>NW_016690180.1:16678021-16992310 GCF_001604755.1 Lepidothrix coronata
CACGCAGTGTCTCACATATAAAATCCACTGCGCAGGCTCGAAGGGTCAATGACCTTTCCCAAATCTTCGCTCGCGAAGACTGGCCCATATTATTATATATTATATTTATTTATCCAGACATAATCACCACCATCTTGGAATGCCATTGCCTTCTTTTAAGCCATAAGAGCAACTGCGTTAGTAATGAAGTAGTCCAATTTTTGTTTTCATACTTGTTTTTCCCAACAACTCTGAGTTTTTGAAACCTACTTACATTATAACATCTATTGAAGTATTTAACAAAGCATGATAAGGAGTAGAAGGAAAGCTATTTTATTTCCATTTTTATTAGCAGATTATTGCTTGGGAGCCTATAAGTACATTAATGCTGAGTAATGTGCCTAACAGATGTAAATATTTTCAAAAGGGGTTGGAATGATGGTCACACATTTTAGAAAATTTTTAATTCTAGGTTGTATGAAAACTATATTTATCTCTTCCTCTTCCATGCAAATATATATTTCTATAGCTTTATTTTTATGAAAATTCATATAAGATACACAGAAAGCTAAGATGTTTCAAAATGATATGAAACAACTATTTGGAAGCCAAACACTGAAAAAGTGATGATGGAACTGTATGTTAAAAAGAAATCTTTCCCAAAATATTTTACATATTTTCAAGCTGTACACATTGCTTTCTAAAATTTAGCAATGGAACTGTATTTCAAAGTCAGTGTTCCATCTACAGTTATAGAGTAGAACAGCCGAAGAGGAGTGAGATTCCCATATGAGTCTGCTGAATCCACATAGAATGTTTTTTTTTCCTTCACGCACAGCAAAGGAAGTGAAAATCAAGCATGAGAATGTTCAGGTCCTGACTATTCTTTCTGCAGAAATCTGGTGGTATTTCAAGTTTTAATATAAAAGATTTCAGTGTCTAATTCTCACTTAATTTGGGATTTATTGGTAACCAAACCCAAACACCTCTAAATAAACAGCATGGGCTGTGTATAAATGCTTTATACGTTTCCAAAATGTTTTATACATTTTCTATAAGACAAACTAAGGCAATGAATGTCTGCTATTCTTGAAATATGTCTACTTAAAGGAACAATCAGGTAAAGGGAAATAGTGTTTCTCCTCAGACTCCCAACTGAGGCTAAAAGCTCTATTTTTCCCATTATACTACTGACACTGAGGATCTCTGACCTTTGACTGCAGTAAACTGGGAGAGGGGCTTGCGGAGAATATCTCTGTGTCTGAGAACAAATGGAGAATATCCAACATAACAAACACTAGGCAAACATCTGGAAAGATCTGTGTATTTCACACAGCAGAGCTTGGGGTAACTCAGTGAACTGGCTGACAGAGGCAAGGATATACTACAATCTGCAGCTGTGTAAGAAGTAGTTGTTGTACAAAGGTGACTCTGCGCCCGCCTGGATTTAGTGGTTACCAACAGCAAGCCAGCATGTGTCAGCAGTTATCATCACCTCCCTGTACTTGGAATATCAAATAACCACAGTATTGCAGACATGGCTGAGGGCAACCAAACGCTTCCTCTTCCCTGATAATTGCTGTAGCAAACAAAACATACCTGATGATGTCCCAGTCCATGAAACGTGGTAGGTAGAAGACTGTGGCAGCAAGAAAAAAACCTGTAAGATATGAAGCAACATGGGAGTCCCTTGAGAGGAGAATTAGAAAGCACTCATTTCAGTGAAGGTGATGATAGCCCAGAAAAATGTGCAAGGATATAAAATAAGGGATGATAAAAGAAAAGGACAGGAGTAACAAAAGAATCGGAATGCAAGACAGACACAAATCACATAAAAGCTCCTATTTATCTCTGCGATCTGAGGACAAATAAAGAATTTGAAGTGCTGCCAAAGCTACCTTTGTTTACACATAAACACTGATAAGAATTTAGTTGCCTTCCACTCTTTCCCACACCCTTCTTTTTAATATACTGGATACAAAAAGTTAGTAATTAGGAGACCAGAAAGAAGAGAGGAAAAACTGTCCTTTTCTGTGGTTTCCCTAGTTGCCACTAGTACATTCACTTTAAATTACTTTTCAAAATTGAATGTACTAGTGGCAAATTTTATAAAGGGAAGAGAAACCACATAAAAGGACAAAGTATGCTTATTGAGAATCTGAAAGCAAACTGCATTCAAAAAAGTTCAAGTTAATGTCTCACTGCAAGGAAGCACCAACAAAATTACCAACACTGATGGAGAATGAGGGGATTGAGGGAAAGTTTGAGTATTTTCAATACAGAAAAAGAAGCAAACAATGTCAGAAAGAGGTAATATTTTAGAGTAGCTGCTACCCCAGCTACAGCCAGTAAGTATTGGGAACAGCTTGCTTCCTTTTTTCACAGCTGTATTAGCTATTATAGTAAAAGATACTGCCTCCCCATACAAACCTTGTCTTTCCGGAAGTTGCTGAGGATGGTTTACTTTGCTGCCTAGATGGGAGGTTTCACTCTCTTCCCTCGTGCCCTCCTCTTTCTCCACCTCTGACACTCTTTTAACCTTTCTCTAAGTTGATTCAACTCAATAACCTGGCAGAAAACTAAACACAAAGAAAAGGCTAGCTTAGTTGTTGAGTTGAATCGGTTTATTGAACAATCAGATAACTAAAGCAGATGGAGCAAGAGTGAGGGCATATAACCTACAGGTAAAGGGGCTGTTGGGAAGCTAGGAGCAACAGGACTTTCTGGTTTTTGAAGCAGACATATGATGTAACTTTGTTTTTATATCCTTAGACCACTACAATTACAATAAAAGTAGTGACCTAATAAACTTGACAAATGTATATCACAGTTAAAAAAAAAACCCACACATGAAATTTGTTAGGTGACTCCTGTGAGACATATGTTTCGGATTATGAACTTTCCTGAGTCAATGTAAGAAAATACGTTTTCAAATATTTGGTGCAGAATGGAAGTTGCAGTAATTTGCACGAAAGAGGAAAGATAATCGGAAAAGCATAAGCCTTCAAGAAGAGACTTTTCCTTGAAGCCTTCAAGCTTTTTGAAGACAGGTAAGGAACAATAGACCATGGAATTAGATTCACTGCAGCAGCAGTCAAACTTAGAATAAAAATCAGAGAACAACACTTGTAGGTTTCAATAGCTGCAGTTTAAACAGAGGCATAATTTAAAACTGTAGTTTTGCAACTGAGATCCATGGTTAGAGATCTTAGTAGGGGTGGTTTCAGTGGAGAGGAAAAGAATAGAGCAGATAGTTCATAAATATAAAGGGCAAGTAACACACAATTAGACATGACATTAAGATGAAAAGCCATAACAACAAATTTGACTCTCCAGGATTATGGGAAAATGGAGAATTAAGATGGGCTGTGATCACAGACATCAGAAGCCCATTCCCATCGTCACCTTTAGATTATGTGACCATATGGATCATCTCACTGATACAACTGGTCAAAACACATGCATTGCCACAAATGCAAGACCAGGTAGAGAAGCAAGTAGCTTGAGGGAAACCATGAGAATGTTCCCTTCAGTAGTACAATC
The DNA here is from genome assembly GCF_001604755.1 of Lepidothrix coronata. Lineage (NCBI taxonomy): Eukaryota > Metazoa > Chordata > Aves > Passeriformes > Pipridae > Lepidothrix > Lepidothrix coronata. The sequence continues at coordinate 16,681,544 of NW_016690180.1, forward strand.
TTGATTAGCTGTGCTGAAATTGAGGTGATGCAAAGCCAAAATTCTGGTGGGATCAATGGTCTAAACTGGCACAAACTGCCCTGTGCTGCCAGAAGAGGCAATTTGATGCCCTTTCTCCATGTTGATCCTTCACCCAGCACAAACCTTTTATGTAGTTGTGCAGTGAATCAGGACATGTTACTGATGCAGCTAAAAGTTATGGGAAGAAGGCAGCAAAAGGGAAGAAGTGTTTAACCCAGCACTTCTTCTGAGGGAAAAGGTATCTTGGGCCATGGTTTGATACAGTCAATCCAGCTTTAAAACTCCTGGTGGCAGATCAAAAATGATAAGGTTCTATGATACAAAGCACTGTTCCAATACAAACTCACTCTGCAGCCTGAATTTGTTTAAAACAAAGCCCAAAATGGAAGAATTAACTCTATGCTGGTGAATTTTATGCTAATTAGACCTCTCTTCTCTTACAGTTGGTATAACTGCAGCATAAGAGTAGAAAAGCATTGTCAACTTTGCATTTCGTGCCCTGACCTAATTTAGTTCCAGTGTAACAGTGGCCTCGCATCTCACTCAGATCAGGTTGGTCCTGTTGAGTGACTCAGTGGCGCACAAACATAATATTAAAGTTCAGAGACCTGTGTCCTCTTTGCACTCTGGTCAACAATCTCAGTACATGGGGACAGGTTCCATTTTCATTTGTAAGAGGCCACAGTAAAGGGTGATTATGATGTTTTTACTGTAACCTTGTTCTTCTTGCTCCAATCCACAGTTCTGATGGTTTGTCAGAATCTTTCATTAGGTTATGTTTAAAACCGAGTCACAATCTGAGTGTTTGACATTATTCAAGGACATCTTAAGTTAAAGATTTTGTAAAACTCATTTTGGCAGCTGTTACTGTCAATATCCAAAATAGCATTTCTGTGTAATATCAGGTATTTTGCAGGGTGCTATTTACCAGTGCTCTTCTGCAAGGATGGAGCACCCTCAAGTTCTAAATGAGGGACCAGAACTTCCCACAAGTTCTGCAAAATCTATCTTAAAATTTTTAAAGTAGGTGCTGCTAGTTCTTGTAATTTGATTGCGAGCTAGGTAACAGTTCTTTTATTCTCCTCACACCTACCACAGGTAAAGAATGTATTGAGAATTTCAGCTGTCCCTGGCACAGAAGCGTTTGCGCCTGGCTGGCCTGGCTGCAAGGAAATATGAGAACACAACCTAATTACACCCAGAAAAGTAGCCCAAGTGTGCAATGAAAACACACGTTGTAGGTAGGGTTTTTTTCGGGTTTTTGGTTTTGGGGTGTTTTTGTGTGTATGTGTAGATGGGGGAGGGTGGTGGTGGTGGGTTTTTATGTTTGGTTTGTTTTTTTTTTTACATTTTAGGTTCATACTTAGAAAATGTGGCTCTCTGGCTGTCAAGTGAGAATAACTGTTTTTCGCGTTTTACGGGGATGATTTGAGGACAAAGGTCTCACAAGCGCTGCTTACTTCGAGTTAAGAATTGGGAAAGCCATTCAGAACTTCGGCAGGGGATTGTCCTTTCTCCATGGAGCATGAACGGCAACGCTCCCACTCGCTAGACTGGAGCTGAGGGGCACGAGGCAAATTATGGCAGCAGAGAGAGAAACCAAAACGCTCTACTTCGACCCCTCGAGGGGGACAGGGCGCACGAAGCGCCAAAGGGGCGCTGGGCTGTGCAGAACGCGGGGTCCCGCAGGCACCGGCCGTCACAAACACGACAGCCCCACAACTCCCTCTCCCCCAGCCCCACACCGCGCAGGCGCAGGGGCACGGCCGCCGCCGCGGCGCTTGCGCGGTGGTGCCGCGGCCCGGCGGGCGCGCTCGGTGCCGCGGGGTCGGGCCCCGGCGGGAGGCGGCGCTGCCGCCGCGCTCGGCCCGCCCGGCCCCACACAAAGGGACGCGGCTCCCGCCCACACCGCATGGCGGCGGTGCCGCCCCCGCGGGGCTAGGCCAGGGCTGGCCCGGCCCCCTCCCTCCCTCCCCTCTGCCGGCCTCTCCCGCCCGTGGCCGGGAGGAGCGGCGTGGGGCCCAGCGCAGCCCCGCCATGCCGCCCGCGGGCCGTCGCGTTCCGTGCCGCCCACCGCGCTGCCACTGCCGCCGCCGCCGCCGCCCGGCGCGGCTCCTCCTGCCCGCGCTGCTGCTGCTGGCGGCTCTGGGCGGCGGCGAGGCCGCGCTGCCCCCGGGCTGCAAGTACGACGGGCGCCCCAAGAGCGCCGGCAAAGCGGCGGCCGGCGGCCCCGTGGAGGTGAAGGTGGTTTGCAGCAACCTGGAGCTCGCCCAGGTCCTGCCTCCCGAGGCGCTGCCCAACCGCACGGTCACCCTGTGAGTACCGGCCCCGCGTGGGGGTGGGGGCGGCCTCGGGGCGACGTGGACGGGGCGGGGATGCGGGCTGAGGTACTGCGGGGTGAGGTGGGCCGGGACTGGAGGCGCGGGTCACCCCCCTCTGCCGCTGGAGAAAGGCCCTGGAGCGGATGTGCTTTTCATGTGTTCCCTTAGCTTCCCAGGATGGTGATTTTAGAGGGGGCGAAGCGTCCCGTAACTCACCGGAGGGGCGGGACCGTCCCACAGAGGCGCTAACGCCCCATGGAACAGCATCCCCACGCTCCCCCGCATCTCTCAGTAGGCGTGCTGGTTTTGTGTTGAGGCAAACCTGCCCTACCCATTTGAATAATAAGTTTCAAACACGATGCACGATTTACTCCGAAGTAAGAAATGGATTTGCAAGTCGTTTTCCTTCGTGAGAGATTAACCGGTCACTCTAGCAAAGAAGTTCATAAAGTGGTTTGTGTTGGAAGGGAGCTTTAACGATCATATGGTCCAACACCTCTGACAGGGGCAAGGATCATCATAGGCACTGGATCACATTGATCCTAGAAGTGGAAGCCAGCGGCAAGTGCCGTCAAGTAGTAGACAAAAGAGTCGATTAAAAGAAACTGAACTGTGGGGTCTAGCTCAACATATTTATCTGCTTAAGTGGAAAACAGGCTTGAAAGATGTATTAGTAATCCAACATTTAAAAAGTACAGAATGTATGTAGTTCTGTCATGAGAACAACAATCTGTCTGCCCCTTTTGTGAACTTTGACAGCACCAAAACACCAAGGAAGGGCTTCCTTCAGGAAGCCTTACTGAGGTGAGGACCCAGCAGATGCTTGGACCTGGACCTATAAGAAAAGGGAAAGCCAAAAAAAAACTTAAGTAGTAGTCCTCACTTGGCAATCTGCAAGGGTTCAGAGAATATTTGTAAATTACTTGTGAGAAGTGACCATAAATGTTCCTACATCAAGTTTCTAAAGTAGAAAACCAAGTAAAAAGTAGAAAGTAATGGCTGTTTGAACAACAAATATATTTTAGTCTTTGTTAGCTTCAAGTGCTTTGTGGCTGATTAAATGTTAAAAATATGGTATTATCCATAAAAACTTTGATAAAGTAGATGATAATATTGTTGATATGCTGAAGTTGACTGTGGGGATCATTTGGTTCAAAAAACTGAATTGCTGATTTAAAAAACTTGAAGCTCTGATTGCTGTGAAAGACAAGCGGATATAAAACACAGCAACCTTGCTGTGAGTGGATATTTGTTCATAATTACAGTGACAGAAGAATTTGGAAGAATGGTTCATCTTTCATCTTGTTTTCATACTCCTTCAATGTCTAGTGTCTATATAGAGCATATCTACATATGCTGATTATTTGCTTTCGATTAACTGGCCTTTGAAGTTCATAGTAACTTCTGAAACATTTAGTTTTCCGTTTTGAACTTTTTAGTAGATGTAGCAAGAAACTATATTTTTTCATTGTTATTTGTAGTAAATATTATAACTGTTGATATAATGTAATGAACACTTTGAAATTTTGCTTAAATATAAGGCAGGTAGTGTTAAATCAATGGTCCTGCTTTTTCTAAGAGAGTGGACACTAACTGTTGTGTTCAGGTTTAGAATCTTTTGAGTTTGTTGACTCTTGAGGCATGACTTTCCATATCTGAGTGTTTTGTTGTGGTTTGGTTGGGTTTTGGTGGTTTTGGGGTTTTGGTTTGGTTTTTTTTTAATTATTATTATTTTTTAATTTTAATTTTTTTTATTATTACCAAATCCATCTTAACCTGGATAGAAAGTGTTGGTGATTTATGGGGTTTGTTGCCAAGTGCCACTTCACTAACATCATGATTAGTAGTGGCTTGGTTAATCGTTATTTAGTCTTTTGCCAAAAATTACTTTTTTCTTCCAAGCTGGTACTTAGAATTGCAGCACTTGATGGATAGTGGAAGGTTGTCTGATTAGAGTCAAACTGCCTTGAGTTATCTTGAATCTTGATTCTTGTGGGATTCTTCTATTAAGATAACTACTAGTTCTGTTATATCTTTTTGTGTTAGTTGATCACTTCAGAGATAAATAGCTGAAAATAGATCACCGTGTAGGTCAGCTGCATTTTAATTCAGTTTTCTTTTATGTTGACTCTTTATTTTGCACAAACCAATTTTAAATAGAAGGATCTGTATAATTTTATATAATTTCTTATTTTTTGAGGGAGCTTGGAATGATGCAGATGAAGTGATTATATGCATTTTAGAAATCGTGATTTAATCCTTATCATTGGTCAGACTCTTAGACTTCCAGCAGATCAACTACTGTGCATTTAGCATTTACAATTTCTTTTTCCCCAGAGACATGTTTTTGAGGACAAGTCTCTAAAAAGTGAGGAAATGAGAGAACTGCTAGAAATTAGGATAAATGAGTAGCATCTCAGGATGCTGGCCAGCTTCTTTCCTTCTTCCACATCATTGTAGTTAGTGGTCAGCAACGATATTGAGAAGTTGGGCAAGGTCATTTAACTTAGGAAATGCCCTGGCCTGTGTTTGCCACAAAACATGTTATTGTACCAGAAATTTGGGCCAATATTATAGAATACAGTTATTAGAATTACAATTCAGAAAAAATATCTTAACTTGATTTCAATTGATAAGAGACAAAATAAAGGAAACACTAGAAGAGGAGTATTAAAGTATGGAGAGATATTTATGGGAGGTTAAGTAATGTTTATGATTTCTGGCAGTATGGTAAATTGAAATTCCTTTAGAATCCAGGTAGAACTAGCTGTTGCTTTACTAGGCAGAGTAGGTCAAATTCCAAGGTGAATTCAAGTTTAGTTATAGCTAGGGAAGGGACTTTTTCCTTGCCTTATATAATACCAGCTGATGGGGATGCAAATGAAGGGTGTATCTACATGAACACCATAGATGACTTTGACCTTTGTAGTTTAACCAGCCAGATGAGATGCTTTTGGTGTGAAGATACATTCACCCCGTGTTGTTAACTCCGTACTTTGTCTGACACGCTCTGAGTTTCAGTAGATGCTGAAGCCATTGCCGTGATGCGCATTTAGGTAAGGAATGCCTTGTACTCTTGAGATAGAAGCTGAGATAAGATATCCATTGCTGTCCTGTTTCTTGATGGAAGCTCAAATGATGATGCCATAACTTTTTGGATATAAACCATTACTTTGTTCTTTGGAAAAGAATGTGTAATTCCACTGAAGACAAGCCTTTGAAGTTGTCATACTTGTTATTGGTTTAGAAGTTTTAGTTACCCATTATATATATGCTATTGGAATACGAGTCTAAATAAACACAGAAAAAACATATATTTAGTAAAGAATTGTATTTCTGAATCAGGAGACTTAATGATCTACAAATAACTTTGCTTAACCACATATTGCTATAGAAACATAGGAGTATCAGTGTTTGCACTTACAAAAGTGTTAGGATTTACAAGCCAGAGCACTGACTTGGATTTGTGTTCAGAGCTGTTCAAAGACACTTAACTGAGTTGCTGTTGGGAAACATCTTAAAATGTTACAGCTTGAGTTTGGCTCCTAAATAAAATCACATAAAACTGCATTCATTAAGCAGCTCAAATGCATACTTAACTTGGCTTTCCAAATATCTTTGCAGCTTTTCCATTTGTAACACAAATTCAAAATTTCAAAAAGTTTCAAAGGAAAATGTCACTCTCATTGTAGGAAGCTACTTGTGTCACAATTTGGGACTACATTGTAACTCCCTGAGTCACATAATGTAAATGTCTTCTGTGGAAGTTTCATTCTTCTTTTAAAGTACATTTCTGTTACTAACTCAGTGGTACTCTTGACAGCTATTGGCTTTCTTTTTTGATTTTTTTTTTGTTTGTTTTGGTTTGATTTGTTGTTTTGGTTTTTTTTTTAGAATAGTCAATTTTAGGCTGTTTAAGTGGTCAGTACTAATAACTTGGGCAGTGGTAACATTTGAAGGTGCAAAGTGCTAATAACTCCCATTAAAGCTGAAAATTTTCTTTGACTAGTGGACATGTAGGCTATGCAAAATGCATTGTACTTGTCAACACGTGGCAGTACAGAAGCAGTACTGGAGAATTGTTGTAACCACAATGTAGTAATTCACAGTAGATGTCCATGCCTTTTTGCTAGTGACATCCGACTCTTCTAAGTCATTAGAATGTTTCATTTTCTTGTAGGCTTGTGTTCTAGTAGAACTATTCAGTATATATCTGTCAGACCTTGTATGGCTTCCCTTGTTGAGAAGATAACCATATTAAAAATCACATTTGTGCTTTTCTGTATGTACTTTTCCAACGCTGATTCATTGCCGTTATTACAGGATATTGGGTACATACAGTATTCTCTTATCGTGTACACTTTTGTGTCTATTTGAACATTGCAAGAAAATTCTGAAGTCACAATTTGAACAGCGTTTTCTTCTAAATTGCAATATTTAGTTCCATCTGAATAACTATTCAGCTTTGGAAGACAGCATGTTATGTTGTTTATATGTATCCACTGGGATACCCAGTCAAGTTTGAATAGTGTTCTCTTATTTCATGTAGTGTTGCAATAATGGCTTTAACACACGGGTTGGGTTGTAATTGGTAATAGTCTTCATGCAGTAATGATTGTATCAATTCATACTGGTTTTTTTTCCAAAAAACTATTCTATATAAGCATTTTTAAATTGTCTTAGGTGCTTTTTACAATGAGATTATCATACTTTTGATTAAATACATGAGGTAATTAGAAATATGGCTTCTGTACCATAGATACAACAAGCTTGGGGTTCAGATTTTGCATCAGAGCTACGTATTGTTTCCTGGTGAGTTGGAAATAAGGGAGGTGGAGAGAGATAAGTTCTGCAAAATTCTGGAGAGCAAATTTAAATTTTTGTAATGGAAAAAATTATTTTTTTTAAATTCTCTGAGCTACACTATTAATGTAAAATTGCCCAGTACCTTTATTCCTATGAAACTACCTATATAAGCAATGTTCTTTAAGTGTTCATAAACCCTTCAGTGAGTATTTAATGTTCAATGTGTTATGCTGTATTTAGCCTCAGGAAGACAGATTTTATCTTCACAACTAATAGTTTTTTCTTTTATTGTTGTCTTTTATTGATCAGTAGTACTCCTGTTTTTGTTTCAGTTTGGCAGAACTGCAAAATACTAGAACTTTTATTTAATGCCAAGGGTAAAAGAATTCAAACTAGAATTTGTGCTGGAGGGATGAAGAACAAATCACTACTTGTGTCTCATTTCAGAGGTCATTTTTGTAATTTAAAACAACTGTGGAGCTGCAAGTTTAGATTTTTCATAATTTAATGGTTTATATGTGCAGGTTCATGGATTTGTCATTACTGCCTTATTTAGTCTGTATCATCATCATAATAGTCTATAATTTAATCTATTCAGTTTAAATGCTTTCTTTGTACTAGTAATTAATCCATGAAGATTAAAAACAGTTGAGCGCTCCTTTTCATCGGTGATAATAAATTGTTTCAAATGTAAGAACTTCAGATAAAATATGTTTTTGTGAGATAAATGATACATTTTAAATATTAATTATAATAAATAATTTACTGAATATCTTTGGTCCTTACACAGTAAATAGGTGAGAATTTTATTTTCCCCTTTATATTTCACTGTTTGTGTGTTTAGCAGTGAAAACTGCAATGTCTTGTTGCCTTTAGAGTGTTTATATGTTTATATGTTTATGTGCTTTGTGGCTCCACCTGCTGTAATGCCACAGGGCATGTCCAGGGGTGCAGTACACTACTGTCTTTCAGATCTCCAGGCTGCCTTAGAGTGAGTGGGGTCCAGTGCACTGCAGTGCAGAGGTTCTAGGTCCCAAAGGAGCCAAGCTGCTTTGGTGGTGTGTGTGATCCAAGCTGGTCAGCCAGTTTTGGCAGGGCTGCAGAGTCGTCACTTCTGGAGTAGGAACTTGACATTTTTGGTAAGATAGGCCAACTAAGAGCTCTTTGCGGGGAAAAAGCCCAAACATAATAAATGCAGATTGATTAAAGACATTTAAGAAAAAGGCAGCTTAATTCCACTGTTTCCATCTGAACACAAAGGCTTATTTCTGTCAGATACAAGAACTCGTTTTTGGCTAACCTGTGTTTTTATAGAGTATGTTTTACCTTGAAACTCAGATTTTTAAAAACATCCTGTCAAACATCCCAGACAACTGATTCTCCAACTTTTGTTTTAGGATAACAACCTCTGGTGTTAAAACGAATTTAAAGCAATTCTCAAAATTGTGTGTCGATGGGCTCATTAAAGTTTCTGTGGGTTGTAGTGAGCTGACCTTACAGCTCTGTGCTGGAGAAAGGAGGTTCCCTTCAACCCTCTCTTCCAGCTTCTGACACAGGGATGAGAAGCAAGGACACAATAGAGGAGATCTCTCCTCTGATTGAGTAATGTTACATCTGCATCCAGCTGTCAGTAAAACTGTAGCCTAAACTGGAGCTGATGTTTGTACCTTCACCTCCCAGTCTCTCACTGTGTGGATGTTTGAGGGTTTTTTCATCCCCTCCTTGGCTCAGTACTAGCCTTTGTCTGGCTCCATGCCTAGTCAGTTCAGGGAGTTAAACTATCCAAAAACTGTTTACTTCTGTAGGATTAGGATATAAATTTTTGTAAATGTATCTTTGTGTGCCAGCATCTGACAGGAAGTACTTGTTAATGTGTCTAGACAAAGCACTTTCTAGAGAGCTGGTACACCTGATAGGAGGTGTAAATTCATGTGAGACTGGGTGTGACAGTGTATGCTATAATTAATACTTCTATGATATGACACATTGAATTTATTTGCCATAGCAGCTAAAGTTAGGAGTGTTTGGCTAGGCATCCATGTGCAGTATTTCTTGTGAAGTGAGTTACACTCTTGGCATGTATGTATGGAGGTTTTCTGGGTTGGGCAAACATGCACAGAAGTGCAAGTCAGTGGGAATCCTGAAAAGTATACAAGTGGTGGCTAAGTGGGAAACTCAGGAGGGAGCAGAAGGTAGTAAGACAGGATGGTTACTACAGAAAAAGTTGATCATCATCTCTTAAAATAATGCAGATGCTACAGATAAAAGCAGGGGAGAGAGAACTTGGAGGAAGCTTCCTAAAATGCAATGGTCACAAGGGTTAGAATACCTGTGCTTTTTGTTAGCTTTTAGAAACGGCAACTCAGAGTTAGTGTTGGAAGAAATTGGATGTTGCTGTGTCCTCTGAATTTTTTCTTAGGTAGGCTTTTGAACGTGGGATAAGTATGAGAAAGAGAGGTTTGGTTGGTAAAGTTGTAATTACACAATAATTTATTTTGAAAGTAATTTAATTTTCAGCAACATTGCTACTTATTCTTGCATTCTATTTTGCCCCTCAGTTCTGTGCTTTTTCTAAGATGATTATTATTTAGTACTTTTACATAGAAAAACTTGCTGAATTGTTCCAGTGATTGACACTGTATTTCACTAGAAATAAATTTCTCTCCTTAAGAACAGTTTGTTTTTAATGAAAAGCAATAAATAAAGCATATGGCCACTGAATATCAAGAAAAAACTTCTCTAATGGCAGTGCATAGTGATCATTGATGCTAGAGTAATGTAGGGATTGTGTAGGAAAACCAAAGGTTCCTCATTAGATTATATAAAGTTAGCACATTACCAGTTAAAAATTGAGCAATATAAATAGAGCTTTAATTCTGTAATTTCATTACTTGTGAGTGGTTTAGTTTACAATTTTAAGATTGTTTAATATGCATTATAATGAAATAGCATAGGAAATCTTTTATCTCTTCCAAACTTCTGTTTTGCAAATATTTCATTGCTAAGCTTCCTCGATTATAATGCTTTTGTTGAATTGGAAAATACTGTCTCCTTTCATTAGGGGCTTTGGAAAGATTCAGTTTTTTCACTGTGTAAAGTTTGGTGAAGTGTTTTCATTTCAGAGTTACTTTTAAGCAAGTACTGTTCATGTTCAGTTCAATCCATTACTATGTTGCTTTTGCTAGTAACTCACTAGAAAGCAAAATACTAACTGTTGAAAAATATTGGGGTTATATCTGTGTTAAATCAGCTTCTACAAGATAAACTTTGAAAAATGTATTCCTTTTTGCATGTTCACAACTTTCAGCAGAAAGCTTTTTTCTTCATTGCACAGATGGTTATTTTAGTCTGACTTGTGCTGGTGGCTGCTTTCCCAGCCCTTAGATTATACAGTCATTGTGAAATGATCTGATTTATTTTCTATTTCCTGGCTCTCTATTTGAATCTCTTAAAATGTGTTCTGGAAGCTACTTCAGCATTCAGCTAAAAGTTACGGTCTCCCAGTCTTCATACAGGCATCTTGATGGCCATTTTGACTACAGGTTAGGAGTGTTAATGGATATATGTGTTTTAATAATATCCACTGAAAGGATTCATATGTGAAGTTTGGAGATGCATTCTGAATTCCTGCCTCGTTGACTGCTGTCTTAGTGATGGTTGTTTTATAGCTGACTAGCCAAAATCATTTCACAGGACAAAACTTTTTCCACTTAGTGGTTACTTTCTTATTTTAATGGTAAAAACAGATCCAGCTGTGATTTTTTTTTTCCTTCTATATAAAGAAGTTAGTACATCAACTTTAGTATCTATTGCTAAAATTCTTTGTAGTACAAAGGACAGACTTTGGGTTCGACTGCATTTTTGTTTTGCAGGCTGCCAACTGTGCATCTACTGCTAAAGGTCTCACCAATAAGTTAAGAGTCAGAGTTGTTTCTTTGCAGAGGTTTGCCAAAGTCTTCTGCTACTTTACGGAGCAAAATGGAAAAAGGGCTTTCTGATCCAAGCTATATTCAACAAAGAAACATTTCAGCAATGTTTCTGGAATAGGTGAAAAGCTGGGGGGAGTTTGGGGGTGGTTTTTTGAGGGGGGCGTTATATTTTTTCTTGAGGTGCATTATTTCAGATCACCTCTGTCTCTACAACTCTCCTGCTCAATCAAAGGAAGAGGGAGATGTGTTGTGTGAGGTGATTTGAGATGTCCATGATTCTTTCTAGAACCTACTTTTCAGCTGCTTGTTCTTCCAAGTTTTTCGTGTTAATTCTCACGGCTGTGTTTTTTAACACAGGGACTAACATTGCCTGTGTTAATTCCAAATTTTAGTTTTCTGATATGTAAGGGTTGGACAAGCAAAATGCATGTGTTCTAAGCAGGCATTGTAGATCATTTAAAAGAAAAGAAAAATCTGATATGGAGCAACAATGCCTTTGGGCTGTGGAAACACCTTCATGAAATCTTCAGATACATCATTTATATTGCAAAGTCATTTGTTAAAGAAGAGTTGAACAAGATAGGAATGAATGGAGCTCTCATCTCAGTGGTAGCTCTCTACTGTTTTCTTTTTAAACTTCCTAAAGATGGAAAAGTTAGCATATTTTCAGAATTACTTGCCTCATAGGAAAAATTATAGTCTTAAACTAGTAACTTAGAATTATTATTGATCACAAATAATATCCTGTGTCTAAGTAGTACATAATAGTCCATATTTCACTGTACATTAATGCACAGAAACTGTGAAAGTGACTATAAAACATCTACTTTGAGGTGAATGCTTTATCGTGTTTTGTCTTCTTATGCCACATCTCTTAATGCTTCAAATAATGTACAGACTAAGTATATTAATAGCAAGTTCTAAACTGCATTTTTTTAAGATTATACTTACAACATTTTTAAGTGTGATGAAGTGGTTTTGGTTATATGGTGTGTTGTAAAATCCATCATTTATTGTACTAAACCTTTATGGTTGAGCAACTAACAGCCTCTGCAGAGAAAATACTAAATCAACCTGACTGTAATTTGTACATCATACTCAAGAGAGAAATTTACCTTGTGCACAGATATTCAAAGGCTTCTACTTTAGGCCTATTATTTTATAGGCAATGTCAGAAAACTAATTTTTTTTTTACAGAACTGTAACTTTTATTAAGTTTAAATTAAGTTCAGTCAGTTATATCTATTTTTGAAGTGGTTCTGGCTGCATTTTGAATAGCTTCTTTTTCTGTCAAAAGTACAGATAAATTAATAAATCTTAAGATGAAGTAAATTATAACTAAGATACAAGTTACTTCAGTGCTACCAAGGCTTATAATTTGGTTGCTTGCGTTGATTTAGATGTTTTGTGAACCTCATGGTTTGTTTTTTTAGTTTCTCCATAAGTCTGAAATTGGTCTGTCTTTTCTTGCTGCTGATGTTATGCCTTATGTTCACTTTACATTAACTATTAATGATTTTTTATAAGCTCCTTCATTTATTTCTTTATATATTATTACTATTTTTCTTCCTGCATACATTTCTGAAACCAGGAAGGATGTTGAAATAAAGGTGTACTTTATTGGGTTTACTGAATTAATCCTCTACCTACTATTTTTACAGATAATACTTACTATTTAGGTTGAAACCTTTTCGTCTTTGAGTAGAAGTGAGAGTAGTTGCAATCTGATTTTAATGTTTCAGCTAAATTTTCCTAGCTTTGCAGGCATTCCCATTAGTAGATGATAATTATTATTATTACCACCACACTTGCAGTCTTGCAAATGTGTCTCATGGTTTTCTGTTACATGTTGTGCCTTCCTTGATGGAAAGATTCCTTGAAATACATATACATTTTTTAAGAGTACCCAGGCTTCCTTGGTTTGTATGTGTGTTTAAAAAAAACCCAACACTGTTTCCTTTGTTCAGTCATCTAAGTTATCACAGCTGCAGCCAAGGGGCAATTTTCTTATTTTCTTCCTGTAAGATAGCTTAATGTAGTTGACTACAGAACTATATTTTCACAAGAGCAATTGCTCTTAGCTGACACTCTAGTGCATGTCACAGGCATTATTGGCACATAAAATAGCAAATTCTCAGTATACTTTTAAGTATTTCTTTCCCCTCATAGTTTTCACCATTCCAGTGATCAGTCTTCACCTGGGATTGTGTAGCATACATACTATGTTGATCACACTTTGCAGTTGACATATAAATTTATATCTTGGAAGATTCCTTGGGTAAATGTGTAGTTTAACGTCTGTTGCTTGTGGAGCAGTGGGCACCAGAGATGACTTAAGATGACCTGCAGAAATAATGGGAGGAGGAGGAATGGGATCTCCTCCTTTTGGCATCAGAACTTGTTACCTTTGTTAATAATTTAAGATTGGCTTCAAATTCCCTCCATCAAACTGGAAATGGAAAGATTTTCAAGTGGTTTGTTCAGCTGTCATGACTCTGTATGTGAGATGATAGAGTGACTCAAAGCCAGAGCTCTTAGAAATAAACGTGCCTGCACATTGTTTGTCTAAACCACAGAGGCTTGAGACAATCTTTGAGAAACCTGAAGAAGAAAACTGCTTGGAGTAATATACAGTTGTGTCAAAATGATGCAGTTTTCTTGAATTACTTCTGTATTTTAGTTTTTCTTATTCATAATGTGTTTTGAAGTATTAATCCTTGTCATTAGATGATGGTAAATTATATGCATTGGAGGAAAGAGAGGTGTGGGGGTGTGTTTGGTTTATGGCTATTGTAGAGGATGTTTGAAAGATGTTGTAGACCAGAAAGAAATCTCATAGTGTCAGTTTTAGGTATAGAAATAGTTATCCAGCCTGAAGATGTAATTGGTGTAAGTGAAGAAGTGCAGGGACATGTTGCATTTGCTGGATGCACTTGATAGAGGACCTGTCTGAAATTGAAGTGACTGTAGCAGAAGCTGTGGCACAGTCTGACAGAGCGAATAAATTTCCAGGACAAGATGGTGCAACTGGAGAGCTTTTAGAAGAACTCAGGGATGAAGAAGTCATATGATGAATGTCTGAAGTCTTTCTTAGAATGAACTTGATTTTTGAGGACTGGAGGGATGACAAATGCTCATTTTTGTAAGTGCATCACCACCTACATGTTTCCAAGTCTGATGTTTGTGTTGAACAAATCAGTAGAATCTATAATAAATATATTGGCTACCTGGATAAAGATACAGGTACCATGTAAAATTTACATCATCTCTAATGGGAAGCTCTTCCCCACAAATCTTTGGAGTTCTTCAGAATCAGCAAAATATTTACAGGAATGATCCAGCATAATGAGACGTAGATGCTTTTCTAGAAGGTGTGTGTCAGTCCCTTGCCTAAGGCATTTGATGAAAATACCCTGTCAGTCTTCAATGGAGGATCATTGTATCAGTAGGTAGCTTGCTAAAGGATATAAGAGAGTGTGGAAGTAAATGGTTCTCCTTCTCAGTGAAGGGGAGTCACTGAGACCTGTAATGTGCAACTTATTTCTTAATGACCTGTAAAACTGTGAGTAAGGGGTTGATATAGTTGGGTGAGTTGATTGATGTAATAAGGATGAGGGTAAAACAAAGAATTTTGGAAGAAGTTTATGAAACTAATTGGGCAATAAAATGGCAGCAGCAGCACATTGTAGAAAAAAGTGAAAAATGTATTGGGGTAAAAACAATTCTGTCTTAATATATAGGATGATCGGCACTGAGCTGACCAGGAATCTTAGATTCTTGGCACAAGTGATAAAGGCAGATCAGGGAAATTATAGGAAACAGACATCATTATTCCACTATGTAGATTTGTGACTTGTCTGTGTGTTGAATCACACAGATTCAACACAGTTTCTGGTGGTCTTACCTCACAATTTTGAGTGTAATAAAACTGGAAAGAGCTCAGAAATGCTTAAGGTGGCACAAATGACTTTTGTGTGAAGAATAATTAAGTAAAGCATGGGGTTTACATCTGTAAGGAGACATTTAGTTTTCTACATAATGCTAAAGAGAAGGTTAGGGAGGGATTGATTACACGTGGTAGAGAGGGTAGGTAGGGATTGATTACTGTGTGTTTCACTGTAAGAAGTGAGGAACATCAAATAAAGCTGCCAGAAGGTGTTTTCAAAACGAGTGATATGAGGCATTCTTTATGGAATGGAGCACTGTACTGCGAAACCTTTTGTAAGGAGTGTTGCAGATACCAACAGAGAACTATGTAGCTCTATAGAAAGCAGGTCCTTCTAAGTAAGGAAACATCCAGCAAAGGATTTCCTACCTTGAGGATAGTTTGCATCTGCTGACTGGCTGTGCTTGGAGGATAGGGTACTTGGCTAGATGGGCCTGATCCAGTTATTTCAATGAAAGAGGGAATTCACAGTTATGTGGTCCTTAGAGAGAAGAAAGGATAGATAGGAATGCTTGCTGGGCTTATTTGCAGATGTTTTAAAAAGATTACATTGAGGAGTAGGATGAAAGTGTGAAGAATGGCTGGGAAAGGTGGCACAACCTGGGAGAAGTGAATGTGTGTGTGTGGCTGGAAGTGGCAGCGGAGGAAATTGGAAACAGGCATGTGCTGCCTGGTTCGGAAAACCAAAATGGGTACAGAAAAGAAGAATGTTGAATGTACAGATTTGTTCTTTAATACTTAATTTTCTACTACACCAGTTGGGTTTTTCCATTAGAATAATCCTAGACTGGTATATTTATTTCAGATATTAAATATGTAAGCTTGCATGGTACTTTGGACATATAACATAGAAAATCCTCTTTTTCTCATTGGTAATGCTTAAGCATTGCTGTTGTATACACCTCAAGACAATGAGCTAGGCATTGTAGTTTGATATACAGGCTGCTAAACAAAAATATTTACACCAGAAGTGTAAGCTGCAGCAAATAATTTTGTTACCATACTTATAATATATTGTTCTTGTCTCGTTTTGTTTACAGGATTTTGAGTAACAATAAAATAACAGAGTTGAAAAATGGCTCCTTCTCTGGATTACACCTTCTTGAAAGATTGTAAGTACTTCTTAAAAAGCTATTTTCACTTTAAAAATTAAGTGATATACTGTTTAGGTTTCATTAATAATTCTGAGAACAAAATGTCTTAAGAGACATCAAGATAAAGAACATATATTTCTTTGTGATCGAAGAGTTAACATAGTTAAACGTTCTCTTATGAATGGCATGTAACAGCAAAAAGGGATTATCTCACCTGCAGGTGAGAGGGCAGCTTCAGTGGGAAGTTCACTGGAATGCTATGACGAATGGATTTGCTTTGTTGGTGGTGGTTTTGTAATACAAAAGCTTATGTTATTAAAAAAAATTACTTCTTTAATTTCTTTTCTTATGAAGTGTCAAACCCTTTGTCGAACAGTTGCAAAGTATATTTGTAGGGGAAGCAGATGTATTAGAGCCTCTAAAAGAGGCTAGATTTATGTTGTTTGTTGTTGACATATATTTTAAAAGTTTTACTGCTTACTTCACAACTTTGGTATATACTGAATGTACAGGGGGCAGGAGTGAGTCTGATGGGAGTAGCATCTTGGATATTTTTTGCTTCCTGTTTTCACTTTCCCTTTCAGATGATATATTGCCTATGGGATAAGAAGCAGCATTGTAGCTTCTGTTACAGTCAGCTTTTTTCCAGCTGGTAGAAGGTCAGGATTGGCAGGTTGATCTACCTGGGAGCAGGCATAAACTTTAGAGATAAGGGTTTTTCTAGGCCATTTGACTGGGAAAGTAGCCAGTTTCATAATCATCTCACAGCATCTAGGAAGAGTTCCAAACGACTTTTGACTTCAGGGGATTAAAAGTATTTTATTCTTCCTCTAAAACTTCAGGGCTCCAATCCCAGTCACCTGACCTAAATAAATTCAAACACTTCCACCACTTCCTCTCCCACGTACCAGAAGAAAGATTTGTCTTTGCACTGGCAGATGAGCTTTATTGGAGAAGTAAGCTGTTGTGCCAAAGAAGCCAGGCTATCAGCAGTGATGGCATTTGCTTAGGTAATAAAGGCATCTGCTGACAGTTGTTATTTGTTGAAACTCATTACAATTTTCAGACAGGAAATACTTGAAACTCTAGTTAGACTGAGATGATAATTTACATTTTCTCCATGAGTCCAAATCCTAATTTTCTTTAAAATCATAGAAATGTGGCTTTCTTCCATTTAACTCCTGTAATTTGTAAGGTTTTTTTAATATATTTTGTAAGGGGGGTTTTTTAGGTTGTTTTATTATCTTCTTTCATGAAAAGGCAAAGACATCAGGAAGGCATCATTTTTGGAGCATTTAAAGTGAGCTGGGATAGCAGTAATTTAGAATGTATGGTGGTCTCATCTGAATGAGAACTCTTTTTATATGCACTGCTGTAGGAGTTAGTGCATCAACAAAGGATTAATAATGGCCAGGTGTCTTCATCGTAAACGGAGGGAGAAATTGTGTGGTACACTAGTTATTAATGATTATTTTTTTTTTGTATGTGTAAGACTTATTTAAAAGCAATAGATATTTAGCCGTAGTAAAAGTAAACTTTTCTGCCTTAAGTGCTCTTGGACAGAAACTACTATTTTACCTAAAATAATTTTTCAAACTTAAATGGATAATCAAGAGTAAAAGGAAAATTAGTTGAAAGCCACAGAAACTATTTTAAACATTCACATTATGTTGAACATAACTCAGTTTCAAATGGTTTTCCTTAATTTTCATTGTGATAACTAACAAGCCTTGAAAATTGCACTTTTTTTGAAAGTTTCTTGCTTGTTTTTATTTTTTCTTGTTACTTATACTTCCCATTGTTTCCTTATGAGTATTTTCTTTCTTTGTAGATAAGTTCTTTTCCCCACGTTTAATTTATGAGATGAAATGGAGATAACAGAAATAAATTCAGTCAGCATTTAAATAGTCAATTCAGACAGTATCATTGTCATTTAACATTACTGTTTACTAGGGGAGCAATTTTATATGCATTTCATGTATGTTTGTTCCTTTTTTGTGATGTTGTACTTGACAGCAAAAATATTTGCCATTTCTCTTTAGTGGTTTTCAGGTAGACTTTAGATGTATTGATATATTTAACTAAGGCCTCTGAAAAAGTAAATTAAAAGAATGTCAGGAACATGTATCTGCATAATAATTGATTGAATTTTAATCAATAATCACAACTTCATAATTCATCTGGTAATGTACTAAACTTGTTTAGTTCTTGGACATTTTAATAAAAATTTGCATTTTTTAAAATGGTTCTGTTATTTTATCAATTTTTCAGGTAAACTTGGGTATATGGTATCTACGACTGGCAAGTTCTTGCACTTTAGGTTATCGTTTTACTCAAATGTGATATCTCTTGACTTTATCCCTGTCTGACAATTCTTCACTGTTACTATTGAAAGGGAGAGATTGTTTTATTTGTTGCTTGTATGCACCAAAACTGTGAGGAAGTACATTAAAAATGGTGGCCCCAAGTAGCAATTTCAAATCTATTTGTTAATAATATTGTTCGTATATGTTAACTTATGAAAGTGTGAATTTGTTAAGCCATTATTTTGTGAAGAGGTGGATAAGCCTACCAAAATAAGAGTTTTATTTTACTGGAGGGTGAAAATGTGCTGATTTAAAGGTAAACCGGCAGGGGAAATGAACCCAACTCAAAAGAGAGATTATAAATCAGAATAACAATTTAATAAAATAATACAATAAGTATGATTATACAGATAAACAATTGGTTTTAACCCACAAAACCCAAATGTATAACCCAGCACCCTGGGGCATGAACAGAGTGGTGCTCTTTGGGCCCCCTGAATCCAAAGTAAAAGGAGAGGGGAAAACAGTCTGGTTGGGAGGGGTGGTCTGCAGTCTTCCTCTGGATCCCACGAGTGGTTGAAAATGTTCCAAGACTCCCAGATTATATATCCTCCAGTTCAGGCAGGAATGCCCAGTACTTCCCTCAGGGCGGGGGGTTCCTCAGTGGGTGTGAGGACAGGAGCATCCTCCTATCTCCCAGGCCTCTTAACACCTAGTTTATAGCCTGAGGAGTCAGGCTGCTCTGGGTAGAGGGTGTAAATAGTCTATTGATACCAGTTTCTGGGAAATGGCATGGAAGGCTATAGAATACACAGTTTTGGGTTACACCCATACAGTGATGAACTGGTCCCAGCTGTTCTAACTAGGACAGAAATGTTCGTGAATTATAGTAGGAAATGACTATGCTATGTCTATATCTAATTCTGCAGGAAAGAAAGCATGCAAATAATAGTAATCAGGTCAAAGACTTTAACTGTGTTAAGTGGTAATAAAAGTGTCTGTACAAAAATATGCTAAATATTTAATGTCCAGTGACATTGTTATGCTGTATTTTGATATTAGTTCAAAATTCAACAAAGGCAAATGCAGGGTCCTGCATGCATTCACGAGTACAGGCATGGGGCCAACCTACTGTAAAGCAGCTCTGCAGAGAAGGACCTGGGGATCCTGCTGGACAACAAGGTGTTCATGAGCCAGCAGTGTGTCCTTCTGACCAAGAGGGCCAATGTTATCCTGGGGTGCATTAGGAAGAGCATTGCCAGCAGGTTGAGGGAGGTGGTCCTGCCCCCCTGCTCAGCCCTAGTGAGGTGCACCTGGAGTGCTATGTCCAGTTCTGAGCTCCTCAGTACAAGAAAGACATGGAGCTCCTGGAGAAGGTTCACTGGAGGGGTATGAACGTGATTAAGAGACTGGAGCATCTTTGGTACAAGGCTGAGGAAGCTGGGCCTGTCCAATCTCATGAAGAGACAACTGAGAGGGAACCTCATCAATGTCTATCAATATCTGAAGGGAGGGTGCCAAGAGGATGGAGCCAGGCTCTTCTCGGTGGTGCCAGGCAAGGGGACAAGAGGCAATGGGCAGAAACTGATGTACAGGAAGTTCCACCTGAATATGAAAAGGGGTTTCTTTACTGTGCGGGTGACCATGCAGTGGAACAGACTGCCCAGAGTCTCTCTCACTGGAGATATTCAAGAACCATCTGGATGCAATCCTGGGCAATGTGCTCTGGGATGACCCTGCAGGGAGGTTGGACCAGATGACCCACTGTGGTGCCTTCCAACCTTACCCATTCTGTGGTTCTGTGAAACAAAAAAATTGAGTCATGAACTTCTGTCGTATTTGCCTGCGTAAAATCTACACCCTATAGAGGTGTGGGAAGCATTGGAAGACTTTTGTGTAATGTAAAATCTATTTCTGCAACTTCTTACTTTGTTTTCTTGCCTCACTTCCCTTTTGAAAAGGCATTCCATTATAGGAAGAGTCCATGGTAGCTCATATGTTTCCTGTTTGACATTGATTTTCAAATTGTGTTAAGGAAGAAAAGATAATATATCCAATGGTAGTTCAGAAAGCTAAATAATGTATACATGTTGGTATGTGTATATATGCATAGTTTGTTTGTGCCTGCAGGATGCTTTATTAATAATTAAGATAGTATTCATTGTGCTGAGACAGAAAGCAGTAAATTTTTAAGCATGTATACGTGCACTCGGTTAGAGCATGGTGCTGATTATACGAAGGTTGTGGGTTTGATCCGCATGTGGGCCATTCACTTAAGAGCTCAACTCAGAGATCCTTGTGGGTCCCTTCCAACTCAGAAGATTCTGTGATGCTAACTTTTAAATCATAGACAACTAGCTACTAAAACATTTCATTTTAAAGTCTAATGAAGCAAAAGGATATTTTTTTCAACCGTAGTTAAATTTAAGTAATCTTTCATTAGGATATTTTTCACATCTTAACAAGAACATTGGATGTGGCATTGAGGCTCTTAAAAATGTTTTTGCTTGTTAGGAAGTTGCTATTTGCCCACTTCATCATGGATTTGATAAAGGACTGTTCCATTTGGACACAACCATATCTTTTATAATGGAAACGGTTAAACAGAGAGTTGTGTTTTGGTAAAATCAGCATCCTTTGAGGTTTTTAGGGCTTTACTGTACATAACAGTGGGGCAGTTCATCTGATTTAGTTGTACTTTGTGCCACAGTTTGAACTGCATGACTACCCTCAACACATTCCTTAAAGCCTAAGTTTTTCTACTGTTGTAACATCACTTAGTCACCTTCACTGATAAATTTGGGGCATCCTTACTTGCATTGTTATTTAGATCTAGGAGAAAATTTAGAATCTTTCAGTAGGTTCTCAGTGTCAGATTGCTTACTACCCTTTTTTTTTTTTAGCAGTATTTTTAATTGCTAGACAGAAGATGTAGTTGCTGTAAGATAAAAGATGTTACCCTAACTCAAATCCTCTTCTTTTGGGTTTTTTTGGACAGGTTTTCTTCTATTTGGGCAAATAAGTATATCTTGTCAGTTGAACTTTGCCAAAGAAATTTAAAATCAAAGTCTGAGATGATTAATTTTCTGTTGCTAAAACTATTTATAAGTATTTATAAGCATAAAAACAATGAAAACTTCAAATCCAAGTGCAACTTTCTAATGAGATTGTCTCTCTCCCACCCTTTTATGTGAGAATCATATAAGTGTGTTTGATTTAACCATTACTGTAATTTCTTCATGTTAAAACTGCTCTAGATGCTGGAGTCCTGGTAGTTGTACCAAGCCTGTGTGTGAATATCTTTTACTGTTTCTGAAGGGCTGCCAGACATGTCATCACTGTTAATTTTGACATCTTTAGGTATCTCTTATTTCACAGTTTTCCTTTCCTAATACTTTTTGGTAGATGGATGCGTAGCTAGTGCCTACAAAGGACTGCCACTGGGAGGGATAAAAAAAAACAAAACAGAGACTCCCCGACCGTTGTAGTTGCAGGTTGAGAAAATTCCAACACTTTGGACATTCATCTATATGAATCCATTGCAATGGATTTCAGAAAGAGCTTTATCAGGGAGTACTCTTTGACTTTGTGGAATGAAATTAAAGATCACTGATAGCCTAGACTAGTGGATTTCCAAGGCATGTTGTCAAGGTTTTTCTCCCTCACTGTTTTCAACAGTGAGATTTTAAGTGGGAGTTACATGATTTTAAGCTGAAATTTTAAAATATGAACAGTAAGAATAATTTTTCTTCTCTGCTCCAACATTTAATATTCTCAGATTTGTCATGGTGTGGTACTGTGTTTAAAAGTCTGCTGAAAGAGCCAGTTCTTCAGGCTCCTGATACTGCCATTGTACAGGGCAAGAAAATAAAGTTGGAATAAGAGAAATGTGTATATGAAAATTAATTTAATGTATTGCAAGGTAAATTTAAAGTATTTCAAGTATTAAAAATTTTTATTTACAGCTTCAAGTTTGATCCACATGACACGACATTGTTGTACTATGATTAGTTAATATGTCTGCAGGAAATGCTGTTGTGAAATCTTGGGATGAATTATATTTTCAGTCATGCATGTCTCTGTGATGGTAGATGTTATCCTCTTGTACTGTTCTCTTTCAGGAAGAATTAATGTTGTAGTAGATTTAGGAGATGTTTTTTCTACTCTTGCATATTAAAACAGCTTTTAAATGAAGTCACTAATTTTCTTTTTGAATGCAGAATGTTCAGATATTACCAAGGAATGAGAAATTTTACTTGTACTAATAAGTATCTGTGAAGTTTCAGATAGCAGTCTAATAAAAATCTTGGGTGAATAAGGAGGTAGAAATAATTTTAGGATTCATGCAGTGATAAAGTTTGTTCAAAACCATATAATGCTGTCAGCTGCTTTCTGTGACCTTTCAAATTAAGCTGTATCTTCAGAATATCTCAAGTTGGGAGTTAAAAATCCTGTATCACTTGTAAAGCAATTTAATGCCATGGTTACTTTACATTTCTCCTTACAGTCCCTGGGAATTTAAGATTTAATAATCTGCTCTGGAGTTATTTCACCAGCTTTATTTGGGATCTTCAACCAGGGCTTTGCTTTTGTGCCAGCAATGTAGGTGGAAATTTGCAATGTTGTGTCATCAGTGTATTTTTAGGATCATGTTATGCTCCTTTTGGTAGATGTTGGGCACTACTGAAGTATTGAAAATTGGATAGACTAAAGAAGACAACATTGTGCTAAACTGTATCGTACTGTGTAATAAGCAAATGTCTCACCCTGCGTAACTGTAAGCTATTCAGACACAGTGGGAAAGTATCTTTGACTCTATACTCTTTCATGTGATATGAACTGATAGTATATTTAAGGGAATACACATGCTGTTTCTATTCCTCCTTATAGTTAAAATACAGATTTTCAAATTTTGTAAGATGCT
Organism: Lepidothrix coronata; assembly: GCF_001604755.1. Classification (NCBI taxonomy): domain Eukaryota; kingdom Metazoa; phylum Chordata; class Aves; order Passeriformes; family Pipridae; genus Lepidothrix; species Lepidothrix coronata. Next base: position 16,704,891 of record NW_016690180.1, read on the forward strand.
ACATCAAAGAAAGTAAAAATGTGGGTTGGTTTTTTTTTTTTCTTGGAGATTCTCAAATAAATTAAGGCAAGTTTAGTGTATCTTCATGCATGTATATCTGTTTTAAAGTGTAATTTATGGTACATGTAATGTCTTAATTTTTCCCCACAGGGATCTTAAGAACAACCTTATTAGTACTATAGATCCAGGAGCTTTTCTGGGGCTTTCATCTCTGAAAAGACTGTAAGTAGTATATCTAGCTAGTCAGTTTAAACAAAACAAACACAACAACCCTCAGAGAGAGTAAGTCTTAGGTTCTGGAAATTTAGACAGCAAAGCTATTATATATTAAAAGTTGAATATATATATATGCTGTCTAAATTTATACACACACTCATGCACACATGTGTAAAACAAAGCCTGCTTTCAGTCTTATGACTGAAGAACATCCGCTGCTTGTGGCTTGGCAGTCGCACTGTTCTCACTGACAGTCTCTTGTATTATTCCTTTCTTCTTGTATTTCAGTGGCTTGAAACATCACTGGGTGAATGTTTATTCAGAGCTTTGATGCCATCGAGTCTTGTTTTGTTAAATGCTAAACTCCTTATGATTTTTTTTTTTCCATAGGCCATAGTGGAACATAGAGTCCCTTGCTATTAATATTATGCTGAAGTTACTGCGCTGTTAATGCTGCTTTATTGAAGGTTATGCCAAAATTCCCATTAACACATTTTTGGGGGATTTATACCCTGACTGTAAAAGTTCTGTACCAGATGAAACTAGAAAAACAAGATTTTAGCTTGGCTTTTCTTTTCTTTTTTTACCCTTTTTTTTTTTAACACTCCAGATTTTTGGAATGTCTGTAACAACTTTTAAGTCTTGGTGATTTTGCCACTACCTCCTTCCCACCCCCGCTTTTCTTAATTTTTTATGGTATATATGTTGATTTGTCACTGATCAGATGATCTGGTTCACTTAAAAGGAAATAATGCTGGTAATTGCACTTTTGAATACCTTAAAAATAAAATTGAAGGACTAGTTCTAGATCATTACTACTTGCAAGCTTAATTTTTATTCCTTTAAGAATGTTTGGCAATTTGATTTAAGACCTATGTTGAAAAATATATAACACTTAAATATTTATCTAGATATAAATATAGAAGTAGTCTTATTTATGTATAATAAATGCACTAGTTTAGGTCTCTGACGTTAAAAAATTAAATGATGTGGCACATGTGATGAATATGCTATATTAATATGAAAGTTTACTTGGTAGGGATGTAAACCTATCCTTTTCTAAGAGAATTTCCCGATAAGGCTTGGCCTGTTGAACTGTATGTGGGCAATTATAATTACTTAAGAAATGGATTAAGGAGTCTATATGCATGTGTATACAGCTATATAGCAGTACCTTGGGGGTTTTACTGAAAAAGATCAAATATATATGTGGTGCAATCTGTTACTCATGAATCTTAGTTCATATACTTCTGTTAGCAGACTGTATGTCATTTGAAAATAAACCAGTTCATTCTAATTTTTCCTTTTTCCTATTTATAGAGACTTAACTAATAACAGAATAGGCTGCCTGAATGCAGATATATTTAGAGGACTTGTAAACCTTATTAGATTGTAAGTATAATTTGTTTCATATAAATACACCTAAGTTTTAGCTTTATGTAAGTTAACATTCTTTGTTTCAAGCGGAGTACTTTGTTTAAGTGTGGGTTGAGAGACAGACAGCTTTGTTACTCAGTAGCAAGCGTAAAGAGCAGTGGGGCCAACCCAAACCATACTATTCTGTGCTCTGTTGGCCTTGGCAACAGTTTTCCAGTTTCTCAGAAGGTATAGCAGGGGAGGTGGAAGTGACTAGCAGACCGTACAAAATATTTTCCTTAGAAAAATATTTCAGAGTTTTAGAATTTTTTAGTATCCATGCCTTGTAACATGGCATCGGTGTGGGTATGTTTTGCTGGCTTTCTTGCATGTTTTGTAGTTCTTCATTTACTTTAGAGGATAACACGTATGATTATGAAATGTTTCCTTACCCTGGTTTTTCGCTTCTTTCACACAGTGCTTTCACTGATGTATTTTATTTTTATATATATATACATACATATATATATATATATATATATATAGGAAGTGGTATGTATAATATTTTTAAAAAATATTCTAATTGATCAAACATGCTTTTATAGCGTGTTAATAGGAATACATCAGTTCACTGTGAACAGAGAAATTTTCAAACTTCTTGAAAGCTATGCTCAACATGTGCTGGTTGTTGCTTTAAATAAAAATCAAGTATTTGCATTCACTTTTTTTCCCAATCTTAAAATTCTTCAGCTAAAACAGAAGTATTGGGGAACATTTTATTTTGGGATATTTTTCTAAGCTATTGACACCTGATTATTATTCTTACAGTCTTGTGAACTATGAGAGAGTGTCATAATAGTATATTGTAGTTTTTAATAATAGTGTTATCTTGAAGAGGGTGGGCATTTTTTATTTCATATGTTGGTTGTTTGATCATAAGTTAAAATCATGATACTTTTATTTCTCAGGAATCTTTCTGGAAACCTGTTTTCTACAGTTACGCAGGGAACATTTGATCATCTTGGTTCACTGAGGTCTCTGTAAGTACTTACTGCATCTAATCTTAATTTGCATGATCCCTTGTGTTCTTAACAAAAAACCATATTATATACACTCACTTTGTTTTGCATTTTTACTTTTAATCCTCTTAACTGTTTTTTCTTATCTGAATAAGGACTTGGCAGGTGTATGTATGTACAGATATTTGGGTCTTTGTACAACCCCTTTCAAAAGCTGCTCACTATTTGTTACATAGTTCTGAAAGAACAAAGCTCTATTGGCATCTGGGCTTCCAAAAATTTTATTCCGAATTTATCATTTATAGTAAATAAATAGCATTTTATACCTCTATAACAAGGGGAACAAATACTTTTAAGAAAGATCTTAGTCTCTGAATAACAGTATAGTTTTGTAACATGTAACAGTGGGTACATCTCCACCTCATATTATTTTGCTCTCTTAGAGTCATGAGTTGTAAGGAAGAAAGTAAATGAAGAAAATTCAGTGCTGATGATTAGCTTGCATTTTTTCCTGGTAGTCATGACAATTGGCTTCCTGTACTGACTTTCTCAGAAGCTTTGATTTCTGGCTTTGACACTTGAGTTAATTTCTTTTTTATAAAAGCAAATGTTTCTTTTCCTCCTCCAGCTTTTAATCGTAAGTTTTTATTCCTGGTGTTTTAATTGTGTATGTAAAGATTACTGTCCAAGAACACCACAGATCAGACAAGAGAACCTGGATATAATCCTTGACATTAAAAATGTGTGTATCTGGAGGAATTCCTGTGAACAAACACCAAATGAAGTTTCACAGGAATGTTGATTGCGGGTTTGAAATGTTCTGCCTGTGATGTTGTGTTGTCCTCTAGACATTTGTAAATGAAAAAGAAGTTTTCACTAGATGTAAGAAACGGTGTAGACATAGCCATGTTTTGGTATATTTTTAACTGTTTCTAAACAGATAAAATACTAATTTCTAAAATCAGTTCATATTAATGTCTTTTAATTTAGCTGACTTCAACAGACATCTTTGGGGAGGTTTGGTATAACTTTTTAGTAGAAAGTACTAACTTAACAGAGAAGACTCTATGAATCAGTTAAAAACCTTATGATTTTTATATAAAGCAGACTAAAATTGTGTGAATAGTGGTTCTGGAAAGAGAAATGGATGAGAAGCTATTTCTCTTAATTTTACTGTTAAAGCATTTGATAAAATTAAGCAATGAAGTGTGTTCTTAAGTTATGATGCATATGCATGAACACCCTCCATGAACAAAACTGCTAGAAATTTTTTCATGTGCTAGTATTAGATGTTCCTCATTTATGGAGAGAATTCCTTTTTTTCAGGGAGTATGTTCTTTTGTTCTCAGATCACAGTTTGCAGAGGATTAGAGTATATTCTAGTGGGTAGAGGCAGGCAACTCCACTGTATTCTGTAGTTTCACTGCTTATTGTCTGTGTGTCTGTGTCAATGAAAGGCATTGCACAGCTGTTGATGTCAAGCTTTCAGACCTTGGAGTTTTGCGGTTTATCACTGTAAATACCCATTTTCTGTTGCAGAGAATTTCAGACTGATTATCTTCTTTGTGATTGCAACATACTGTGGATGCATCAGTGGTTAAAAGAAAGAAATATAACTGTACGCGAGACAAAATGTGCCTATCCCAAGTCACTTCAGTCACAGACGGTGACTGGTGTTAAGCAGGAGCTTCTGACCTGTGGTAAGCACTCCTGGCAACTGATACTTGTTTTCTAAAGCATTTTATATTCTGTTAATATTAGGGGAAAAAACTTTCTCTGCTTTGTTTTGTTTTCCTAAAATTCAGCACTTGTATGACAGTGGTAATAGTGAATCCTTTTCAGAGGCTGAAATTTAGTTGTGATTCAGTGTTGCTTGCTTTTGGAAATAAGTAAATTGATGATTGTGGATGTTAGTCTGTAGAAGCAAAGGATGACTAGCATTCTCAAGAGATAAACTCCTTTTTTCTGCTAACCTGTGTTTTTCAGAGATCTTTACCTAAACTTCACAAGAGGAATTGGAAACTGATAATTTCTTTCCAGAGTCTAGCTTTCTGACTTTAGATGTGTGAATTATTCTAATCCCAAATTTCTGAAGTTAAAAAGGTCTTCAATTACTTTCCTACATGATGATTCTGTTCTTGGTTAGACTTCTCGTGACAAAACCATTATCAACTTGCTTAACTTCTTCTTTTATTACAATTATTCCATCTGTAAAAATTAAAAACTATATGTATTTGTGATTTTTGAGTCTTAGTAGTGAGAAGCTGTGAAGAACTAAAATGCATAAATATATTTTTCCTTCAAATTTGTTTTTCACTCTTTCGTATGTGGGCTAGCAAAAGATTCCTGAAATGTATTAAAGGAGTACACATTTTGAAAAAGAATATGATGGATGATAATTTGTATTTTTCAATATCTGATGCACTAAATGTTTATATAAATCTTGCAAGATGCAATTTACAAAGTTATATCAATAATTGATACTGAGTGTATTTTTCTCCTTTTTTGAAAATTATGTCTATAACAGATTCTTACTATTAATTGTGGGTTTATTTCTTGAATTCTAGAACCACCGCTTGAATTACCATCTTTCTATATGACTCCATCTCATCGTCAGGTTGTCTTTGAAGGAGATAGTCTACCCTTCCAGTGTATGGCTTCGTATATTGATCAAGACATGAAAGTCCTGTGGTATCAGGATGGGAAGATAGTGGAAACAGATGAGTCCCAGGGTATTTTCGTTGAAAAAAACATGATTCATAACTGCTCACTGATTGCAAGGTGAATCCATAGGGAGAAAACGTATTTCCCACTCCCTGTTTTCTGCTCTGATTTGGTGACTGTTTCCATAACCAGTAAGGTCCCCTCATATCCTCACTGAGTGAACATATGTAGGCAGAAACATCCCAAGTAGGGAAGTAGTCTGTAACTTCACATATCTCCTCCTAACTATAAATTTTGAGGAAGGAGGTCTAGAGATTTGATTAGTCAAGCCTACATGCTTAAAATAGGATTAGCTAGAGCAGGTTGCCCAGGACTGTTACAGTAGGGTTTTAATTTTCTTCAAGTTTTACTCAATGCAGTTCATGTAAAATATGTTTGTGGTAGGCCATATTTGTTCTGTCAGAATATTAAAATGATGAAAATGTTGAAAACAAGGCATTTAACTGAACTACTTTTGGATTCCTCACTCTAGACTTACTCAGCATCGACAGAGTGGTTATATATCCTGTAGTTGTACTAGTAAATTAGTACTTTGATCCTTATAACAAATCGTGCATTTGGAAATTTATTTTAATTTGGCTTTTCTGGAACAACTGAATGGTTTATGTTGAAGAGCAATGATAACACATAAGGAATTTGGACTTCTCATTTCTTCTTTCTGAAGTCAAGGGACTTTTTCCTATGTCTGTTCCTTTTCTTCCCTACCTTGGCAAAATTGAGAGTTTGAAGAATAGTAAATAATTCTCTATTAATTACAGTACACTGAGTTGTAGATAGCTCTGGTTTTGTAAGATCACTCATGGTTGTATGTAATTTGTTTCTCCATTGTCTTTCTGTATATCATCTTTTGGTAAAGCTTATATAAATTTTATTGCGAGACTGAGTTTTATTTGTTTGTTTTATCTTCCCAGTGCTCTGACAATCTCAAACATTCAGGCTGGCTCCACAGGAAACTGGGGTTGTCATGTGCAAACCAGACGTGGGAATAACACAAGGACAGTAGACATTGTGGTCTTAGAAAGTTCTGCACAGTACTGCCCTCCAGAGAGGGTTGTGAACAATAAAGGGGATTTCAGGTGAGTAGCCTCAGGGTTTTTTTCAGAAGAAAGTGCATTTAATCTCATTTCTAAGATTTTATACTTTAAAGGCACCTATGTTGATGTTTTCTTGTAAACTGTGTTTAATAGATTACCTGTTTAAAAGTATTATATGCTGACAGAAGTGCATGAAACTATACCATGAAATGTTAAGCTTTCAGCCAGTTAACACATCCTTGAAAGATATGGAAAATAAGCTATTATATTTGAAATATATAAATGAAATTAGTGGAATAGAATTAAACTTTTTTAGATTACCTGTAAATTAGAGTTGGACTACATACTGTGATAGGGTGATTTCCACCAGGTTATAATTCTCTATTTAAAATCTTTCTGCTCACATACAACAGAATCACTGTATGAGAAGTACACAACATAGTTTGGGGGTTTTTCCCCATTGTATTAGAGTTAGTAATATGAATGGTGCTGCTTCCTTTTAATGATTGTTGGGACTGTAGTGGCAGCTCTAATGTTCCACTGTGTTGGGTGTTGCAGAGTATTTTATCTTTTGTTCTTATCTCTTCACCTGTTTTCCCTTTTCTGATCTTTCTGCTGCTGGTTACTCTAACAACACGTTACTCCTGGAGGTGCCAGCTGTAACAGATAGCTTCTGTATAGATTCTCTAAATGTAAGGTAATTCCCTTTATAACTACTCTGTGTTATACCTCCCTGCAGTAGCTCCTACTGAGAATTAGTGTATGTAATAGCATTGTGTTCCCTATGGTGCATAGGGTTTCTTAATGTTGTAAAAACTGCTTTTATCTGCTCATTTCGCTTTTCTTATGCTGCTTGGCTATGTTGATCTTCTGCTTGGTCTTTTGTTTACAGTTATAATCTTTCCCTGTGTACATTAGAGTTTTTTGAAGTCATCGTCTTTGTATACAGTCGATCTAAGACCATAAATCTTTTATATTAAGAAATGAAAAGTAAGTTAAAGCATGTTGTTGGGACATAATTTGTGGGGGGAGGGAAGACAAGCTTTCAAGTACAAAAGGCCTCCTCCAGTTGTAGCTAAAGTTTAAGTAAAGTCCTGGCTGAGAGCATTGGTTCCAAGTTCATCTTCTTTATGTTCATTAGTTGGACAATTGCTGGCTGAGTATGAGCAGCTATTAGTAAAGAAAGTAGTGTGAAGATCACTTGCTGCACAGAGGCAATTTGGAACTACTGAAGAACTACACTTTCACATTGTAAGGAGTTATTTATATAAGAAACTTTGTGCATATCTTCTTTTTACACTGTGGTGGTTTCAACTGCAGGGATAAGCATTACATTAGAAAATGAGAACTTCCTGCTTAAGGTAAAAGGCGAAGAAAGTCAAACAGATGCATGCTGTATTCATCAAAGAACACATCTATTTAAATCACTTATGCTTTTTTTTTTTATGATACAAATGTGAATTGTTCTTCTTTGATTAGCCATTATAGGTGAAAACAGATGGTAAAGGCTTATTTCAAAGTGTTTTCCATTAAATTAACCTGTGCTGTTCAGTGACTGTTCAGTGGAATAGGATTTACCCCCTCTGGAATTCAGTAGAAAGAAATAAGATTTCGGGAAATGTTCAGCTTATCAAAAAGTTCATGATATCTGGGTTTACTATAACAGACTTCCACTCATAACTTAGGTAGAGTAATAAGAAAGAGTAATTTTTCACCTTTGAGAGCATATGGAAATAAGGCTTTGACTAGTGAGAAATGCTTCAGAGCAGATGGCTGTAAATGATCCTAGGTGAATTTGATTTTATAGTTTTTTAGTTGGAACTGGTTAGTCATTTTAGCTTGGAAGGTGTTTCAAAACTGGCATCTAGACTTTTATCCCTGCAGAGATGGGATACCAAAGTAGCAAAAAACGTTTGTCTTCAGTGTCTTTGGCTCAGTAATAGTTTAGCGTAGTTTATAAAGGTTAGGCAAAAACTTCATCATAGAATCTATTTGCTTTAATTTAAATATTCTTTTAAGTCTTACTCAGCTAATATCCCTGAATGTGTTACAATCAATGATTAAATTGAAAATACAGTTTGTATGTTAAAGTGCTTCCACTTCAGCAAATCCTTTAACTGTTGTGTTTAACATAATTTTATGATGGTAGTTGATAGAATTCTTTCTTAAATATAAGAATTAACTTTTTGAGAGCTGTTACTCCCTGGGCATAATATATTTTAAAATTGTAATTATCATGCTAAATTTAGAGAATTACTAGGATGTAATAATTAAAAAATACTGGCCTATGTAAGCTAATTAAATTATGATATAAAAGCTCATTGTAACTGAAAGTTATTGTTCATTTTAAGAAATGAATGCTTTCAAAACAGAATTAATATATATGAAGGAAAGAATTCTTTTATAATCTCATGGACTGGCTTTTTTTTTTTCCCCCTGAAATGAAATTACAGTACTTAAACATAAATGAGCCATCTTTTCCCCCACAGCTGTCTACTCTTATGTATATGTGATAAATTTTGAGCACCTAATTATAAAGAGTAGTGAAATAAGAGTGTTAATACAGTCCACATTTGCACTTCTGCTAGCAGGTAGGTAAACTGTGAAAGATATTGAAGATTAGACTCACAAGAAATTAAGAATACAGACTTACATAGCGTTTGTTTGGATGGTGAGAATTTCATGTCATTATTCACCTTTTGAGCCCTGCTGGAGGGATGTACTCTCCAACTCCTTTGAAAGAGAATGCCTCCTCAGCTCATCTCATACAGGTATTGGGAGGAAACAGTTCATGACTGAGAATAGTACAGCTTAACATTCATTTAGCAAAAATAGGGAATAAGGAGAATGTAGTTGAAGCTGGAATCAGTTCCCCTATCCTGGGTTGCAAAGCAACTCATACCCATAGAAGGTGTATTGTGAATGAGAGAGGGTAGAGGATAAGGGACACTTTTCCTCACAAAGCATTTCTTTTCATGACACTGTGCATTTGGATTGGTTTTGTGTATGTGAGATTATGGCAGAAAGCTGTGAGTTTTAAATTGCCCACCTTCTATGTCTGGTTTATTAGAAAGCTTTCTAATTCATTATACAAATAATACATTAGTTTGAACAGTAAAATGTATCTGTAGATATCTAAATTCTAATGGGGTTCTGCATGGCTCTTCTTAGGCCGTGCTCTCTTGAACATCTTACTTATAAATGACTTGGAAGGAGGACTGGAAGGGATACTAAGCAAGTTTGCACATGACACAAAACTGGGAGAAGCTGTTGACTCCCTTGAAGGCAGGGAGGCCCTGCAGAGAGACCTTGGTAAATTAGAGAGAGGATTGAGCAATCACCAACCATATGAAGTTCAACAAGGGAAACTGCTGGATTCTGCACCTGGGATGGGGCAACCCCAGATGTGTGTACAGACTGGGGAATGAGAGGCTGGAAAGCAGTGCCATGGAAAGGGACCTGGGCGTCCTGATCGATGGCAGGTTGAATATGAGTCAGCAGTGCCCTGGCAGCCAGGAAGGCCAACCCTGTCCTGGGAGCATCAGGCAAAGCATCACCAGCTGTTCAAGGGAAGGGATTGTCCCCCTGTGCTCTGCACTGGTGTGGCCTCACCTTGAATATTATGTGCAGTTTTGGGTGCTACAATATAAGAAAGATACTAAGGTCTTAAAAAGTGTCCAAAGGAGGGCAACGAAGATGGTGAAGGACCTTGAGAGCAAGCCGTATGAGGAGTGGCTGAGGTCACTTGGTCTGTTCAGCTGGAGAAGAGGAGACTGAGGGGAGACCTCAGTGCAGTTACAACTTCCTTGTGAGGGGAAGAGGAGGGACAGGCACTGATCTCTTCTCTGTGATGACCAGTGACATGACCCAAGGAAATGTCCTGAAGTTATGTCAGGGGAGATTTAGGTTGGATATTAGAAAAGGTTCTTTGCCCAGAGGGTATTTTGACACTGGAACAGGCTCCCCAGGGCAGTGGTCACAGCACCAAGCCTGACAGAGTTCATGAAGCGTTTGGATGATACTCTCAGGCACATGGTGTGACTCTTGGGGATGGTCCTGTGCAGGGCCAGGAGTTGGGCGCGATGATCCTTGTGGGTCTCTTCCAACTCAGCATATTCTGTGATTCTGTGAAATTTGTTCTAAAAGTAGCACACACTATAAGACTGTCTGGCGTTGCTTGTATTCTTTTGAGTAGGTCGTGGCAAAAGATAATAAAATGCCATGTAGGGAGATGAACACAAAGGAAACTCAGCAGGAATAAAAGAGCAGTAACAAAAGAGAAAGAGAGGGGTAACAAAAATAGGAAGGTGGAGATAAAAACAGGGAGAAAAGGCAAATAAATAATCTTATAAAAATCTAATAGCCTTTGAAGTAGTGTTAAACACTCAAACTCTCACTTTTTTGTTTGATGGCTACAGAAATTCCAGAAGATAAATATATATAGCTTAGAAATCATACTTGTTTAAGAACATAGTAATTAAAGCTCTCCTGAAAAACTTGTTTTTTCATTTGAGTCCTAATCTGAGAAACCAGAGAGAAACTGTTTCCTCTTTTTCTAATTCTGTACCACTAGATGTGAATAGTGAGAAAAGGAACAGCATGTGCCATTTTTCTGTGAAAATATTTGTCTTGGCGGTTCTGTCATAAACATCTGTCAGGACCACAGAATTTAAATTATCCTAAGGCCATGTGGCACTCAGTCTGTAAGGCAATACATTCAGTCAAAACTAAGCTGACCACACTTTAACTGAAAATGCTTTGGAAAAATACAACTTTTAGAAAACTATCTGTAAAGACAGAGAAAAATACCGCTTTCAAAGTGACATCTTTGATGTGGAAACTTAATATAAAAATTTCAGCATTGATAAATGGTTTTGGAATTTATGTTTTGGCACTCCAGTAGCGTGTTTCTGGAGACCTGACTCTGCATTCTGGAAGTGGAGATTTGGGTGTATTATGCAAGGTATTTGTGGGCCTGCATGTCTTCTAACAGCTGTGCCAGCTGATTTATTACTTGTCCTCGTCCACCTGTGTTCTCTTTGGCTTCATTCATTGAAGGCTTATTATGGAAACATAAGAATTGGGAACATAGAAGTATTTCATCTCTGTACTTGTTTTTCCAGTCCGTGTTGAAACAGAATTTATTTCTGTGTTGAATCAGTCCCTACTGAATTTCAGCGATTTAGATAAGTTTACATGTGTTGTATCCCCCTATCCCTCCTTCCCACCCCCCAGCACATCCATAACTTGCTCTCTCCATGATCAGAGTTGGCCAGACATGATACAGTGTGAAGTTTATATTAACTTGCTAGAGTGCATATAATGTTGCACTAAAGTTACTGCTGGGATTGTGGCAATTCACAACAAGGCTGTTGTTATTTTTAGTAAAGAAGATTTTTGTCCTTTCTGCTGCCTTTTCTTCTTTATGGGCAAAAAGATGGTAAAAAACTTATGTTACCATTGCAGAATCCATACCTGTTCTTTTAATTAATTTCCATTCTCTAAAATACCTCTGATAATTCCAGGCATTTAAAAATCTGTGCTAACTATTCTTAAATTTTTCTTTTTTCTTTTAACTACCTCCATTGCCACCAAGTCTAGTATAAAGTTTTCCTTTCTGATAGTGGTTGATGGTGACACTTCTGTTAACTACTTGAAGTGGCTGCTGAGGCTCTGAATGTAAGGGAATGCATATTTGCTAGGCTGGGTGAAGCTCTGCTATGATACCCAAATAATCTGCTGTCTCTTCTAGTATTCAAATACTCTGGTGATGGTTGTAGTAACAAGTCTCTGTGTCTTAACAAAATTATGTTACTACAATATAGAGAAGTTACATGTAATGCCAAAGCTGTGATAAAATTTAGTTAAATTTGTCCCTATTTTCTAGTTTAGTTTGTATTTATCATCTAGTTTTTTGCATTAGATTTCTTACTGACTTTAAATTCTTTTATAGTTGTTGCAGTGACCTGTGCAATATAGGGATGCCATCAGCAGCCATCTTTTTGTTGCTTGTTGCCCAAACCTAAGTAGTGGTCAAAATGGCCTACAGTAAGAGTCTTTCTACCATTACTGAACATGCTAAAATTGTTCTGTTGGAACTGATTAATAAATAGAACTTTGAGATAAAGAGTTTCAGTATACCTCAAAAGGTTAATCTCTTCTATTATTTAATATAATTGAGAAGTGTAGCCTTTTGCCTTTGTCCATCCCTGGAGGTAATTCTCTTCTCTGAGAAAGAACTGTGATTAATCCTAGCATCTTCAGTAAGAGGAGTTACTTAACTGATGAATAAGGAGTGAAAATGGTCCTGACTTTTTCAGTTTGTCTGTTTTGGCAATAGTATTTAAATTTTTAATTTCCTGGAAATGGAACACCCTTCAAGGTGTTTACTTCATCCTCCTGCAAACACAGGATTATTTTTTTTCCAAGATAGATATATTCTCAGCATTTCTTAATTTGGCCCATAGCAGTGAATATATGGCAGTCCAGATATAAAAGCAAACTTTGAATCACAATGTAATGCACCGGAACTTTTTGTTTACCCAGTTCAGTTTTTGGATTCAGCTGCTTTGGACAAGGCCCTTTGAAATACTTAAAACTGAGAAAAACTGTGTTAGCTCGTAGGGCTGTTCAAGGATCTTGACTTATTTATGGTACAGAAAACTGGGGATGATCAAATGAAGTTCTGTTGCTCTCAGTTTTAGTTAAATCTTATATGTTGGGTTGTTGGATTTGAGATACTTAGCATTCTGCAATTTAGGTATGTATCCTTTTTACTTTTAAAATTTAAGAAATTTAAGTATTAGTGTTTAAGTATTAGTGATTGATAAAATACTGCTTATGCATATATGAACAGGAGAGAGTGTCAGAATCAGGGCATTCTTTGCCCCTGTCCTTCTCTCCTCTCAGCATTGCAACTTAATTCAGGCATGATTTCTTTCTATTCTTAGTTTTCCTTGAATCAATTCTGCTCTCATGAGTGATCAGTGCACTAAAGCTGTATTGCAATCTAATTTTTGTATTTATTCTTTATTTCTTTTTTATCTATGTATATGTTTATACAGATAAAAATTCACAGTAAAATTAGAGGAGAAAGTGGAGAGAATGTTAGAAGTTTTCTTAAGACGTGCTTAGTTTCATATACCTTGAGTGAAAGGAATTATTTTCTACTTTCTTAACATTTTTAACAAATTTTTTTCCCATTAAATTCTGTTTGGTATTTTGTTTGTTTGCAGGAGCAGTCAAAGTGGTTGTACTACTGCTACTATTTCTTAAGTACTGTAAATGTAGTCTTCTGTTCATATCTGCAGTTTGGTACTGATATGAATGCAGTTGTTTGAAAGTTACATTAATGCATATAAACAGGACAAGTAGAAAACTAGTATTCAGCTTGTTTTTATAGTGTTAACAGGGATTTTTTCATGAAGTAGGGAAGGGGTTTTATAAAAAAAATAGACTATTTTTAATTCTTTTAGAAGCACCTTCTTCTCTCCGCCTGAAACCTCATGAAAGAATTTTGAAAAAGCATGTTAGCATTAGAACTCATTTTGTTAATGGAACAAATATGAACAGCTTGAAAATAGTGAAGATGAGCCAAGGTGGCCTTTTCAATAGTTTAGAGATGCTTAGTTTTGAGTGTCTCTTTATTTCATGTTGTAGTGTTTAATCCTTTTATTTACTTGTCATGTAAATTTGTCTAAATGTGGGGATTTTTTTCCTTTTGACTCCCCAGGTGGCCCAGAACATTGGCAGGCATCACAGCATACCTGCTGTGTACACGTTATTCTGCTGGCAGTGGGATATATCCTGGCAACTCACAAGATGAGAGAAGAGCCTGGCGCAGATGCGACAGGGGAGGGTACTGGGCAGAGGAGGACTACTCCAGGTGCCAGTATGCAAATGATGTGACTCGAGTTCTTTATATGTTCAATCAGGTAATTTGTGCATTTCTTTAAAATCAAATTATGAAAATCAGATTAATGAAGATAAGACCTCAAAGAACTCTTCATCTTTTTTAAGCTGGTAATAATGGTGGTCTAGATCAGTTACAATGAACACATGCCTCTGAGTACTGTGATGGAACTTATAGGTTTAGGTTAAGAGCTTGGTTTGGTGTCTCTCTTGAGTGCCCCCAGATTGAAAGTGCAAGGGAAATTTTATTCTTTGTACTCATATAAAGCATAAGAGAGTGTGCTTGTTGTGATTATTTTTGTCAACCTGATGCTCTGTCCTGTCCACGTGCTATAAAGAAGCAAGGTGGGCTCAAGCTGTAATGGAGAACAGCTCTTTTCATTCTACTAATAGAGTAGTCAAATTCTGCTCTGCTTTTGTTGCTGTAAACCTCTGTGACCAATGAGAGTTGACTAGTGAAAAAAGTGAGTATTAAATAGGCTTCTTTAATCTTTTAGCACTTACCAGGATATGAGAGTGTTGTAGAATTTAAATGTAGCTATGAAACAAAATTTTTCAGCTCCAGGCTCTATTTGAGGCTTATCTAGTTAATGCACACTTTCTAGTTAAAGCACTGTTCTGCAGTGATGTACCCAACCTTGTATGTGTAGGTGCTGTGTTGTAAATTAGTCCATAAAGCTTTGAACCTCTGGTCTAAGCTTGTTTTCCAGTCCAGTGCATGCTGTCAGATCCCTAGTATCACTGCAACTGGTGAAACTATGGAGATGACATTGTCTTCAGTGTGGTGTTTTGGAGTTTATATGGTGGTTGGTTTTTTTGTTTGTTTTTAATAATACAGCTTGGTCACTTGAGTTGATGATGTTGGTAGCACCATCCATGTTTAACATGGGACTGTGGTGGTTGCCTGACCCCAGGGTAGAATTTCTCTGTGTTGGGTGAGTTTGGAGTGTTTTAGTTTGTGAGGTGACATTCTTTTAGAGTAAACTTCACACTGCATATCAGAAGCACCACAGCCCCTAACTGACACAATTGGGATTTAAACATCCCTTTTGGATGTCTTAGATTTGTACATATAGTGAAGTCTTGATGTCTGCTTGCTGGGGCTAAATCCAGTTGGAGGCAAAAGCATTGAACTGCATTTTGTGTATGTGGGTTGTTGTTGACTTGTTTCCTCTGTGTTCAGTTGCTTACTATTGCATACATAGTTTTTTATAGCTCTAGTTCCCTGGGAACCCATGAGCACTGGTGTAAGAAAGGTGGCAAGGGAGGGAGGGAAAGAAAGGAAATGCCTCTTTTGGCCCAAGATAAACTTAAGGGTTGACATAATTATTTTTATTTTACTGCTTTATATTCCTAGCTTTGGAGGTGCATGCCATGACTTGGTCACAAGAAACATGTTTAAGGGTGATGTTTCTTAATGGCTGGTTAGCAGGTGAAAGATAATGTTGGGAATCAGTTTGTCCTTTTGTGGGACACACAGCAAGGTTGAGTGTTTGCTTATTTAGCACTTTGATGCTGATGATTTGCTTTTTTTCTCACCTAGGAATTTAAATTTTCCTGCAAGACCTGTGACAGCTCAATGCTACTCCTGCCTACGTGCTGTAGTCCAGCTGCTTAAGAGCCTAGATTACTTAAGCCTGTTATAACTGTTTTTGGTTAGCCAACATTTGTCCGGTTGTGGACTAATACTGCCAGTTTTGTGGTAGGAGGTTTAAAATGTGAGGGTTAGATTGGTATCTTCAAAAAAGCAGAAGTGTAATTTTCATGTGTGAAGTAGATAACTTCCTCTTATCTGCTTAAAAATACATGTACACAGGTATGGTACACTGAAGTAGAGGTTTCAGATTTTTTTTTTTTAAGGGAAGAAGTTGCATGTTTTGGTGTAGAGTTGTTTTTACTCCTTAGAGCCACCTTCTTTTTACATGTAGTAGGTCTGGAATTTTTAGCAGTATTCTATGCAGAAATTTATTGTCTGAGATTAATATTAAATGTAATCATAAGCATCTTTAGAGCCTTTGAACAAAAAGGTAGCTGAGCTGTTTTGAACATTAGAATTTTGCCAAGCATTTTAAATTGAATAAGGGTCTAAGTTTAAAATAGAATGATGCCCTTGTAACATTTGTATAGGAACATGTATATTTCACTGTTCTTGTTTGTGTGTATTGAACAGGTAGAGTTTTAGCTGAAAAGTAATTGATGATTAAAGAAAAAATTCAAAGAAATTATACAGAGTATCTGAATTTGAAAGTTGACTTTGTTCAGCGTGTGTTATGACTTTGAACTTTATTTGCACTTTAAATACATGACTTCTGACATATTGGCAAAAATTATCTTCTGTTAGTTGCATTCAAATCTATTTGCAAGTGCTAAGACAGCAGGGACAAAGACAGAGTTGTGCTTATGTAGCACATTGCAAATTTAGTAGGACAGACTAGCTATCTGTACACCACAAACCAGAGAGACAGAACCTCTCTAGTTTGGATTATCATGGATAAACAGCATCTGAACATGAGCTGATAACATTTGCACAGCTTTCCACTGTGCTATATAAAATTTCCCATTTTCAGTCCCTGCTAGCTCAGGCATGTTGATGTTGTGTATTATTTAGTGAAGAATTTTCCAACATGTGGCTTGCTTCAGGAATGAAATCATGAGCTTTGTCACAGGAGATCTGTCTTGGTTTTTATGTTTGTATTCCTTTCCAAACGTTTCTATAATTACAGAATTGAGAGTGAATGCTACAGCAGTGGTGTGTTTGAATTTGTTTTAGCTTCTCTTGCTATAAAATGCTGTATTTTAGGAGCTTTCTGTTGTCATGCCTAGGCTTTGGTGAAAATTAAAATAAGCATTTGACAGTACTGTTTTGGGGTTTTTTGCTCTTTTTTTTGGTGCAGTACCTCTCTCCTTTCTAGGACAACAGCACAAAACCCAGTTTCTGGTTGCAGGTACAAATCTGCAGGTTCTCTGTCTTGTAGGAAATGTTTTGCTTAAAATCTTAGAATGGTAGTCCCTTAAAACACTGTCATTCCTGTGGAAATTTCTCTCCTCTTTGAGAGAATGCTTATTTATTAATTGATGAAATGTTGTCTCTACCTTGTACTTTTCACTTCAAAATGTTCATGTTTTGTTCTCTATGTAGATGCCTCTCAACCTTACTAATGCAGTGGCAACGGCAAGACAGCTCTTGGCTTACACTGTTGAAGCAGCAAATTTTTCTGATAAGATGGATGTTATTTTTGTGGCTGAAATGATAGAGAAATTTGGAAGATTTGCTGAAAAATATAAAGAGGTAACTGGATAATTTGCCATCACTTTAAAGATAATCATAGTGTCTGTCCTTAAGTGTTCTGAGCAGTGAAACCTTCCCAACACTAGATGCAGGCACTGAGTTAGTGGATTATCAGATTCTATTGCATGTTTTTGTTTGTTTAGTAGGTCCCTGAAGTTGCTGACCCATGGTCACAGACTTTGCATTCGCGCTGAGATGATCCAGCATTCACTGGACCTGTAATGTGAGTAACACCTCTGGTCAGCACTGGAGCAGGGAGATAGGTACAGTAAGTCTGTTTTTATTTAATATGGAGTGGGTCACACAGGTTTTCATTGGTATCCTCTTATTTAAAAATACAAATAATGAAAACCTCAGAGATCCTCTCAATAATGAATAAAACAAGACTTATATTCTCCCCCTCCACCATGGTAGGCTGTCTTTATTCAATATTGAGCTTTATCTCTAAGGTTTTCAGTATTCTTCTATCTTGCAGGATATAAAATAAGACATTAAAATAAAATCTTAGAGAATGCTCATTGCTGGGGAGAAAAATATAAGTAGTGGAATAATCCCACCAATGGGTAGGAACTCTCTGTTTCACTGCTGAACAGAGGTTTTATTGATCTCACTGTACAGTGCATGTTGGGAAGTTGGAAACTACAATGCCTCAATATTAAACTTGTTCAAAAAAATAAAAGGCAAATTTTACCCATCCACCTCTCAGCAAACCATAAATGCTATTTCTACATCCTTTGCAGAACTCCTTGGAGAATTTTCAAGCTAAATCTCCTTTTTTACAATCAGAGCTTGGATTTTTTTTGCATATTTTGGAATTACACACACAGTTCATTAAATGACTGCTTTTTTTACCTAGTCTAAAATAGAAACATGTTTTAGATTACTGCATGGTTTACTACATTAAAATGATATTTGTTTCTCAGCTGTGATTTATTGTCTGTAGAGTGACATAATCTGGCATTACTCAGCCATATCTGAAGGTAATGGATAATATGAAAAAATAGGTTAAATTCATAGGTAGTTTTGGTCTTACTGTTTCTTTTTATCTCAATTGGTTGGATTTGAAGCCAGCCTTTGATTTGCTGGTATATTCAAGGAACACGAGTGCAGCTTCATGTAATAATTGTAGTAGCTATTAATGAGACTAATTTCTTATGAGGGTATTACTCCACAAACTTGTTCTTGACACTGTTATTCATATCTATTTACTTACACCATCTTATTGTTAGTTCCTTAGTTTGTGAAATCTGGAAGATTAGTACTGTGAACTATAGAAAGGTTCATTTATTAGCTCTTTAATATCAGAAGAAACAAGACAAATGTTCAGAAAGTTCTTATCAAAGTGTCTTGTTAGAATAGAGTTGGAAAAAATTGTGCATACCTTGATAAACAGGAGAAAGAATAGTGTGTAATATACTTTAAAAGTATGAAACAACTTCATTTCTTCAAGTTCAGGATCCTTATACTGATAATTTATTGGAAAAATCACCATTTGTTGATGTGTAAAACTTGCTACCTCTTTTCAAGTAGTAATAAGTTAAAATAAAGACCTTCAATTAATTTAACTTTGATTTGTTCTTGAGAATATAATGAAAACAGCCTGCAAATTTTTCTTGAGACTCTGTGTTAGTTGTAATTATAATTTCTGTCCCTCAGAGAGACAGTTCTAAAAGCAGTAAATACTTTTATATTCCAATTCTGGCCTTTATTTTTAAAGTTTAAAAAAACCAAAATATCCCAAACTACTGTGTTCTCTCCTTTTTAGTAATACTCTGAAAAGAAATTGGGAAGCCTGGATGGTAAAGGATATGTCTTCCTCACCTTACCCTGTCTCTCTTCAAGCAGAAAATTCCAGTCCCTAAATTTAGCAACTATAAATTGCGTTTCAATCAATTTAACTAGAAAATTTGGACCACCTTTGCTTTGTGGTCCAGTACTTATCACTGCTCCTCAAATGTTTTGAAAATCCAGTTTAGGTCAATGTTGTCAATGTAGGTGCTCGTTAATTTTGGCAGAGTTGTGGCGTCAATAAATGAGGTCCCTTTATAGTTTGTATTTGTTTGTCATACAGAAGGCAGGGCGAGGGCTGTGAACATAAAAGTATGTAATTCATGGTTTGAAAGCAGTACTGCTACTTAGAGGTATTTACTGTCTGTCTCGTGTATACCTGTGACCTAAAACAGGTCATGCAAAATAAAAGACAAGCAAGAAAGCAATCAAAAAAAGTTAGACCTGCTGAAAGGAAGTGAAACAGGAGCATTCCGTGCTAATTTTTGCCTGTATTACTCTTACTCTCTTCAATCATACATGCAAACTGTGTTATTGTTAATTTGAAGTTTATTTTAGGTTTTAAAGTTGATTGTAAATAGACCTTTAAACAATTAGTACAGTCGAACATGGAGTATTCCTCTCTTTGCTTTTAATGAAATATCTGTATTTATCATGGATTTTTTTCTAAGTAAAATATAAACAAATTACATTGGCATAACATTTTTCTTTGCTGGAGGTAAATGTCTGAGTCAAAGTATTTCAGTATCTCAAGATGACAAGAGGTGACTGAAACAGGAACAACCAGTTTCCTTTTGCTTTTTGTGCTGTCAAGTCGCTTTGTATTTTCTGATAGTGATCCTACTAGATGAACACTTTCAAAGCTATAAAAGAGTCTTATTTCTCTTCTGTGTTAGCTTGGTGATGTGATGGTGGACATAGCAAGTAACATTATGTTAGCTGACGAACGTGTTCTGTGGATGGCACAAAGGGAATCCAAAGCTTGTACCAGAATTGTACAGTGTTTACAGAAAATTGCTATGTATCGGCTTGCAAACGGAGCTCAAGTCTATTCTACTGTAAGTATGAATTTATTTATTTAGAAGACAGTTTTCTTGCTCTTGAGTTTAAATAGTTTTTTATTTTTCTTAATGTGGGTGTTTTCTGAAATGTCTGCTATTCCTGTAGGGAGAAGAGCAATACTCTGAACAGATTTATCCTTGCCAGATAAGCAGGAAAGGTCTTCATGACAGGTTTTTTTGTGAAGGCAGAGAATTCCTTTATTTATTATCCTTTCTGTGGTGTGTGAAATTATTTTATGTTTGATTTTTGTCGTCACAGTATTCTCCAAATATTGCTCTTGAGGCCTATGTAATAAAGGCTGCTGGCTTCACTGGGATGACGTGCACCGTATTTCAGAAAGTGGCTGCATCAGACCGTACAGGACTCAGTGATTATGGGAGAAGAGATCCCGATGGAAATCTAGATAAACAATTAAGCTTTAAGTGCAACGTTTCAAATACACTCTCAAGTCTGGCATTAAAGGTCAGATACTCTTTCTTTCCCTACAGACTTTGTAATAATACCTTATGTATAAATATTTGGAAAGCAAGTTTATAATTATTAATTTTAATGTTAAATTAGCATTTTTATGTAATCCAGAATGACTGTGACAGGAATTAAAGGGACAAGGGATATTAGAGTTTGATTATAAAGTAGGTTTTTTAATGGACACAGCTTTTAATAAATAGGTGTGGGTTTCTATTGAAAGATATTCAAAGTTCTTAAGTTGAAGGATCCTTTCAGACCTTTTCATAAGGATGGAAACTGAAACACTCCCTAGTTCATAATAATATGTCTTTATTTTCCTGTATTTTCACCTTCATTACATATTAAACAGATATTACCAGTCTCCTTAAATATCTGAAATACTCTGCTCAGAGTGATACTGTAATAAGCATGAAACAGAAAACAGACCTGAAAGGTTAATTTTGTGTTTGTCTGTGCATATAGTGTATACACACACACACACGTATATATATCTCTATATGTGGGTGTGTATAAAATGGAAAAACTTCCTCATATTCCATAAAAGTATTTTTTCAGTTACATTCACCAACTTAGCAGCTTGCTTTTATCACTTAATTTGCTTTAATGTCACTGCAGGGTGTATATTAGAAATTATACTTATGTAATTGTATGAAATTATGTGCATTCTTCTCTACCCAAGTATAATTTATATACAAGTTAAATGCTGTTTGTATACAGCATTCCTGTATATTCTGTTTTGAATAGTACTAGTGCCCAGATGCATCATTTCTGTCTGTATGCTTGCCTTGGTTGCTGCTTCTAGTTGCCAATAGTCAAATCTTGTAATACTTTACTGAAACCAACTTCAACTTTACTCTCTCTAAAAAGTAAGGCAACTGCAGAATCTTAACTTTTTTTTTCTTTTTAAATTTTTTAAGACTTTAATAACTTGATTAAGCTATTTTATCCTAGATTACTTGGAAACACTGTGTAATAGGTTTGTCACAATACACAGTCTGCTAAATGCATTCATCTCTGACACAGTTCAGTTAGAGGAGTTGCTAATTTAGTCTTTATAAAGAGTTTCACTTTCTCTTTAGAACTTTAAAAATCTGTTTATTTCTAGAACACAATTGTAGAGGCTTCTATCCAGTTGCCAGCTTCCCTTTTCACCCAAAAACAAAAAAGAGAAATCAGACCAGCAGATGAATCTGTCTACAAGCTTCAACTTATTGCATTTCGCAATGGAAAGCTTTTTCCAGCAACAGGAAATTCAACAAATCTGGCTGATGATGGGAAACGTCGCACAGTTGTAACTCCAGTTATTCTCACCAAGATAGGTTTGTTTTTATTATTACTTTTTTATATTCTTTAAGAAACATTTTTGACTCCCTTGTTTTGACTAGTGTGTATCTAATAAAAGGTTTTAGCATCTAACGCCTTACATGTTGAGAAATTTATGTGCACATACGTTTCCTTTGCAACAGATGGTTTAAACCTGGCCAGTCACCATGTCCCTATAAATGTGACACTGCGGCGCATTGCGCATGGAGCAGATGCTGTTGCAGCTCAGTGGGACTTCGATCTACTGAACGGACAAGGGGGATGGAAATCTGATGGTTGTCACATCCTTCTGTCTGACGAAAATATTACTACCATTCAGTGCTACTCCCTCAGCAACTATGCCGTCTTAATGGTATGACACTTAGGATTGCATTTCTTTCTGGAACTTAAAAATGCTTCAAGATGCAATTCTGTTTGAGTTTTTCTTGTGTTAAAGAGAACAAGCATTCTCACATTCTATTTCACATAAAACTAGACGTAACAAATAAATCTTTGGTTTTCGCTCATGTTGATGTAAATGTTGAGGTAAGGTGAGACTTAAGTGGAAATCTGTCCTAGTGGAATTAATTACTGAATATGCTAGACACAAAACTATTTTCATATGTGAAGGAAGACATTTTAATGAGCTCCTTAATCAAATAGGCTTTTATGAACTTTAGTCTAGTAATGACAAGTTTTCTTCTACTGTTACCTTTATTTTAAACTGTATTCTCTCTGTTAGATTAAATTTGTTGACTTTATGTGTTGGCAGGACAGGAGTGTTTTCCCATGAATTTTTTTTCCTGTGATCCATAACCAAAGACAGCTATTTCATTGCAAATTAATTGTTCATTTGCTAGTAAGTAGGTCTATTACCAGAAGACATCAATTGAAATAGAAAAAAAAATCAAAATACTTAGTAACTATCAAAAATATCTTTGAAATATTGCTTAAAAGAAGTATCTAAACTCTAGTCTTAGCATATTGATATCAGTAAAATGTTTAACCAATTCTAAAATATGGTCATAGAAAAAGGAACAAGACACCTTCTTTATTGCTCTTCAGTTGTGAAGACTGACTTCTTTGTGTGTTCCCAGAGCTCTTAATTTCAGAATCTGGCCTAAGCAGTTTCCCTTTTTACAGATGATGACTGCTACTCTGCTCAGCAGTAGTCACCACAGATACTAAATTATAAAACATGATACATAAAAATGGTAGGCTGATAGGAAGCTGAATGAAATAGTAAGAGGTTTAGGAAATTGTTAACTTTAAATTTCTGATGGGTTTTGTTGTAGTTCATGTGCTCTGTGTGGAATTACATATATATTTTTATGTAATCGTGTGGAAGAAAGAGGATTCCTCTATGATGATCAGTGGATGAGAAGTTGCTATTTTTCTTTAGCAACTCAAAGTTTCAAAAATCTGCCTTAAAAGAGAATTAAATGGTAGAATACCAAAAAGCTAAACATAAATAAAATTGATTTAAATGCCAAGGTTTTAAAAAATGCTCGAAGAGAGCAACTCTTCATTTTACCTCTGAGAGTACTGTTGTAAATTACTTTAAACTGTTACAATCCTAGAGTTCCTTTTTTTTGTATATTTAAAATATATAATCCTTTCCTAAAATGTAACAGCATTCTTTAAAATGGAATAAACTTCACTTATATGTGTAGAATGCATGTAAAGGGAGGTTATGCTTTCAACTGGTCACATTTCTGTTACCTGAAGAAACAAAAATGAAAAGGATGTTCAATCTGCTTCTGTAAAGACTATTTCTAAATTAATACAGGGTAAGATTGTATGAATATCTTTTTGTGAATTATAGTGAGAACTGTTGACAATCAGAAATCAAAAAAGTTAGAGAAAGGGACAGTTTTCTTCTCTTTCTGCTGGTAGCTCCCAGCTGGTTGAAAGTGGTATTCCTTTAATATTTACTGTTTACCAAAATGTAGAGAATGGAGGGATGGGGGTAGGTGGAGGGGCACAGAGTAATAATACTTAGCTGATATATGTTCCTTGGACACAGTTAATAGACTGCAGAAGCTCTGGATGTCTTAAGTGGCTGCTGAAAAAGGTTTTCATACTGCCTATCTATATATTAACCAAAAAGCCTTAATAACCTTTTTCATTTGTAAACTCTCATCGTGTTGTGAAAGTCTGGGTTCTGATCCCAGGCTCAGAGGAAGTTCTTTTGAGTTCAGTTTTAGAAGTTTGCTTTTTAATTCAGCAGTTCTCATTAATGTCAAATACATGGACAGCAGTGGTAGAAGGAACCTGACCATGGTAGTCCATCATCCTGGCTGGATGGTGAATAACTTAACCAGAGTTATTTCACTCTCTTTTAGGCTACTTTACTTTAGTATGTGTGTGTGTAGAAGAAAGCACATTGTGATGTATTGACCTGTCTTCATACATTTCAGAACATCATGTAGAGTCCTCTGATAAGGAAACATTACTGAGTGTCTAGTTGTCTGATCTAGTGATTTAGACAGATACAGTTGTAAAACTTTGTATTTATTTGGAAATTATCTTTACTACTGTTTAATAATAGAAATGGTAAGCAGGAGATTCATCTGGAAACTCATTATTATAGGCTTCCAGCAAAGTTAAAAAAGCAGCAGTGGTGGTTGAGAAGAAACAAGAGTTCTGCTAGTTGAATATGAACTCCCTAATGTTCTTAATGTCACCTCTACTTTTATTTTACTGTCATTCTTTTTTACTGAATTTAGAATCAGTTTAGCTCAGAAATAGCATTGTTAGCTCCCCTCACTCCATTTAGTAGGTCTGATAATTAATTATTATTATTAATGGCCAGTCTTCGCGAGCGAAGATTTGGGAAAGGTCATTGACCCTTCGAGCCTGCGCAGTGGATTTTTTAGGTGAGACACAGCGTGCGCTGAACTGAGCCCACCCTTTAATCCTGAGGTTCATCTGCTGGGGCCGAGCAAGCTTGGACAGTGGCAGTGAGGTCCTCAGGACGTAGGTTTGTTTAGAGTGACCTTCTCTTAGATGGATTGCCACACAAGGCTGACGAGCTCCATCTGCCCGGGGAGCCGGGAATCGAACCCGGGTCGCAGCGGTGAGAGTCCTGCACCCTAACCACTAGACCTCCAGAGGCCCCAGGTCTGATAAAGAATGTCAGTAATTGATAAAAATTCCACTGAGTTAGTGTATATTGGGTCAAGGCCTTTGCTAGCTCGGCGAAGCATATTGAGTTTTTCTCAGTTGTTTTAGATTATTGTAGATCTTGTGATTTTTAGCTCTTGTTCTTGAAATTTGCACCAGTATGTGCATGACATCATGCTACCTGATGCCAGTCTGGAAGCAGTAACCAGAATTGTCCTGCACTTTCAGTTCCCTGATAATCACGGTCCAGGTGTGACAAAATATTAACTTGTGCTTGTAAGAGCAGTGAGTTCCCAGGGATCTCCAGCTGGATATCATCCAGGCCATGGGTAGTGTTGAAATCAGATGACACTGGCTGCCTGAGGCATAATATCTTATGATCTTTTTCCAAGTGCCAAAGAAAACGAAACACATAAGAATCAAACTGACAATCCGATGAAATTAGTTTGAAATGAGGTTGTTGAGTTAGTTAGGAATAACACATTTATATTCTGATCAAAAAACAATTCAAGGAATGGTGAAGAGACCGCTGACTCTAATTTAATTGTAAGCCTCAATTCAAAAACTCTTTTCCTGTCTATGAAATCAGATTACCTGTTTTAAGCTTAAAACCAGATTGTATATCACTGATTTTTCTCAAAACAAACAGAAACTTTCTCATAATGTTTTACTGTTCTTTCTGAATGCCAAGTTTGTTCTCCTTTTCCCTAGCACACTTTTGAACTTTGCCAGCTTTAGAACTTTGAGTGACTAACTCAGAATTATAGGTGAGAGAATTTTATGTATCCACCCATTCTGAAAAATTATTTTAAATAGATTTTTCCACTAATCATAGCTAAGAAGAATTACTTTATTTTCTGCTGGAAGGGACTGAAAGGGTTTTTTTGAGTCATCCTGTTGTGTCTGTGTATGTCCACCCCTGGAAGTTTTGTAAATTGTAACTGCTTCCAAACAGAACTGTTTCTTCAGAAAATGAAAATGTCACTTCAGAGTGAATTCAGAAAACTTAATTGATGCTATGGAGCCGTTGAATTCTTTGAGTAATCAACTATCTATTCTGGTCAAACAGTAATCATAGAATAAGAGTCTGGTAGGAACATCTGGTGCCATTTGGTCCAGCTCAAAGTTTGACTACCTTCAAAGTCAAATCAAACTGCTTTAGGTCATATTCATTCAAGCTTTCAGTATCTCCAAGAGCACTGTCTTTCTGGGCAGTATGTGACCACTTCAGAATTTTTTTTCCTGTATCTAATCATAATTTTCCATGTTGTTGGTAATAATGTCTGTTGCCTTTCATCATTTCATGGTTCAGCTCCAAGAAGAGTTTGACTCCATTTTTTTTATATCACCCCAGTAGGTAGTTCAATCTAATAATGAGATTTCTACCTTCTTCCATTCCTTCTTAAAGACTGAAGACATCTTCAGCCTCAGACATTGTGTGCTTCAGCCTGCTGATCATCCTGGTGATCTGTTAGACTTGCTCCATCCAGTATGTCAGTGCCTTTTTTGTGCTGGGGAGCCTCAAATTGAGGAGAGTGCTGCACAGTGCTGAACAGAAGGGAATTATCAGCTCACCCATGTGCTGTCTTTGTGCTCACACAAGTGTGGCCTTAGCAGTGTCACCTATGGCCTGACTTGGGGTCAGCTTTTGTCTACCAGTACCTCGGGTGGTTCTTTGGTTGTTTTCTAATCAGTACAGTGCCTAGCCGATATTTTTGTGTGCATGGGGTTATTTCATCCCAGATGCAGATCTTTTAATGTTTTCCTTTGCTAAATGTCATGATGTTTTATCAACCCATTTCTCTGACTCACCGACATCCCTCTGAGTATCCTCCACTCTGTTGATCAGTCTCCTCAGTCTATAGCATCATTCACAGAATTGCTGAGGTCACTTTCTGTAGTGTTCTTCGGGTTGTTGAAGAAGATAACCGTAACTTAAACACACAGTTGTTCTACATGCTGTACACACAAGTATTTTAAGATGAAGAAAATGGTATGTGTCTATAAGCTGCTTACGTCTATGTAACTTCAAGCATATATGAAGTTTACTTCTGTAAGATTAGAATCCAGCCAGAATAGCAGGTAATTGCAGAAGAAACCCAGGAACATCAAATAAATAATTGGAGAGTCAATTTGGGTGGAGTGGGGAGGGAAGGAAGACATTTCATCTGGAAGGTTCCTGTTACTTCTTAATTTGTGTTTGCTTTGTCATTTCTCCACCCTCAAAAAATAGTAAGATACAGTGGACTAATGTTATTTTTGGTTTTGTTGTCAGGACTTGACAGAAGCTGAATTATATACTCAGCCAGCTGATCTTTTGCATCCAGTAACTTATGCCACTGCCGTGGTTTTGCTAATGTGTCTGTTGATGATCATGGTCAGTTACATATACCATCACAGGTATGAATCAAAATTACTAGACTAAAACAATTAGTTTTAACATGCTTAGGACTGACTAACTTTTCTTTTTGATTGGAGCATGATATAGTAATATGCGTTTGATGTTTTTTTCCTATAAAAATTGTTGATGAAGACTAACAATTAAGCAAATAGCTATTTCATCTTTCTTGAGTATGATAATTTAGCTCTCGTAACCATGTCTTTCCTTTGATTTTTGACTTTTGCTTCATGATGAAAGTAGAGACCACTCAAGAATGATGGTAGAATGTAACAAACTGTTCAGCCTTTTACATTTCTGTTGATGTGAAAGCTTGAAAGCCTAAAATTTTTAAAGCAAGCCCCAAATAGATGTATAAAGCTGGTTAATAGGAGGATGTTTTAATTTCCTGTGATAAAGGCCAGAGATCATATTTATTCACGAAGTATATAGTAGTCAAACAATCATTAACAGTAATTATATGTCATTTATCATGTGTATCTTGCTGGTTTCTGAAAACCAGGAATGTCAGCTGTGTTTTATAGTGTCTAATTTTTTTCTTTTAACAGTGTGATCAGGATCAGTGTAAAAAGCTGGCATATGCTAGTTAACCTAAGCTTTCATATTTTCCTGACATGCGTGATGTTTATTGGAGGCATAACTCAGACTAGGAATGCCAGCATTTGCCAAGCAGTAAGTAAACATACAAACACTCGAAAAAATCAGTTTCATACTTCTATGTACGTATTTGCACCCCTTGCCTTCTACAGAACTTTAGTGCTGTGTAGGCATTCATCAGAATGTAAAATTTAGACAAAAAACTAATGTTTTGTTTTGGTTTTAGAATCATATAATGGTTTGGGTTGGAAGGGACCTTAAAGTTATCTAATCTAATGCCTCTCCAATAAGGAGGGACAACTTCAACTTGATCAGGTTGCTCAGAGCCCCAGTCCAACCTGACCTTCAATGGGGCATCTGCCACTTCTTTGGGCAACCTGTGCTTGTATTTTACACCCACATTACTTCTATCTAATCTAATCTTTCAGTTTAAAGCCATTACCCATTGTCCTGTCACTACATACCCTTGTAAAAAGTCCCTCTCCATCTCTCTTGTAGCCCAGTTTAGGCACTGGAAGGTGCTATAAGGTCTTCTTAGAGCCTTCTCTTCTCCAGGCTGAACAACCTCAACTCTTCCTGTCTTCATAACAGAGTTAGAGATTCTCTTTTATTTTCAAGAAGTCATGAAGAAAAAACTAGTTCAGTACTGGAAAACCAGAAAAGTATTTCAGAAGTGCAGCAGAAATTTTTTTCCCAAAATGCTGTCACAAAAAATAAGCTTTGTCTGTTATTTTTATTTTTGAGACTTACTTATTGTAAAACTATTGTATAGGCCTTTATGTGGTCTTTACAGATCATGTGAAATCTGGTATTAAACTACTTATTTCCACTTGCTCAGTATAACTGAAGGGGGGGGAGAGAGAAGTGTTTCAAGCCTGCATGCTTTCTCTAAACAAACATCACTAGCTTTATTGAGACGTCTCTTTTTTTAATGATTTGCTCTTCTGAGATTTGGCTGTCTCCAATTCAGTTGCAGTATTTTAGTATAATAGCAGTTGCTGCTTTGGAAAAATGTCAGTGGATTTTTTTTCATGTTTTCTCTTTGCATCCAGTGATTCAAAGAAAGTCTCTAATCGCTCACTGTAATATTCCGTAGTGCTTTTTGTTTGAATTTACACTAGGGTTGACAGGTCAAAATGTTGCAATGAAAAATATCCCTGATCTTTCTCCTATGTACACGTACATGTGTATGCACACACGTGTACACACATACTTTTTTTTCTTACATTGGAGACAGTAATCCTTCAGGAGAAATCCTGTGTTACAGATGGGCTGTTTGAAAGTTGTGCTTTTACTGGTGATTGAAAATTGCAGTCATCAGGAACTAAAGTGTTACCTCTTCCATTCTGTTTTTGTGCTGTCATGACAGTGTTGCCATATAAGTAAGGACAAACAGATTCTGCTGTGAAGCAGACTTTTTATTAATGTTTGGGCTGGTTAAATATCTAATACACTTTCTCTATTTTTGCATTATATTAAAATCCCTGTCTGCATTTTGCCACCTGCTGCATACTTATCACAGTATTATTAGTTTGCTATTCCCTTACTTGTTTCAATTTGAATAATACCTGTAACACAAGACAGTTTAAAGTTGTCTTTTGTAAAATACAGTTTCCTAAAGTGTATGATTGATGTGTAATCTGAAAAATTTTTGTTAGTAAAGTTCTTCCCCCATTAGTGAGTTATCCTTCCATTAGAGGCAACAGCAGCTATGTAGCCATTCCAGATTGACCTGATGCAAAAGTGGGTTTGCACATCATATTTTACTTTTTTTTGAAAACTACAATGATTTGACACTTAGAACAGTCATAAAATAAGAGATGTGGTTTTTTGCCGTTATAGCGAGTTGTGTGTTTAATGGTTAATATATTAACTCAGTAGAAAGGAAGTGTTTGGGAGTTAATTCTTTTTTTGTTGCTTGGTTTTGTTTTAAGGTTGGGATAATTCTCCATTATTCCACTCTTGCAACAGTACTGTGGTTGGGAGTGACATCTCGTAATATTTACAAGCAGGTAACCAAAAAGGCAAAAAGGTGTGAAGATCCTGATGAGCCACCTCCTCCACCCAGACCAATGCTGAGGTGAGCCTGTTGTTTGTTTTTGTGAGTCATTATTTCCCAGCTATGTTTATATTCTGAGCAGAAAATGTAACAGGTCACTACTGTTTTGTTCTTTCCAGGTCAATAAAGTTCCTTCCAGATTTTTCTGTTCCTCAGCATTATATTAAGGAGGGTGAGCTGAAGGATTGTTGGTCTTTGTGTATTACAGATGCAAAGCTGTGTTGATGATATGTCAGTTAAGAAATTGGTAGTGTTTCAGCATCACACTGAGGGTCTGATAGACACTTTAGATAGCAACACAACCCATAAAATTATCATAGAAGAAAGAATGTGCAGAACTGTATTATCACACAGTTGAAAACGCTGCAATTTCAGTAAATAAAGTTTAATATGTTTTCCAAAGATTGTTTCCAAATAATTTGGAAAATAGGGGTGTCACTTATTATCAAATGAAAATAGTGTTCTTTGTGAAGCATTCCTCGTAGAATTTTTATTTCTGAAATCCCGGAGATGGGACAAACTAATTATGAAATTTACCTTGTGTGACATGTTCTTCATAGAAAATACTATCATACTTTGTTCATGTTGCCTCCTGGGCCTGGGGATATTAATTAAAAACTGCTATGCTGAAATTCTCCACAAGGTGGCAGAAGTTGATTACCTTTGATTGGTTATAGGCAAATATTTAAAGAGACTGAAGAAAAACAGAAATGCTTTTCTGATTATCTTCAAGTAAAATTTGCAGTACTATATACAGCATATAGAAGTATTTAATTGGTAAGTTAGAAGGTAACTATTTATACCACTTCATTACTGTATTTGCCTTCCTTAACTTTTATTATTTTTCTTTTAAGAAGAAGTAAATCTGTTGTATTCACTGTATGCTCACCACCAGCTGTGCCTTCCAGCAGGATACTGAATAGCCTTTTTAACGTCTGTTATGACTTTTTTCCCCCCTCATCTCTTATTATTTGTTTAAACGTTCTTGCTTTGGAAAATGTTGCAATAAAATTACCTGTCTCACAGGCTCAGCTTTGCATAGACATAAACACGAACACGCAACTTCAGATCTGAACACCTCATGAGTGACAGTGGTGGCAACTCTGGAGACAAGTGTCAGAACAGAACAAACATGCTTTAGATTTTTCAGACTTCCTCAGTGTGCAACTTCTTGCAGATCAGGAATTTCCTCAGTTAGATAGATGTGTGATGTTTTTGCATGGAAGAGCCACAGAAAGTTATTTTTTTTTCAGTTGTCTTCTAGGCATATGTTCAAAATAAAATTACCTGTTGTGTAGTACCCATACTGCCACAAAAATCTGCTCCATCTGGCCAGCTTCTGATTACTGCATCGAGATACAGAATAAACCAATGTCAGAATTTGATCTTTGTAGGATTCAGCAACTAAATAATACACTCGGTGTATCTCAATTTACAAGAAAGTCTTAATTTATTTCAGACTGTTGTGTGTCTCAAGTGATACAGGAGCAATTTCTAGTGAAATGTCCAGGACCATCAGAATAGGTGTCTCATGTTGATAAAACAAACTGCTCACCCATATGTCACAGTAGTAGTTTTCACTTGTGTGTTCTGATCTGAATTTGGACTGGTTTGATGTAAGCTGCAGGACTGAGTGCCGTTAATTGGAATGAATGTCAGTAATAACTGACCTACCACTAATGAATTCAGTGTGAATTCATAGAAATTGGAATGAAAAGATACTCCAACAACATATGCCCTTTGTTCTTGTGAAGGTGTATAGTTTTAATTAATACCCCCACAGGGAAGCAGGAGATGTATACTATAAAATTACAGAGTCCATTAAAATTAAAAAAAAACCCAACCTGCCATCCACCAAAGCCATCCACCCCAAAAAAATTCCAAGTAGCATGAGTTCTTATGGCTGATTTTCCTAACAGTATATATTAGGCAAGTTCATCTCTGGAACACGAGACATACCACTTACTATTTTCCTTTTAAGTTTTCATATTCTCTTCTAGCAGTTTACAACTTCTGACTGTCAGCTTTTGCTTCTTCCTTCTAATGCTGTATACTTCTGTTCAGTGTCTGCAAGTGGGAGGTGGGAGTGAGCAGCTGTGAGAGAGAGTCAGCTTACAACAGGAGGAGAAAAATTGTTGTGAGGAAGACTTAGAGAAGAATTGATATTGCCAAAGCCCAAAGCTTATTCACCTTATTTTCATAAAGAACTTGTGTATTTCTCAAATCCTGGAAAGCTCTTATTTCTTTCATAGTGACTGAATAAAATCTGTTGCCATGAAGCAGACATTGATATACTGGATTTTCTTTTTAGGTTCTACCTTATTGGTGGAGGGATCCCTATCATAGTTTGTGGAATAACAGCTGCAGCAAACATCCGAAATTACGGCAGCAGACCTAATGCTCCTTAGTAAGTACCATATAACTGAGAATTCTGAAAAGATTTCATAGGTTTACTTTTCTCTCAATACTTTTTGCAATTAATTCTGATTGCTCCAGAAAATGTAGCACAGCCAAGATCATTTCAATGAACTGATAAAAGATAAGTGATTTGTGAGAAGATGTTAATTTTAGTTCTTTGTTTTGTTTCTTTTACAGTTGCTGGATGACCTGGGAACCTAGCTTAGGAGCATTTTATGGACCAGCTAGCTTTATAATTTTCATAAACTGTATGTATTTTCTCAGCATATTTATACAACTAAAACGTCACCCTGAACGCAAATATGAACTTAAGGAACCCATCGAGGAACAGCAGCGTCTGGCCACCAATGAACACGGGGAACTGGCTCATCAGGATTCGTTGTCAGTGTCACTGGTTTCCACATCTGCTTTGGAGAACGAGCACAGTTTTCAAGCACAGCTTCTGGGAGTCGGCCTTACTTTGGTTTTGTATGTCACACTGTGGATCTTTGGAGCTCTGTCCGTTTCCCTGTATTATCCCATGGACCTGATCTTCAGCTGTTTTTTTGGGGCAACATGTTTATGCCTCAGTGCCTTTCTTATGGTGCACCATTGCATTAACAGGGAAGATGTCAGGCATGCTTGGATAACAACTTGCTGCCCAGGAAGGAGTACGTATTCAGTGCAAGTAAATGTGCAACCCTCCAGTTCCAGCGGAACTAACGGAGAGGCCCCAAAATGCACCAACAGTAGCGCAGAATCCTCATGCACAAATAAAAGTGCCTCAAGCCTAAAAAACTCGTCTCAAGGTTGTAAACTAACTAACTTACAAGCTGCAGCAGCTCAGTGCCACCCTACTTCTCTGCCGTTGAACACAGGTCCTCAGCTTGATAACAGTCTGACTGAACATTCAGTAGATAACGATATCAAAATGCACGTAGCTCCCTTAGAGGTACAGTTTCGGACAAACGGGCACCCGAGTCGGCATCACAAGAACAGAAGCAAGGGACATCGTGCCAGCAGGCTTGCAGTATTGAGGGAATATGCATATGATGTTCCCACAAGTGTGGAAGGAAGTGTGCAAAATGGCTTACCCAAAACTCGACAAAGCAACAGTGAAGGGCACTCAAGGAGCCGAAGAGCCTATTTGGCATATAGAGAACGCCAGTATAACCAGTCCCAACAAGACAGCAGTGATGCTTGCAGTACACTTCCAAAAAGTAGTAGGAATACTGAAAAAACAATAGCTACCAACAACAAAAAAGATATTCCAAGGAAACCAATAGTGGCTGAACTGGAAAACCAACAAAAATCTTATGGCTTAAATTTAGCCATTCAGAATGGACCACTTAAAAGCAGTGGACAGGACGGACCCTTGCTCACTGCAGACAGTACTGGTAATATTAGAACTGGGTTATGGAAACACGAAACTACTGTGTAGCATTGAAATTCATTATGGGACAAGTCCATATAAACTGTGATTACACATTCCTGAAAGCTGTTAACACTTTTAAGGACTGTTTACAAACTCTAGGTACTTTATGCAGGGAGGGAACAAAGATAATCTGCTGAGCAAAAGATTGTATGTGTTATTATCCTTCCTGTTCTTACAGAGATGAACTCTTGGTATTTTGTGAAAATTTTTTTGAAACATCAGTCTTGAGAGATGCAGAACACAACTTTGTACATTTTTATTTTTTACCTGTAACCCTGCAGATGTGTCCACAACACATTTCAAATTTGTATTTAAATGTATAATAAATAGTACTTTTCCAAGCAGCCAAACGTTGGACTTATTTTTTGGGTTTTTTAAAATATTATTGCACTGAATGCCATCTTGATTTTACTAGTTCAGTATCTGAAAATTAGGAGCTTCAGTTACTAAAGAAAATGCTTGGTGTCTCAAACAGACAATGGAAATAGCTCAATCACTTTCATAAGGCCTAGAATTTGGTTGAAATGAAGAAGCTGTGTTTTAAAGGGATTTTTTAGTATACAGGCAACTTGTTTTCTCCAAATCATTGTCTTGTACTTGCTGCATAAGTTAGTTATATTTTTAGATAGTTGTGACTTACTTTATTGCAATTGTACAGAATTTTAGCTTACTCAGTAATGTTTTTGAATAATAATCTGTTTTGCCCTCATAATTACCTGACTCATATGGAGTTTTTTAAATTTTTTTTAATCATTTGTATTTGAGGAGGTTATGAACAGTCACAGACAACAGATGCTTATTTGCAAAGGTCATCAGTAAATACCAGTGAAAACACATTCTGTTGCAATAGTGTGGGAGAACAATAGTGCAGGTGTTTTGTTAGGTAGGCATGGGATAACCTGGTAAGAATATGATAAATATGCAAAATCAGAGTCTTCGAGTTCAGTGTCACAGTACAAGCTGACTTGTGAGAGAGCATTTTGAGTTCCGAGTTCAATTTTCACTCCCTTGCAGAATAATCTCTAATACTATGGTGTCTGTGTTTAAAAAAAACACAAGGAAGTTTCAGTAGCAAAACTATGTAAATCAGGTTATCAGTTTAAAAAGCATGTAAATTGCTGCAGAACAAATAGCTAATATTTTACAATAATGTACAATAATGCAATTTGTTACAATAATGCAAATTTTGAAAAATAAAAGTTCTAGTTAAGCTAATTTAAATTTAATTACAGTGTAATTAAAAATGAGTCAAGCTAAAAATACTTTATATAAAATGAAATCTAGAATAGCTTATTTGTCAATTATGAGGTTTTTTTATAGTTGTAGTTTTCTATACTTGCTGACACCTCAGTGTAAACAAGATCATATTTTGTGTCATCCTGCTGCTGTGACAAATTTGATGTTGCAGTTGCAGAGTAATGCTTGGGGTTTTACCTGTTTCTGGTACTGATACCCATTTTTCTAAAACCACATGTATTAAATAAAAATATGTTTGTTAATGCATTCCCTGAGATTACAGTTAACAGCACTCTGACACATGCTGCCTCTCTGCTCCCCTGTACATGTGACTTGTATTGCACACCATGAGGCCATCACAGTTGCTGGAGATCCTTGGCTCATCTGTTCCTTTTTAAATGCCTGGTTTAGCTCTGAACTTGAGAGTTGTCCATCTGGCTGCAAACTCTAATGATTTTTCACGTATGCCTCATTGCAATCAACTCCTTTTTCCTACTGACACTTTTTTCCCTCTCCTCAATCCCTATCCTTGGTAAAACCATCAAAAGTTTCTTAGCCATAAAACAGGGTGTGCTTATACTATTCTTCTTCTAAACCTGGTGACACTTGCTTTTCAAAGTCTGTTCTGCCACTATTATAAATGGGCAAATACGCTCACTGTTATTGGGGTGACAACCAGCTTTAACTACTGCTGTTTCTAGTCTCTCCCTTTTTTTTTTTTGTAGATAATACAAACTGCCCCACTTTGTGTTATCTGCTCTCCTTTAGGTATCTGATTAATGATTGTAGTTACTTTCTCATTGTTCCACAGAAGGGCAAAACTGGGTTTCTTGTCTGGTGGGTTTTTTTTCCATTGGAATGATGTAGGTGGTTTTTCATTCAAAGTTTAATTACAGCTCTGAAAAGAAGCTTGCTTTACACTATTCGGAAAGAAAATATGAAAAATCCTGAAGATTTTATGTTTCCAGTTTCCTTAATAAGATACTATACTGAATAACTCCACTTTTTTTTTTTTTTAGATTCTTATAATCTACCTTCCACCTTTCTGTTATATAGGTTCTTTCAATTTAAGATTCTTCATAAGAAACACAGCAGATAAGTGTTTTGTGCAGTGTTTGTCTGCCTGTATCAGAGAATAATGTCTTAATTTGTTATCATCTGAGCCAAAGCACTTCTTATATTAAAAGCAAATGTAGCTATGTATATAGTGGTGACTGAACTGAGCATGTTTATTAGTGCAATGATTTAAGAAATATTTTTACATTAATGACCCTATATGTACCAAGGCTAGTGATAGTTATTAGGTACTTAGAGAAGAGCTTATTCTTCATCATCTCATCAAAACAGGGCAAACCATCAAGCTATGCAGAAGTATTACACATAGAATTAATTTTAAAGGCATTTTCAGGATCAGTTTTAAGAAAGACTAAACTAGTGTTCAATTCCAACAAAACCTGTGCAGAAGGTGGCAAGTGCTATAGGCAATGGGCAGGTGGATTCTAAAGGATAACTGATCTTACTCTAAGTCCCTGTCATACCTTGTTCAGATAATAATCAATCTATGGCTCTTTTGACATTTTTCCACATTATATATGGATTATATTTTTCTAGCACTGTAATTTTAAAGATAATATAAAGTAGGCTTAAATTATTTGTATTAGTGTAGACAGCTGATTAAATATAATCTAAAAGTATCTGAGTTTGGGCTACAGACTATATCTGAAGAGCCCTCAATGATTAAATTGCTGCCAGTTGTGCAACATACAAATTCGTCTCAGAGATGATTGCTGCTCTTAGCACATGCCCTTACACTTACTGTCTGCAATTCAGTTTTCATGACCTGCTGCACTTGGCATGGGATAGGATCAAGTTGCTGGGTTTGACTTCTAGATCCAAAAATGTATTTTTGTGACCAAGAGGAACACCCCTACACCAAATAACAACCCACAAACAGCAATTACAAAGCATTCAGTTGTCTAAGATGCATTAGATACGCTGCCAAATAGCTTTAAAATGTAGATATTTTATATATATTTGGGTATTTGCTTAAATTATTTTCTTTGGTAATATCTTTAAGTTTCTTTTGTTGAGTGCCTATCCGTATGGTAGCTGTACGGCCAGATACAAGCTAAAAGCTACTCTCTTGAAATCAGGAAAATAGAATAGCAATCAAAACTGAGTCATACGCTTGTCAAAATGTTCCTTAAAGAATTCTTAAATGGTAACTACTCACAAGAAGGAAAAATAGAACCCAAGTCCTAACAACACTGTCCTGTCGCAGAGCTTTGTACAATGCATCCAAGATCAATTCAGACTATCAAACCGACTATTAGAGGCTGCAGTAATTACCTGAATGGGTCCATACATTGCAAATTGTTTAACACAGTTTTTGAGTACAGAGAATGTCAGACCTGTAGCTGTGCTCAGATATACTTAACTAGAACACACAACAGTGACAAGTCTGAACTGGGTAACCAAGTAGCCAAGTACTTAAAATCTTATTCCATTTGTTGCTTAAAAATTGAGTTGTGCTAGCCCTACTATATTATACATAAGTATTTTTGTTATTTAATACATGTGGAAATGTAGGAAATACATGCAGGAAATAAAACTCACTTTTGGATTAGAGAGACACCTTTGAAAAAGCTATCATGAGCAAAGAGATGTTTTTGAAAAGGACTTTTCACTTGCTTGATGAACATCTGCAAAGACAATTAGCACATGCAACAGTCGTTGCTTGAATGTATGATTAAGACATGAAGGTGCAGATATTTTGCCTTTTACTGAATAAAGAGCTCTCTGTATCACTGTTTGCTCAGACATAATGTGTTATCAGAACATCTTTGATGCTAATTATTTTAACTTTGTGTAGGTTAAGGAATATTTCAGGTGTTGGAAGAAACAATTACTTTTTGCTAAGTTTTCGTTTTTACTTAATTCCATTTTTTAGCAGTTCTCTGTTAACACTGCTGCTTGCTGAAGCTGTTGATGTGTATTATTGCTGCTTTTTCACATCCCTGAGCAAAGTGAAGGATCAGTTTGCATTGGTTTTGTTGGGTCACAATTTCTAGATCTTAGAGATTAATGGCATAGATATCTGTGAGAAATATGGTTCTTGTAGTTCAAGATTAACATAAAATAATTTAAATGTGATTTTTTAATCCTTGTCTTCAAAAATGGGGTCTATTGTGTTGTAGGAGTTTGGTTTTAGTTTAAATTAGGTTTATATACCTTCTCTGGTTCCAAGATTGGTTGAATGTGCACATTTGGGGAGATGGAGGAGGAAACTGAGTGGTGGGATCTATGAATACAGATGTACAATTTATTTTATATGGAAGACTTAAATTTCGAAGACTGTTAGACTAGTAAGATTGTAAGTATGACAAAGTTTTTCCTCTGTAATACTAGCCCACCAACACCACCTCACCGCTGAAACTTGCCTCCGTACAAGCAGGTAGGAAATAGCCATCCTTGGCTACAGGTGGTGAGGAAAGCGGCCTCTGCCTGATGTTCACTAATCAGCCACTTCTTAAAAAGCCCTTGCAGAGCTGGTGCTGCTGATCAGGCCTCTTCACTGCCTGCAGTTGTGGCTCACTCGTATATCATAGACCAAATCTTGAGTCAAAAGAAGGATGGCTCTACAAAGTTGCAAGATAGAAGCTGAACAGTCTGTGCAAAGATGGAGCTTGCTGACCTTCTCAAAGCATGCCTCACAGCCAGCTGATTACGTGTCTAACGTGACTTCAGTTTAAAAAATCCAAACAGCCTTTAATCAGCAATTGCTAATGAGGATGGAAGTTTTTGAAAATTAATCACAGTTAAATCCCAAAA
The DNA here is from genome assembly GCF_001604755.1 of Lepidothrix coronata. Taxonomy (NCBI): domain Eukaryota; kingdom Metazoa; phylum Chordata; class Aves; order Passeriformes; family Pipridae; genus Lepidothrix; species Lepidothrix coronata. The sequence continues at coordinate 16,744,139 of NW_016690180.1, forward strand.
TATAGAATTTGACTATACAAATTAAGTGCTTAGCTGAACATGGCATTTTCTGAAGTCAACATTTACTCAGTACAATAATACTTATAAATCTTATATTCTTTGAGCTTTGTGGTGAAATAGATCAGGCAAGACTTAAGATACTAGGGAGAGGAGAAATTTTTAGTTTCTATTTGATGAAGATGCTTGAAATTTTGCACTTGATACTTAAATGCTGAATATAGTAAAATGTTAATATACCTCTTCAAATGGGACATCACTGGAAAGCCTCAAATCCAAGTTACATGAATGAAAGAATACTAAATGTTAAAATAACGTAAATTAATCTTTAAGCATCTAGAGATTGTTTCAGAGACCTAGTTTTCATAAAATGAGTCCTGTTTTTTTCTTTTGTATAAAGGTTTTGTGTTCTAAGTAAATTTCAGCTTTCACCTGGAGGAGGAAAACTTCAGCCCACTTGCAAAGGCTAAAAAGGGCCTGCTGTGTAGTCACTATGGGATTCTTGATAGATGAACTGTTTCATATAATACATACCTGACATTTTCACTTTATTCACTTAAAGTTCTATTTGATGACTATGATCATTCTGTTTCTGTCAGCATCAAATGTTCCTCCTGCAGCCTTGTTCCTCATCTATTACCAGCTACAAATTAACACAGATTGTCTGCTGCAATCCCCAGCATGTTTCTACACTGTGACACTGTGGAGCAGCTTTTTGAATTGTTTGCAGCGATTTCCCTTTAAATCATAATGAGTAAGTTGTTCCTATCAAGCAGAGTCCAAATCTAAACAACAAAAATCTGCAGTATGCAGAAACTTAATTTCATCTATTAGGTGATGATGTTTCTATTGGATGCAACTGGTGAAGTAGAAACATGTAGGAAGGACAGTTTTCTTCCCAGTGGAAGAGACATCCCTGGTAACATCTGGAGCTGCTGAGCAAGATATTTAAAAATAGAATAAATACTCGAACGTAGTGTGCATCTACTTGTTAAGAGGCTTATCTCTAAAGGTGCCAGACATGCAACTTCAACAGGCTCTTACAGGAGCTGTAATACATGAACTTGTCGATTCTGTTGACACATAGCACTTAACTGGATCAGGCTGCGGTAAATCTTCAGCTTTTATAGGCTGAAGATGTACTACTATTACAAATTTTCAAGTAAAACTGTACTTGAGTTTAATCACGGCTTTATAACTACAAGGCAGAGAGTGTTTGCAGGGAAGAAGATTTTGATGTGAAACAGAAAAGGATAGTAGAAAGGCCATTTTTATTAAATACAGTTGCAGATGTAAAAATGCCTATTCTCAGGCCATTACAGTCTCAAGATTTGATTAAAAAAATGGGTGCACTCGCCAATACCTGGTTCCTTCCACATGTGGATAATGAACAACCCATCGGATTGCTCTAAAATACCATGATGGAGTGACATACCCAGTTGGCCAGTACCTCTCAGCTGAAACATGATCTGTGGAAGCCACCACCAGTGCATCAACATGTCCCTAGTGGTGACTTACGTTATCATATCCTGTAAAGTAAGGTCATTGGTTATCCCATAGCTGAAGCTTTCTCTGAACCTCATGCATAGCACAAATGAGCTTTAAAAAGATGCCTCATTTAGAGTTAGGACAGTTTTGTGTTATTGGTTTCCAAGAAATGCATTTTTCCATCTAAAATGAAGGCCCCTACACAATGATAACACCAGGCAGAGTAGTGTCAACTGTTCCCTCCAGTCCATGGCTCAATAGCTTTCCTGTCACGTTCAACAGACAACAAGAAGAATGCTGTTGTCTCCATCTTTTTGACAAAACTGGTTTATAGTGTGAGATTTTTCTTGCCTTTCTTTTATGTAAGGGAGCTACCTGGCAAGTTTAATTAATTAAATATATCAGCTCAACCAGTGTGATTTCCTCTTGCCTGTTATATTTGCCACCTTATATTTAGTGTTACTAGATTCAAGACTAGGAAAGACAGTTAATGTCTTGCTCATTAGTTTTGTAAAGAACTCCCAATTAACCTCATGTATAAAGGAAATCTTGGGGAATTGTGAGGAGAATTTTCTAATCTTGCCCAGTATTTCTGATAAAGGAGATGGGAAGAGTTTTAGTCCAATGCTTACCACAAATAAACAACAAAATCTAACCCCAAACTGGCAAACAACCAAAAAGCCTTCCCAGGCAATGAAACCAAACAGATTTCTGATGCACATCACAAAAGGAATGAGCAAAATTTTAATACTGCTTAATAGGTAAAAGTGTATTTGTTGTGGTAAAGACACAGAGATGAAGCTGCTCCTTGCACTGAGGTGCCCTAAGAGTGCCTTGTGTCTAGACATGGTGATAATGCTGGAGTTTAATTGCTGACATCTGATGGTTCTAATTCAGCTCCTACCAGGCTGTTTTTGAATCTTTTGTCTGCAAACAGGCAGCCAGACCCAGGAGTGTCACAAAAAAATTATTTGGAGTGAGATTTCGTGCCAGAAATACCGCAGCAATTAATGGCCAAAGTGATTTGTGGGGTGATCTGTGTTCCCAAAACACCTTGTTTTAGGACAGTGTAATTACCACAGTCCTAGGACTAGGGTAAAATTATTTCTTCCCTGCTGTCAAACAGCTTGTGCTAAACCTAAACAGGCCCTTTTGGAGTTTTTTTCCCTTCCCCACCTCCATGAAGTTAACAGGTAACAGCTGCTAACTCAGCAAGTTGGTAGCTCAGCTTGTTTAACACATATGTCAAGTATCTTTCCTAATAGGATCCATATAATTTTCTGTTCTCCTAAAATACTTTTTTTCCCCTAAAGTTGTGTAATCTAATGAGCAAAACCCCAAAAGCCCACCCTAAGTCCCCTGGACAACCTTCCCCTTTCCCCAGGAGTAGTGGTTCTGCTGCAAGATGGCTCTATTTAACTGTGAAGTGTTTTTTAAAGCTTTGTTCAACATTATTGAAATGAAAGCAGAGAAGATAAATTTCTGCAAGGTCATAGGATTTCTTCTGGGAGACAACAACTGTTTACCTGTGTAAAGATGATGGGCTCTCTGGTAGCATGATGTCATTTTGCATCTGGAACAGAAAGGCGAAAGCTTGTCTGGAGGTGTCTCTAAGAGCTGTTATATTATTCCTGTTAATTTTCTTACGTGTTTCTGCTTTTCCACAAGTATCACCTTAGCCTTGTCTTGTCGAGAGAATACTAAATCATCATTCTTAATGCACAGAAGAATACCTGAGAAAATAAAAAGCCTTTTATTTCTGAAAGCACATGACAGAAATTCTAAATATATGCCTACTGAAAAAAGGCTGTTTATATATCTCTATTAAAAAAAGGCATATGCAAACTTCCTTAAGGAAGTTAATTTTTCTTTTCAAACTGTGCATGCTGAAAAGATGCAAGTTACTGTTAGGGTGTATTTTTACCTTAGGACAAGTTTTTCAATTTATTACAGAATAGGTGTCCAGAACTACAGAGCTATAGTGAGTGCCTTTTAATGCTCACACCTCATTCCCTGTGCTCTACCATTTCAATTGCATGTTCTGCACAGATGAAATCAAAGTCAGGGTGCTGTCAGGCAGGTGTTTTGAAGGGGAGCTGCTGGTACCGTGCACCTTTGTGATAATGAGGCCCCAACTCCTTGTTTCACAGATGTGGAATCTCAGTGATTTGATGCTCTCACGCTAGCCATGATCAAATCCAGACTTGGCAGTCAGTTACCTACTAACTGTAAGGTATTGCTCACCCAGAATAACATACTAAAAGTGCAGCAGGAAGAAAATTCATGCTCCTTTCCAAAACCTAACCTGCACAACTGATCTACCTTGACCTCACATATAACAGCTGCAAGTAACAAGCCTGGTTTTCAGTCTGGAAAAGCTGTCCCTTGGAGAGCTGTCACCATAGCACATCACCTGGCAGCTCTCAGCCCATGGAGGAATTACAGAAAGACTCATTTGAAATTATTTGACTTGTGGGCAATAAGTATAAGGAAAAAGAAATAGTGCATGTATCAACCAAATGACCTACAGAAAGTTGAAATCTTAGGTTAATAACAAAACTGTTGATTCGTGGTTTTATGCAACAAGCCTAAGATGCAGAATGCTGTACACCATCCATCTCAGCTCTCCTATTTTCCTCCAGAAGTATAAGCTTCATACAAAGAAAGACAGCTGCCTACAGCCCAGTGAGGAAGAAGCCAGCAAAGCTGATTTTTCCCACAAATTTTCTGTGGGCTTTGAATGACAACAGCTAGTCTCTGACCTAGAAGGACAACTAAAAGCATACAAAGTCAGGAGAGACAATATTCTACATATAGTACAAAGATCTGTATGTCAAGCCTTTTTTTTAAGGAAAGTTGCAATTTAAAAAAAAAAAAAATCCAGCCTTTAATAATGTAAAGATTCCCTTCTTCATTTCAAGGACAAAATTAAAGTTGGTGTGTTTCAAGTTGCAAGTTGTGTGACATTTCCTTTGTTCAGACTTAAATAATGCTTATGCTTTCATTAGCATTACAACCAAATCTATTTGATAGTGGGGAGACAAAAATTCCCTAGAACTGTGCTCCATTTATTCACAGAAAAGCGAGCAGGAAGCAAAGAAACATAAAAGGACGGATGAAGAGGGAATGGAAGAAGAAAATAGGAAAGAAAAGGGGATTCATAGAAAGATTTTACATTTGTGACAGAGCTCTGAGGCCAATAGGAGCACTGTCTGCTGCTGCTCCTGCCTCCCAGTCCTCCCACGCCTCCAAAGGTCTATGATTGCAGAAATAACTTCAAGGGCCTGAAAGATCCCAGGAAGATTTGAGAAGGAAGAATAGAGGAGAAAATTTATTAAGACAAAGTTGTAAATATATTGTTATGTTACTAGTGACATGGCACTTGTACCAGTTGTGGGCAAAATAAAGGATTGGAAACTCATCACAAACATACAGGTGGAACATAATAATAACAATAATAATCTGAAGTAACAATGTGAGTAATAACAGAAGGGTGAGGAGGCAGTGCAAGCCTGTCACAATAGACAGTTTCAGTCACAGAGAGAGCGTTGCCATGGATTTCAATAGAGAGCAGACTTTCAAAGTTGCCTGCAGTCACATTAAAATGGAAAAAGTTCCCAAATGAGAACACAGTCAAGATCATCTCCAGAAATGAAAGTCTATTCAGTTATAGAGGTGGCAGAGAAAACAGAGTGGCGTGCAGCTCTGGCAGAAAACTGGCAAGTATTACTGCATTCATAAATAAATCCTTACATTATTTTTCCTTTTACTAATATGCATTCAACACATAAAATTGTTTTCTGGTCCTTGTATTGTTATTAGCTCTGCAAAATCCTGCACTACCAACCCTTGAACTCCTATTCTGAATTTGGTGCAATAGAAGAAAAAGAAGCTCAAAAAACTCCCAACATCCCCCTCCCAAACTGCCAAAGTCGTTGTATTTGGGTTCTTATAGAAATCGTATTAGAACAACAACATACTTGTATTCCCAAAAAATAATTGCATTATTTTGTAGATAATCTATTCAATTACTTTGATGCTTTCATTGATCACCTATGAAATGAGTGAACAATTAACTCCAAATACTTAAAAAGTCTAGCTATGAATCCCAGACACAGAATACAGACTTGCTTGTCTAGCCCTGCCCAATATATTTGTCACATTAAGCAACCTGATTTATGGTGACATCTCTGTCTTGTGTGTGCCACTTATGTGTTAAGAATTGAGTCAGACAGAGTGAGGTGATTCATAATCAATAAAAATCAGCACTCCTTAAAATGTATCAAAACACTGAAGTTAAAGCTGTAGGGAAACAGATAACAGCTGGCCTTGGTATTAAAGCTTAAGTTTGGTTCCAATGTTAATACCAGCAAAATGAAGAATAGCCCCTCATATGCTATTCTTGTATTAGCAGATTAACAAAAATCAAAGCTTTTGCTCAAAATCCCAGCATGCATAACTTGTATTTTTTGTATTCTGCACCTGTATTAAGGAGCTATTCTAACATTCACTGTACCATGTGAGAAGTTTAATCAAAGAATGGCAGGTTCTAATGTCCGCTCAGCAAAACATTTTGACTCTCACGGTTAAATAGATTTGTAAGGTGCAGTAGAAGTTAATGCACAAAGTGATCCTTCTGAAGAGTTTATGTGCCAGTTTATTGTAAGCTGTAAATTGCTTCTGGAGATGAAAGACATTCTTCTCTGTTATTAACTGTAACATAATGACACTGATTCTGAAATAATTTCAAAGCTAGGGACAGGAATATGCTCGTCTCAGTGCAACCCAGCACTCCTGAAAGAGTACAGTCCTGAAATATTCACCTTTCAGTCTCAGAAGAGAAATAGATACGTGAATGTAACAATAACAAAACCCTTGCCATAACAAATCCATGCCATAACAAATTTGGTCTTCTGGACTTTTGCTGGTCATTTTTACATAAGTGATGCTACACATAAGTGTAGCATTCATTAAGATTCTATCTAAAATGGCAGCAAAATGATCATAAAAGGTATCAAGAAACACCAGGAAATCAAAACTTTCCTTAGACAATCCCAGGAAAACAACAGAATTCAAACTATACACATGCATCTTGTATGAGCTAGAAGAGTCAATTTTAAATTCTGTTTAGGAGTCTACTAGGTCTTGAGTTGTCATGATAATTTTCATGGGATTATTTGCTAATGAATGCACTAATTAAAACAAGTAATGCCATCTGTAAACCTATGCAGTCAGATAATACCTCCAATTTTTATCACGCAAACTTCCTTCAAGATACAAGAAATGTATTATCAAGTGATATTAAGTTGCTTAAAGCATGAAATGAATTTAGGAGTTTCAAGTATTCATTGCATGAGCAACAACTAACAACATTTTTTCAACAATAGCTCTTGAATGCTCAGATTATGTATATGTTTACCACACGCACCTCCGGTGAGTCTTGACAGAATTGTAAATTTGATGGACTCCAGTGTTCCCCATATTCAGCTATCCTTAAAAGCCTCTGAAACTTAAGATACAAGGTAAGCACGGAAGCACAAAGCTATGACCAAAAAATAAACCAGCCACTTATATCAAGGAAATGTTGCTGGTGTTATTGTTAGCCAAACAGAAACTTTATTTGGGCTAAGAACAAAGAACAGAACTTTGGGTCCAGGCTAACAGAAGCCTGTGTTTTCTGATGTCAGATCTGAACACAAATTCTCTGTGTAATTCTACTCATTCTATATTTTTTGCTAATTTCTTTGAATTTGTTACAAGTTAAAAGAGGGGTTGTGTGCATGTATGTGTGGGTGTGTGTATAAAATGCATCAGCTTCACCCTCTTCCAAATATCCCCTGGTAGTTAATTAAAGAATGTAAAATTGCCTGTGGATATTTCCAGAAGATCCCAGGTGATTTAGGAACTCATAAATTACTTTCACAGAGATCACAGACATCTTTTCTTCTGACTCAAAATGCACATTATAAAATCCCATTTCGCATTCTTGTAGTTTGATTTTTTTAAGTCATCAAGGTTTTATTTGCTGCTGCTGCTGCTTTTTTCTTTGTTTATAAAATACAATTTACTACATTGGCAGATGTCCATTTTTCCCCAGAAAATAGCTCTGAAGGCTATATTGCAAGGTGCACATTTTTCTATACTGCAGTGTAAAATCCTTTCATGTGTGATTTATTGCAGGCAGCTGAGCTAGAGGAATATGCAGCAAATATGCAAATATTTCCTAGATCATAGTTCTTTGTTTTGCCCCAGTAGCCTTACTGCAAAAACCACAGTCAGTGAATCATTGCAGAACATGTGGGTATCCCCTGGCAAGGGCAGCTCTGTTTTCCCCAGAATCACTGACTGAGCTTGTCTTCCCACCACTGCAACATGGTATAAAGAGGAGTTCTCTCTCCCAAGTCAGTACTAATCCTTGAAAATACTGTAAAGCCTCAGATTAATATTGATGAGAGAAGGGGTGCCATCCAAAATTAGATTCTTTGTTAAATTAAAATCTTTTTATACCTCTCACCCGTAAGCAATTAACAAAATGCAAATCCTATTACCTGCCTAAGCAAAAGTGGCAATGAGGAGAGGAACTTAATTTACCTTGGCAAAACTCAATTTTCTCCACCTCTAGCCCATACCCAAGAAGACAAAAAATATGATCTCATGCTGCGATTTTCTCAAATTGAATTGCCCCAAGAAAAAAACTGGCACCGAGCAAGCTGAACCACAATACTAGGTCAGAGAATGCATGAATTAAAACAGCAGCAGTTAACTGACTATTTCCAAAATCTTGCCTCAAATTTTTTGGTTTCTTAATGGGTCTGGGATTTTCACTTTCATTTTTCTAGGAACAACAATGGCAATTCTGGGATTTATTGCCATTACAAAAATTGTTTTGAAAGAAACTCTATGATTAATTCATCATTAGAAGTTCTGCAGCTTTACTTTGTGTTGTGGGAGTCAGGGTGGAAATGGTTTGCATTACAGATGTATAAAGTAGCATGAAATTCCTTGAATATGAATTTGTACTTCATTACACTGCAATAATAATAATAATAATAATAATAATAATAATAATAATAATAATAATAATAATGAAATTAATGGCCATTTTGCATCTAGGCAAATGATGAGGCTATTCTCCAAGCCAATTTATATCATGCTCATTTTGTCTGAGAAAGGAGCTCTTAGAACTCATCATAGAAAAGTTGACCAACAAGTTATAAGTCTAACCCCCCCTGTAAGTCACATGACAATGGACTATTAGTTGCCTGAGAAGGTTCAACAGACTGACATAGAACCAGATATGCCTTCAGAGATTTTTCCTATTGTCATTCCAATCGGCATGTTACAGGGGTGCCTTTCCCTAGGCAGATCATGACTGATTTGGGATAATACTGTCCCATTAGAAAGTAGTGACACCTTCTTATCAGATTGAGACTGGGACCTGCTTGATGGAATAGACTGACTACCACTGTTTCCTACAGAAAGTCAACAATACTTTGTGTAAATTGCATATTAAGGTAGAAGATATAAAGTGTGGTATGTGATTTGTATTGCTGAAAGTCATCTTCATGATCCCTTCAGAACACTGTAAGGCTAATGATGAATCATGGCTAAATACACAGAACTATCACTTATTAATACTTTAAACAGAATATTTTCAGGTCAATCTCATACCTAAGCATGATTTTAACTATTTTGCTACAAAAGTCTTGGCTTTGTCTTGTAAAGCCAACTGGATCTGTAATCTCTTCATTTAGTTACTGAAACATGAAGTCTGGAAGAAAAATGGAAACTGTTCTGGTAAAACTGGACAGGGTAATAAAAATGGCAATACCAAATAGTTTTATAGACTTTTATTCAATGTTGCAAAATGAAAACGTATTTTTAAGATTGGGACAAACTGTAAATGGGAAGTTATGAAGGAGAAAAGTAGATCATAAGTTCCCAGTAAATATTTAAAAGGAGCTTCTTCCAACTAAATTGGACTAAGAAGACAGCTGCTTCAAGGAGTAGCATTTTAAAAAAGGAGTACAAGGAGTTAACTTATAGTGCACATCATATCACAATATGGGATATATGGGATATAAGGGTAAGACTTCCGAGGTATTCCAGCCACAGTTGTATGAACACGTGGGCAGTACTGTACAGTACTGTACAGTGATGCTATCTGAGACAACAACACAGCAGGATACATCAGCATGGTGCCGGGCTTGAGCTGGCAAGTCCTGACTCTGAGCAAGGCCGAGCAGCACCAGCACAGTGCTGTTTTACTGTGATTGCCAATGTTCTGCCCTGCACCAATATCACATTCAATGCCTCACCCTCCACTTCAATGACACAAGTTAGGCATGTACTTACAAGGCTAATTCTTATTAAGGAGTGAGCTGACAACTTTTGAAAGCAACTCTAAGGTTTCTAGATGATTTACCAAGCTATCTCAAATTAATGCAGCACTTCAAAATGTGCATGACAAAGGATCGGCTGTAGTATATTCAGAGAGGTTACCAGGTCCCAGCAGGCACAAAAAGTATATCTGCAACCAGTGGAACCACAGAACATCAATTGTGGATATGGCAAAATGTGTCTGTCTTTCTCTCTTTCCTGCTAAAGGTGCCTGACAAGCACTATTACTTTGGTCAAAGCAGCTGGGCTGAGACACGCTGAAGCAGATGTGCCACCGGGCTGTCAGATGTGAAACTGCAGAACGGGAGAGAGCAGTTACAGAACTACGTGACTGCTCTCGCTCCTCCACTGAGCTTCTAAAGCAGGTCACAAGTGCTTTCTCAGTTTGCCTTAGTGGAATTTGGCTTTAAATAATTTCCTGCAATGTTTTCAATTTCATTTTCATAGACATAGTAAACTAAAATATTCTTCTCCCATATTCAGTGCATTTTTTCCTCTGTCTTTCTTCATTTCAGTATGCAGAGTTCTCCAAGTTTAAACTTTCAAGATGCACTTCTAGACAAAAAACATTTTTGGTATCGAAATCTCATTTGCATAATTTAGGCATTTGGTAGTCAGGTTTCTAAATCAAATTCTGTCATGCAACTCACTTCAGCGCTTCTCCTTAAGTCAATTTTGTTGAATTCAGACACTTGTCATGGTGATGAACCACTGAGTAACAGGTAAATCTGCAATCTCCAGCTGTTAATTTCAGGGGGGGGGGGTGGAAGGCAGAAAATATAATGTCAAAAATACAGAAAAAAAATCTGGAATGAGTACTTGTTCTGTTCTTTACTTTCACAAGACTCCTACGCAATAAAATCTTGGTATGTGTGAAGAAGTCATCTTTAGCATATGTCATTCAGTAGCCTTTAAGAGCTGTCTCATAATCAGTAACTGCAGAAATTGAAAGCTAATGCCATCTATTTTAGCACAGCAACAGCCTGATTTATGGTGGGATTAACAGAAATTACCATGTCCAAAGGAATCAGAGAGGACCAGACCAGGCTCACTAGCCACAATTAATTATTGAGGAACAGTAACAGAGCAGTAACAGAGCACTATTGATCTCACCACACATGAATACCACAGGAGGTATGAAGATACCCTTTCACTGCCAATCCCTGCAGTGTAGTCAGTACAGAGAATGGCCAAAAGAAATCAATTACAAAAAATGCAAGCAAATTTGTGTGGGAACAAGTTAAGCCAGCAGCATCTGCATTTAGTTAATTAGGATTTAAAAGAAGTGTTTTGACCTTGACTCGTGTTTTTGATAAAGAGAATGTTGTGTTTCTCAAAGTGGAAAACCACTTAATGGTCTGCATAGCAGCATCTGTTTTTCTCTCGTGGCTGAACACAGCGCCACATGATGCAAGGTGAATGTGTGGGATCAAAGCACTAGATTAGGATGATCCTGGGAATTCTGGTTACTGAATGACAACACCAGGTGCTATTTACAAAGGAACCCTAATAAAAGGGGAACACCAAAAAAGGTCGGCGGACAAACCCCGAAATGAACTGTGTGTGGTGTGCAGCTCCATTTCTTTTCAGTGCCCATAACCTGAAGGTGATACCAAGTAAAAAGAGAGAGAAGAAGTAGCAGGTGATTTCAATCTGCACTGTGAGAAAGTTGGTGAGAGTCACCAATAGCTGAGGCAATACTTGGGGCACTTGATTTTTAAGCATTCAAAATTTTGATGTTCGCCTGCTTATAATATTTAAAACAAGGATAATTTAGTTTTTGGGAAACTAGTTTTACTAAGATGGAACTAGTGGGTTTTAAAATTAAATAATTGAGTATGTTTGTGAAAACAGAGAGGAATGAGAAGGGAAAGGGCAACATCATGAACCATTAACCTATAAACTTTGGTAAATATGGAAGATTATATTAATAAGTTGTCCTTTATAAAAAAAATATCATTTGTTTTCATATTTGTAGAGATTTAGAGGGCCAGAAGAGCAACACAGGTTGAATAAAATCAGATTAAGTGCTGTAGACCACAAAAGGAAGAATTTAAATCCCTAATGGATTAGCTAGACAGGACTGTTTTTCTGCTCAGAAAAAAGATCTAATTTTTTTCCAGCCTGCCATCTGACCATTGAAAATTCCTCGTGATGAATTGCATAAAGGTATTTTAACTTAATCTCTGAAAAACAAGCCACAGTCCCAATGCACTTTTTGCTAAGTAAGTGCCTGAAAGGAAGTGAACTGACAAAGGCTTCTGTCCTGGGCCCTGCTCTTACAAACCCTTATGCTGAGTATTCATTTACTCCATCAATTTCATTTTCTTTGAGGCTATGAGAGAGTATGAGTCACTATTAATAATTTCTAAAGTTAATTCTGTTCAGAACATCTTTGTTCCTACAAAGAGTAAACTTGGTAGTCATATACAAGAGGATGTGTCCCAAAGGCCCTACACCTGTGGTACAGAAAAAAAATCCAGGTTAAAATAAAGTATTTTAACTACAGTTATGCATTATAAAAGGGGATTTTGCTAATTGAGAAGACTCGTACAAAAGCAAGTCCTCAAGTTATTAAGGAGTCAGGAGGTTGCCATGTGCCTGATCTGCTTCCTTAAATTCACCAGTCCCTGCACCCCTGCAATCCTTGGCCCACCTTTGTAGTGTCCAAGGTGTTTGGCACACATGAGGTCTTACTCCCCCTCTTCCTTCCAGCTACTGCTTCAATAATAAATTGCATACTTAAAAGTTCCTGAAGAGCCTTGCTGTTATTCCACTCCATTCTCAAGACTCATTAAGATCCAAATAGTAGGTGTTTTCGTGCCATGCGTAAGACAGGTTATACACATAAAACAGTATGTGGTCATATTTAGGATAGAAGCAGTAATGTTCTGTGCAACATCAGACTGTAAGGAAGCAGAAATGCTATGTTCAGCCCCTTCCCTCAAATCCACACCACTTGGCAGGAGAAAACTTCAGCAAGGGAGCTCTCCCTCTCTGTGGCTGAAAAAAGGAATCCCAAGATCAACCAAGCACAACAGAGCAGTGGAGCACATACACAGAGGAGTGCAATATGATAGCAAGCATTTGTAATTGCAGGTCTGGTTAGGAGAGGAGACATCTAGGGTTCTGCTATGAACATTGCTTCCACAACCTTTGCTCACCTCAGGTGATATGTAGTCCTTGCTGGTGCCTTCATCTCTACTCCATGAGCATGCTCTGAGCAGCAAGAAAAGTGTCTCCATGCTTCATCTTGCACATTCTGACACACCCTGCAGTGTGGGATCCACAGTGACATAACAGGGGTTGATAATGGATCACACTCAAAGCCTGGCATTGCCAGCACTGTTCAAGGAGAAGGGCAAGATTCTGCTTCCCCCTGGCAGACCTGGAAAATTAATCAGTTTCAGGAGACTCCAGTCAAGAGCCATGTTGGTGTTAAAGAAACAAAATACAAATCCTTAATTTATAATAAGAAAATTAAAAATAAAGGTAGATTTTATCTACGTAATATTGTCCTCTTTATTAGTTAACACAGGAACTAATTGAACCAAAGGAAAGGCATTGAAGCAACATTAGCCTGGTGTGTAGTTCATTCCCACAGTATTGTTAATGTTGGATTTTTGTTAAATGAACGCAGTTCGCTCCCAGATAAATGAAGTATTTTACTGACTGGGTTATATCCCTGATGGTTTAAAAAAAGAAAAATCTTTCAGAGCTTTATCTTTCTTTGATTTTTACCCTGCCAAGAATCCACAAGCAGAGTGTTGAGGCAAGCAATATCCTACCATGTAATTGGATGTAAACAAAAAAGTAATCAGATTTATCTATCTTTCAAAGTATGTGCTATATAATGAACATATTTGAAATGAAACCTATTATTGCTTCAAAAACAGAGATGCTTACCTCCCCTGATTGTTCCAAGCATTACAGAGTACACAAGGCAATCACATGTAATTGGTATAAATCGAGCATCCTGAACTGCCTGGAGCCTAAATTGAGAAAATGGAGAACAAGACCAAAGACCTATAAAATGTTAATGTTTTCTTGAATAGAATGCTGAATTTATATTGTATGATTCGGTTTTAATTCCAAAATTTATTCAATCTTTCTTTCCTTCTGGCTGACACCTCCTATCATTATCCCAGCTCCACAAAAATACAACATGACTTAAGATTTGCTTTTGAAATTTGGAGGTCTATTCCTATGGGCTAAAATGTATCAAGTATTTATGTGTGGGGAGTTTATAGCTAGGTGATATACTAATATGGTAAGGGTGGAGCATCAATATAATTTATAAATTCAAGATCATCTGTACTGAAGAGGAGCACAATTTTTTTTGCTGTCAGACAGGAGTGGGACTTCATGTTTACCTCAAAGCATTGATTTTCTGCCGCTGTTATATTTTCCTACAAGAGGAATGAGTCACTGTTATTGATAATCCAGTCTAGTAAGAGAAATATTAGACAACTTTTATTAAGTAATTGTTATTCCTGTTACAGTTTAAATTCTATTGGTTGTTTCATTTAAAGATTAAAACCAGCATTTTCCCAATTATTCTTAGTTACCACTACTCTAGCTGGATATATGAAACAATTAGTGCACAAAACTGACAGAATGCTGGCGTAGGATTTTGAGGGGTGGGAACAAGGAAATAGCCTCAGGCAGGTCCTACAAATGTTTCAGCTGGTGTATTTAAGCAATGACAGCTTTAGGGTCTGTGTCGTTCCCAGTCAGCCCTAGTCTGGTCAGGAAATGTGTCTTTCCTGTTTAACACATTGTGTGGAATATCAGAAGGAAAACTGAATGCACTGTTTTGTCCAAATTGGGAAACTCCTTCAGACTCTTGCTTCATAGTGGTATTAGATGTCACTCACTGTTACTTCAAGAGGTGCTCTAAATTATATGTAGTGAGCCTGGTATGAAAGAGGAATATGCTGCTCCAGCTGAATCCCTACAAATCTATAGGCACTGATGGGATACATTCAAGAATCTTCAAAGAGTTGGCTGATGTTATTGCACAACTTCTCTTGATGATTTTTAAGTGGTCTTGGGAATCTGTAGAGGTCTCAGCTGACTGGAAGCTCGCAAATGTTGTCCCGATTTTCAAGAAGGGGAAGAAGGAGGACCCTGGAAAGTACAGGCCTGTCAGTCTCTCTTCAGTGCCTGGTAAGGTTATGGAGATTATGCTGGGAGGTATTCAAAAGCACCTTTTTGGTATTGAAAGACAACACAATCATCGGTCACAGCCAGCACGGCTTCATGAGAGGAAAGTCCTGCTTATCAAACCTGATTTCCTTTTTAAGACAAGGTAAACCACCAACTCGATCAAGGGAAGCTAATTTTTGTAATATTTTTGGATTTCAGTAAAGCTTTGGATACTCTCTGTCACAGGATCATTCTGGACAAAATGTCCAGCACGCAGCTTGATAAACACATTGTGTGGTGGGTGAGCCATTGGCTCACAGGTCGAGCACAGAGAGTAATAGTGAATGGGGTAACATCACACCAGCCACCTGTCACTAGTGGGGCTCCACAGGGCTCCAACTTAGGCCCTGTGCTCTTCAACATCTTCATAGGTGACTTGGACACAGGAGTGGAAGGGATACTAAGCAAGTTTGCACATGACACAAAACTGGGAGGAGCTGTTGACTTCCTTGAAGGCAGGGAGGCCCTGCAGGAAGACCTGGACAAATCAGAGGACTGGGTAATCACCAGCCATATGAAGTTCAACAAGGGCAAGTGCTGGATTCTGCACCTGGGATGGGGCAACCCCAGATGTTCATACAGATTGGGGAATGAGAGGCTGGAAAGAAGTGCCATGGAAAGGGACCTGGGGGTGCTGGTTGATGGCAAGTTGAATATGAGTCAGCCCTGGCAGCCAGGAGGGCCAACCATGTCCTGGAGGGCATCAGGCGAAGCATCACCAGGCAGTCAAGGGAGGGGATTGTCCCGCTCTGCTCTGCACTGTTGCAGCCTCACCTTGAATATTGTGTACAGTTTTGGGTGCTACAATATAAGAAAGCTCTTAGAAAGCGTCCAAAGGAAGGCAATGAAGATGATGAAGGGCCTTGAGGGGAAGCCATATGAGGAGCGGCTGAGGGCACTTGGTCTGTTCAGCCTGGAGAAGAGGAGACTGAGAGGAGACCTCAGTGCAGTTAAAACTTCCTTGTGAGGGGAAGAGAAGGGACAGGCACTGATCTCTTCTCTGTGATGACCAGTGACATGACCCAAGGAAATGTCCTGAAGTTGTGTCAGGGGAGGTTTAGGCTGGATATTAGAAAAGGTTTTTCACCCAGATAGTGTTTGGGCACTGGAAGAGGTTCCCCAGGGCAGTGGTCACAGCACCAAGCCTGACAGAGTTCAAGAAGCATTTGGACAATGTGCAAGAGGCACATGGTGTGACTCTTGGGGATGGTCCTCTGCAGAGCCAGGAGTTGTACTTGATGATCCTTGTTGGTCTCTTCCAACTCGGCATGTTCTGTGATTCTTTGATTCTGAGTTTCACCATTGCTAAAAGGGAGATTAGTTTTGAGGTATCTTTTAGAGCTTTGAACATCATTGAGTTGATTTGTAAGTTTAGCTGCATTCCTTGCACAGGAATTCCACAAGCCTGAATAACACAATCCATTTCTTTTGGAAAATTTAAGTTGAGGAAAGTAAAAGCATTAAGTCACATACTTTCTACCAATATAGTAAGATTAGTGTACACTGTCATTTCTTGCATTAAATGGGCACAAAAACCCATTCCTAGGAGGACAGTGATTCCTGTTCTCAGCAACAAGGAGCTTGATTAACAAAGCATATGCTGTAATTTTAAAAAGTCTCAAAGGAGAGTCAATAGATTTTTGTACTCTAATCTGATTAAATATTATATCATTTTTATGGATTCCAAATACTATTTAGAGATCATGGAAGTGAAAATCAGTTTCAGTTGGAAAGTGATGTGATTGTTTTACAACATTATCTTTTGTTAGCCATTAAACTTTATTAAAGATACCATAATCTACATTGTTCCTCTGCTATTTGTAATTTATAATGAATGTGCCAGCAGAATACACTAGAGCAGGAAATGTTATTTAAAGTAAGGTATGGATAAAGTCCATGTGAAAATGAGTACTAATTCTGCTTGCTGCTTAATGCATCTCTCTTAACACTTCTATAGAGACACTATTTGATAATATAGTTCCAAAAATGAACTTAGTTCCTTAGATAAGTTAAGAACTTTTGCTACTTCATCATTTAATCTGTGAGCAATGCAATTTCAGTTTTGTAACCAGAGCAGTACTGCACACAGTACAAAACCAAAGCTCCCAAACCTTTTTTATTAGTGGGATACCTATGTCTTTTTGTGATTCACTTAGATAAGACATTTCCCCATGTAATCTTAACTACCTCATACTATAGGAATCTCCAGATGTGAATCTACCATATTGGAACAAATCCCACAAGACTCCGTTTCTTCCCTTCAAAAACTAATCTTGGTCACAAAGAAATCCTTTTGTGCAATAAGTGAATGTATAAAACATTTAAGATGTGTCAGGACTCTTTCATTCCCTCATGTTCATAGCAAGGAGAAACACACACTGCTGTTTTTCTGCTGCACTGGATTAACATGTGCTTCAACTTCCTTCTGCTGGAGGTTTTAGACTTTGAAAAGCAAAACTAAATTAAAAGAAAAAAAAAAGAAAAAAGGACACTCAGAGCAACATGGCTTTTTCATGACTAAGGTGTTTTCATGTGGAATGAAATGATTTAGCAAATAGAGTAAGAAGAGTGGCTACTGTTTTTACTAATAATAGTTCTGGATATCTTCTTTCTTTGCATGCTAATTCTTGTAAATCATGTCTTCAAATAATTTGTTCACTTCATGCATAGCATGAAGTCAACTTAGAGCTGTATGCTGTGAGATAGGTATTTAAGTTATAATGATCCAAGTCTTGATTACAGTAAATTCTTTTTAATTTAGTGGAGAGGTGTGTGTGTTTGGATTAAATACCCCAAGCTTAAATATTCAAACACCCAAACTGAATATTTGAAATCACGTATGTTAACTCTGTTTAAGTAATTTCTCCCTTGCAATATAGTTTAGCTCTATATTGATAAGCCTTTTGCTTTTACCATACAGATGAAGACAGACCTTGTTCTTTTTGACCTTTAAGAACTAGCAGATAGATGGGCCTTCACCAAGTTATTTCCATCAACTGTATTGGTCTGAAAGGGATCTGGTATTTCTTTTGTTTATTTTATTTACTTACAAAAAATATACATCTTATTTTCATTCCCAAATCAGTGGTGGTTTCTCCCCATGGACCTTTCTGAAAGATTGAAAGTTCAGCTGTCCCTAGATGCTGTGCAAACCCCATGAGGAATACTTCACTTTTCACAAAGATTTTGCAATCAGTTCTTTACCCAGCCCTGCTTTTTCAGTTGCCTCCTGCAATATCTGCCACTGTCAAGCAGCTCTATGCATAAAGAGTACTTGAAGAACCCTTTTTATCTCCTCAGCGTAGTTCTCACTAAGTTCTCTCTATATGGCATAGGCTGGGATTACTATTGCTTACTTTAGCTATTATGAAAGAGAGAAGATTTTTCTCCTTTTTAGAAGGCAATTAGCTCAGCATACACATTGCATATGAGTGAAAACTTCCTTACTAGTGACTGTCATCTGGGAAAAGTAATTGAGTTGAGCCAGTAAGGGTAGAGATACAAGGTTCAGAGGGCAGAGACAACTTAAGCTGGTTTTGACACTAGTTGTTTCCTAATAATTTCCCAGCTTGCTACTTCCATAAGTGAACAGGGTAGATAAGAGGATACATGGTGTTAAAATTATTTAAGCATGTTTTGCAATAGGATTTGTCAGTCTTCTTATAAGGGCAGCAATTCCCTTTTGTATTAAGTAGCAGAAACCAAAGCAAAAAAAAAAAAAGCCAATTTCACTGCCGTAATGCTTACATTTGCTTGAATTTAGTAGTTTTCTCTTAAGAAGGTTAGAATATGTCATTATAAACTGACACAAAGCTACTATTTTTCAAAAATTTGTAGACAAAAGATTTACAGTGCTGGCATATAGACATATATGGAATTATTTATAACAATGATTTAAAGAGAACAGTTTTACTCTACCTACATAATAGAGATATTCAATGACACAAAGGCAAAAGATGTAATTCCTAAAAAAAAGATGGAAGAAATAAATAACAGATTGTTATTTGAGTCTAACACCACCAAAACCTAAGAATTAGTGGACAACAGTTATCATTTGTTCAACTGTTGGCAGTATCAGTATCAGCTTGAGGAAGTTACAGGAAGCACCTGATACTGGCTTCCTGTGGTAAAGCCAGGAGCAAAGCCCTGGAGGAACTGCTGCTCCAGGACTCCAGCTCAGCAACATGGGATTTCTGAAAGTTCGAGTGAAATTATGTTCGGGTGTCCAATTGTGAGCTTGAAAGCCCAATCAAAATGTGAAGGGGAAAGGGATAAACACATTGTGACTGAAGCTGATTCTTGCTGGAGAACTCAGCTCCTAGCCCTGTAAGTCATAAGTGGCAAAGCTGAGGATCATGCAAACACGTCCTAAAACCTAGGCAAGTTTCTATCAAAAACACTGGTGAGCTAAACCAGGCACATGTTTACATTTCATGTGCCATGCCTCAGAAATTGCCACAGACATTTTAAATTGTTTCTTGAAGCTTGGATCTGACTATTTTTTCTGGAAATCTTCTGTCCAGCTGTGTAGCAGTTGTCTGTTGTTGCTTGCTCGTCGCAAGCTCTCTGGATTTTGAGAAGGATTTTGTGTGCAGATAAATCTATTGTTGCTGTAGTGATCAAAATAATTCCTTGGATATACTTAAATACTATAAGTTCTATTTGCAAAGGTGCTTAGACTAGGCTGAGAAGGGAGAGAAATGGAACATAATAACTACTTTATTAAGGACTGATTTACTTAAAAGAGCAATAGCTCATCAAAAGGAGCAGCTTTTTACCTTCAGCCAGTTTCTGAAGTGTTTCTAAGAAGGCTACAGTGAAGAAGCCATATTTCTCTTTCTTTAAATATAATAAAAACCACAAAAGAATGGATGATTGTAATGCAAAATCCTCATCAGTGGACCTTTCTCACAGCTGTAATTTATTTTATTTTAAAATAACCTCTCTGACATGGAAAAACCCAAAGCAACACTAGAGACCAAAACATACCAGGAAAGCTTAAGTGAACACAAAAGAATTAGGAAGCAACATGAAAAGTTTCTTACTCCTACACCTCTTCTTCCAGTTTTCTCCAAAATATCTCCCTTTTTCTCTCCTCTACACTCAGAAAACAATGCAAATTATTTACAAACAGGTGAAGAAGTTCAACAAATCTGTAAACAAGCAAAAACTGGGTGAGGGATGAGGGTGGACTGTAAAATATACAACAAACAATAGATGAGTATTCTTGGCTGTGCATTTATTTTACTCATTTTTTAAGGAAGTGTCAACGAGTCTCGCCACAAAATTCCCTTACTATGTTTTCAGTGGTGGGAAAGGCAGCAGTGATATTCAAGAAAAGAGCCAGGAATTACAGCTTTAAGAAAGACCTTCTGCTAAGGACTTGGCATTTCAATTGTCTATTCCCATGAGAGTTTCATTACTTCAAAAGTCATCCCTACTGCACCATCAAATTTGCTTGGAAAACACTTTACCTCAGAAATTCAAGGGTTTAATTTGGGTGCCTTTACCCATGTTTTTTTATGTGTTAATTTAGGATTTGGATAGTCAGAGGGAAGCATAAATTGAGTATCTGTGATAATATGTAGGAAGAATACTATATACCTGATCAAACTTTCTGTAACAAGCTACCACAGAAATGGTTCAGACAATATTTTACAGTAACAAAGTAGCAGAAAGCTCAGAATTTCCCAAGTTAATGCAGGTGTCCTCAGCACTAAGGGATGTTTTCAGATTTAGATGACAGTCTCATCTGTAATTTTCTATTTGTACATATTTATCACCCTTCAGAAAAGCGATGGCATCAAGAGCAAGAAGCAGCATTCTATCCTCCAGTTTATGTCCTCGAGCTGAGAAATAGGTGTGCAATCCACAAATTTTCCTTGGTTAGTCTACAGCTAAGGCACATATCCAGTCAAATCAATGAGGCAAGGCTGACAGAGATTCTGGATGGTACCATGTCCTTTTCAGAAAAATGTTTCAACACATTTCAAAACAAAAAATGTGAGCCAAAAAAGTAAGTACCCATCTGGTATTTATCTGCAATTCTGCAGAAGAACCACTTGCCAAAGGAGCAAGTTATATTCTGCTTGATCTAAAGCACATAACATGCCAGCAAACTTTTACATCCTTCTCTACCCCTACCCTCACTCAATTAGACATCTATGGTAACACACTACATAAAGATAGTCAAAGATGTAAAAACAATGTTTGGAAACACAACCCAGAGCATGCAGTTCTCACAAAGGGAATTAAAGGGTTCTCAGTAACCAACAGGATCTGCCAAAGCAGCTTCCCATTCACGCCTGTAAAAAATCACATCTCCCAGTACATAAAATCAGTCGATTATACCAAATTGGCTATTCCACTACACCTTGTAATCTGGATTTCTGTTAACAGAAGGGACACTTGCCTGATTGCCTGGTTCCTTGCAGTTCATTCCATCACCTCTTGTGCTGTGTGATGCCCCTTTTCCCTTTAGAACTCCATCTGCCCCTTTATATAGGTCTTTGATTCTCCATCTGTTAGGTTATTACATGAATGGAGTCTGTACATGCTGCTCTTCATTGAAAAGACTCTTAGCAGAGAAACTGCAACTAGCACTGGAGACATTTTGAAGGCATGCTGGTGCCTCTTCCAAACTGTATTTTCTCACCCAAGTTCCATTTTGCAGCTCCAGCACCCAAAGTAGTCCTGGCTCTAGTTATCCAGCATTCCCATCCTGTTGGTAAACAACTGGTGTCTTTGGATCACTTTGGAGTGATCTGTGTGTCTTTCATTCCTTGGTGAATCCATTGAAAATGGAGGTGCAGCTATCCTCTTGTGAAGTGAACAGACACTGCTGTGAATAACTAAACTGTGAGTACGTGAAGAGAAATCTGCAGCAGTGAGCAGAGCCAGAGTGGGTGGCACAGGGAGGCATTCCTCAGTGTTCCCAAAGCTAATCAAGCTTTTCTGAAACTCTGGGCAATTAGCTTGCTTTGTGATGTGTCTCCAGGTGCAGAGAGAAGAGAAATATCTCCCACTGAATCAAGGCAGCCAAGCCCCTAGCCCTGTTGAAGAAGTATACAGCTAAGAGGTATGAGTCTTCATCATTCCTGATATGTTACAGAGCCTGTGCTTCAACATGGAAACCATTGATTTACTGTCCTTCAAGTCTACTTCAGGTTTTTAATCATTGTATGAAAGTTTGGCCAGTGATTTTCTGGCTTAAAAAATTAAACATTGGTGCACAAAATAACAAAAAATAACATTTCAGGTATGAAATCTATTATATCCCATCTTCAGCATATTCTCTAAAAGGCACTTCCTTGTTTTCACAAACACCACAAACACCAGAACAGCTACATAAAATGGATATAAATATAGAAGGAAAAGAAGATGAAAAAGAGTAAGAAGCAAAGACAGGTATTGATGAATTAAGTCACTGCACTTTGTTATAAACTGGCATGATGTTTCAAATGTAGTCATCCCAAAACAGAGACTGTAATTTAGACCTAATGTCAATGCATTCAGATATCAAAAGGAAGGGAGAACAGGGCCTCACATCTAATTTGAAATATTTTAAGTACCTGCCATCCACTTTGGCTGATGAGGTCTAAAAATTCATGTACAGCACATTCTGTAATTACATGCAAACATTTAAATAATGGAGCCAGAGCATATTTTCAGGGCATTTGTCTGTCTACCCTTTCTCTTTGTCTGGCTAAGTCATCTCTCTCAAGGAGCTTTTATGTTTAGGTCTCCTCTGTACTCCTCCTATATCAGATCTAAGATTTGTTGCTTTATTCAGAAATACACAAAGAATTGTCAAACATAATTTGTGGTGCATATTTCATTCTGCAAGCTACACATATTCAATAATAAATTCTGTTAGAGACTGAAATAATGATAGCAAGCATATGAAAAGCTTTTGACCTTTATGATTAAAAAACTCCAGTGACAGATAGGTTTCGATTAAGTGAAAATCATCATAAAGCCATCAGTTATATGTTCAAGGGCAGAAAGTTCCCCCATCAACAGAAAAATCCTTGCAGTTAAGATTCGGACTCAGGAGACCTTTGCTCCATTTACAGTATTAGCACAGTATTCCCATTTGATTACTGTACAAGGCACTTGAGATAATTCTCAGAAGTAATTAGCCTTTACAGTGTCTAGGGTCATGCATCAGTGTCAAGTTTAGAACTACTATTTCGTGTTCAATCCACAACCTGAGTAAGATGTCTAAGGAAAGGACATTCATGATGTGGGAGGAGTACAGCACAGAAGAGACTTGGGCACTTTCTAGGTACGCAAATAGAGTGTCTTCTTTGTCACCTATAAAAGGTAGCTGAGCTGCAAGAAAAGCAGAAGATGATCATCAAAGCCAAGTATTTAGTTGTGAGTTGTGTGATGCCAGAGAAATTTACTTCAGATATGCCCATTTATGATATGTTAGTACCTGCAGTACAAATGCCTTGTTTGGTTACTGGTTTGGGAAGTCTCTAATACACAAAACAATAGTCTCAGGGCTGGTTCAAAATATCATAAAATTAATGAAATCTTTCCACATATTTCAGTCAATATTTGATCAGTAACTTAACTGTCAAGAGCATTAACTCCTTTTCAATACCTTTTATTGAAGTAATACTTCCCAGGCTGTCAAGAAAGTGGAGGTTTCCACATCTGGACACATTTAGTAACTATAAAAATACCACGTGGGTCATATTAATGTAATTACTGTTGATGAGTAACAAGCAACCATTTCTTGTACTTAGATAAAGAAGTGGTGAAGTTGCACTAGTAATGATTTGCACTGTTGCTTGTTCTGATGATCATCATCATCTTATCCATACAATTTGTTTATTGAATCCAACAGTGACATTCATATGTAAAAATTTAAGTGACCTGATCTCAAGGTCTTTTTGAGAGACTTTGATGAACTTCAATCAATTAGCAGGACTAGAAGCAGGAATAGCATACCCAAGTTGTTCAGTCCACATGATAGAACCTTTCCTAACATTAAGAAACAGCAAAACAAGTTTTCTTGAAAATCATACATGATTTTTCCCTCTTACTTTTGAGCATTTGGGGAATTTCCTGAAGTTTATGACACTTTAGTTATACTCATTCACATGTTATACAAGGAGCCATTAACCAGTATCTGTAAGTTGAGACAAAAATCTTACTGATTCCCATATCGGCTGTTATCTCTCTCACAGATACTTGTTTTCTAGTAGAAAGAAAATATTCCAATATGCTGTTTATTAATATGCAAGCAATAGTGGTTTATGTTTTTTTTAAATTGTCTGTCAAGTCACTTTCCTATAGAAATTGTCTCGTGAGTACTCAGTTTGAACTGTCAAATCCTTCGGTTCTACATAATCTTCCTTGAATTCCTTAGTATTCAACTTGAATTTGACTGGGACTTTGTAAAGTAGCACTTTTGTACCCAACAAACCTTTATTTTGTGTAGTCAGTATTTTTCTTTGACATTTTAAACAACCATTTTTCCCATTGAAGCCATTACAGTCAAAAAGTGCAAGTTGAGGGCAAGTTCTCTCGTAATGATCAATTTTCTTGAAACACATTTAAGAGATATTTTTCTAGTTATCCTCAAGCATAGATCATAAGTTTGCCTTGCAGACTCTGTGCTAACTGACAAAGAAGAAAGGAAGGAAAAGAAAATCACTGTCTGATTGTCATTAAGCCAGGCTGGGTCTGCAGACTGGTAGTTATGTGTGGGCTGGGATTCATAGAGCAGTGATGCCCATGGGGTGCACATAAGTCATTTGGTCAAAATAAATGAGTGACCTTACTCCAAATGCCAGCTGTTTATTCACTCACAGCATTGATGACTCCAAGGTATGGCAGTACAAATCAAGCATTAGCTAAACTGAGGTATAATAGGAAAGTGGCAGCCTTCTAAACAAGGTATAAAAGTGGATAAAAGAAGTATTCAGGTAAAATGGGAAACTTCAACTCATTAGCAGAAGTTCATTTCACAGCTACTTTATCAAGCAGAACTCAAGATAATTACTGCTCCTGAAATGCCAGTGGTCATCCTCTATACTTCAGTGAAATGCTAGCTCTTTCTTTTAATGTCTAGCTGTATGTGTACCACTAGATCCCTTCTAGAGACACTGAAAAGCCATAAACTTTTGATACAGATTTTAATATCTTTTTTCTTCAATAACTTCCTCACATGCTCCAAAACCTTTGTGTTTCCTCTCCTCTTCTCAACATGAAGCATGTTATTAATAAAATCTCAAAACCAATTAATTTCACCTATTGCCATCTATTAAGCTCTTCCCAAACACCTACATTTTTAGAAACACATTGTTCAAAAAAATATGATTGTTGACTTTCTTTGCATAACTGTCCAAAAATATTATGACTTTCCTTTAAGGAAAAAGCCACCTGAGTTCTCCTGACCAGACACAGTCTCCTTCCCACCAGTTACAACATTGAAGTTCACTGTTCTGAAAGTGTGTGTTCCTTCCCCATTTGTGCTTAAAGGATTTAATCATTGAGCTCATAATTACTTCCCAACCTCACCCTTCTGGTTTCTACTCGCCCATCCTTTTGCAGGTAGCTTCTCTCACTTCTGGTTTTCATTCCCTCTCATTGTCTATGTATGTGACAGTAATACACAGATATTTTTTTCTCCCCTTCATAGCTTTATCTAATTTCAGGCAAACACTTTTTGAATAAGTCTTCTTATTCAGTGCCCCCACTCAATATTTTTTCTTTTCCTAACAACATGATATTTAGAGACAAAATAAGCCATTACTGTAATTACTTAAAATTTGCATCGCACCAATTCGCTGAGACAGATACATCCATGATTTTCTCTACAGAGACACCTCAAGAACTAACTTAGTTTACATATCTGTAGACATAGCAAGTCACACCTAACTATCTACATCAAATCCCGGAGAATCACCATGGTAATTTCAGTGTTAAGCTCAATACAAAAATAAGCTGTGCCTCACTTGTTCACCAGGCCTAAGTTTCTATTCAATACATCTCCAAAGAAAAGGATCAATCATGGTACTTTTCAGCTGCCTCACAAAAATTCTTTCAAATGCTGTGGTCATTGCAGGTGGTTAAGTCAAAAGTCAAGAGATATTTGCCAAGGATTATTTAATCTTTTAAAGCTTCGGTGCTTTTTAAAAAAGGTTAATTAGCTGCAAAATCAGAACAAATAAGCAATTATGAAACATATTTTGATGGTAATGTAATTACTTTCAGCCATTTTGTATTTTACAGAAAGAAGGAAGAATCATGCTCAATTTTTTATGTAAGTGGTGAACTTGATGAACTCAGTCAGGTACGTGATAACCTTGATCTATTTGTACAAGAGGAGAAGTAAATCACAAGTTTTTATCTGGAATGAAAAGAAAAAAAACACAGAATGTTGGCATTAATGGTCATCATTGTAAATATTGTGGCCATTGCTTACTGCTGTTAGATTGTGCTCCAGTTACACAGGTGCATGCTGAGACATTGTTCACTGCAAACAACTTCAAATGCAGACATTTTTCAGTTTTTTCATTGTGTATGACAGCCACGTCTCTTAGAACACCATATGACAGTAGTATACCTCAGTATCTTGTAGCATATCATGAGTTTCAGACAGATTGTATGAAAAATGCCTAGTGATTTTCATCCTCCTCCTCCAACCACCCACAAGCCTGGTTTCCTCTGTGAAGATCAGTAGTGAAGTAGCACAAAACCTTAACAGCTAGTCTTGAGACCTCACAACCCACAGAGAATCCAGCTAGCTATTGTACACATTCCTCTTAAAGTCTTTTTCAAACACAGGCCAAGACTTGCAATACAAAACATGTTTCTTACCTCATTCTTTGCCAGAAGGTTTGCAGACCCTCAGCTGCTCCCTTATTTGGCCTCTGTCTCTCAGATTTTATCTTACACATCAGTTAAACAGAGGCAGAGTTTAATAACAGTCATCTGTCAATGTACCCATCTGGCACAGTAAAACCAGTTCCTGGTAGCACCTTGTTTTTGGGTCTCCCTTCCATTCTCATCTACAGCAGCCAGTTTCACCTCATGCCTGTTAATTACCAAATACACCTCTCTAGTTCTTTCTGTAGTTAAATGAGTTGGCATCCATGAAAAGTGTCTTTAGAAATTCAGGGCCCATTTTTCCTGCCAATTCCTGACTTACAATTTTTTATATTTCTCCCTCTGCTGTTGAGCATTTTCTATCACCCTGCACAATAGTCTGCTTTCAAAATTAACTTCTTAAATGCAGGGAAAGTTTTTTACCCTTCTCTTTGACGCTTACTTCATTTTCTCCTCATGCTGATTTAGAAGTATTGAGACATATTTCCAGTTTTGATTGCTCTGAGTGATAGAAAAGGTATATTTTTCCTGCCCTTAGCCCTTCTGTCAGCAGATTTTAACACTTTCCCAACATGCAAGACACTGATGCACACTGTCTTCTACATTCTGCAAAGTTCCTGCCTGGACATTATTCTTACTAATCTGCTGCATTTTCTTGGGGTATCTTGGTGACCAAATTCCTTTTCTCAGCCATTTCCTGGTTCCAGCTTTCCAACAGCACTTTTCTTTCTGCTGCTTCTTTTTCTTTTCACAAAGATTCTATTCATACTGCCACCTTTTCCTGATCCCTCACCATACAAAAAGCCAAGCCCACTGTAAGAAGTCAAGATCAAAACCACCTTCAGCAACTTACCACTCATTTGATCATTGCATTCAACACAACTGGCTCAGCTCCATCTTCAAGTCACAGTCTGCCAGTCCTTGTTTCACCCAGTTTCCTACAGAAGCTATCTTTTTCCTTTTCAAGCATGTTGGTTAGATAGGGCAGTTGAACAGGAATGATAGAGCTTTTATATCTGTAGTTTGATTAGGATGAGAATTATCAGAGAATAAGCACATTTCAGTTGTTAGTATCTAAGAAATCAAATTTTTATAAATTAGAATCCCTTTAAATTTTGCCCCCGTTTTCTCTAAAACTTTACTCATCTTTGAGTACAATGAAGCCTTCTGTTGGGATATGTGAAAAAATGTTTTGGTTTTGTCTCCTGAGCAGAAGCAGAACTGAATATACCATTTTTTTCCCAACCTTTAAATGCTCTACAGCACATGTTTAGCTTTCTGATGGCCTGCTGGTGTTCTTGCAATACAATCCAGATTATTTATTCATGTTATGAGAGCATCTTGCAAAGTCTAGTCAGAGACTGAGATACCATTTTTCTAGCTGATGGATAAAACCAGTAGAACAAACCACACTTTTTTTATTCTGTATGGATAAGACAAAATACTAAACTTTCACAAATGCAGTAGTTTCTTTATATCTCTCTGTGACTCCTGATATATGCACTAGTGGCCACACCAATTACCTAAATCAGCATGTTTCTATTAGCTCCATGCTTGATCAGTCAAGTGAACACAGTTCCCACCATCTGAAGAACTGGTCCTTTCTAAAAAAAAATTCCTGTACTCACACTCAGAGTATTTAATTGTATTTTCAATAATAGGAAACAAACAAAAAAATTACCGTATACACTGTGCTATTCATAGATGGACAGAATGCTGAGACTGGCCAGCTCTATGTACTACCCACCTACAGTCTGTTAGCTGCATTTGTTCCAAAATATACTGCACAGCCACCATCTGTCAATCATAAACGCCGTGGCCAAAGAAAAATTTATTAATTTAGAAATACTGAAAAACACTCTTGCTCATGGAAATGATAGCAAAGGTTATTAGACATATTGATCAGCATTATAAACAAATATTCATCAGCTTTTACTTGTTTGATTTTTTAAAAAAATCTGCTCCCCACACATTTTAATAAGAAGTGAGGAATTCATTGATAATTTGATATAGGAAAAAACTGCTGCTCTAGTTAATTAATTCAGTAATTTTTATATTATTTCTTGCCTTACCAAAAAGCTAAGATTGTCAATAAATAATCTTTCTTTTCCATTTGATAATAAAAGCAGCCTAAACCAGACAGTTTCAAGGACTAATAAAAGCTGCTGGAGCCCATGTAAAAGGATGAGAACAGTGTAGTACCTACAGGAACCAAAGGGAACATTGAGAAATGAATAGAAGCTAATATAACTCTTATAATATAGATGTAATTAAGAAGTAAATCCATAGAAGATAGACTTTTTAGTCCAAATTAGATTTCAGACAGATTTCAATCTCAGGTTAAAAGTAAGAGTAACTGTACATACAGAGACTCTCGAAAGAGAGTGAATACAAATTTAAGAACGCCTCCAACCTGAAGAACCTCTGTTAACAAAAGCCAAGAAGTATCACAAGACTTGTTTTATCACCTATTCTTCATGAGGTGTTGTCTCAGTCTGAGGAGACTGGAATGTTTGCTAAAGAGGATGAGTTATAAGATAGACCAAACTCCTCTCTCTCAGCAATTGTAAATTCAAAATTAAGGGGCTTTAATCGAGGAAGTGTGGAAAAAACAGAAGAAATAACAACCGTTTATTAAAAGATATATGTATGTTGGCAAAAACAGTAACAGAACACAAAAAACCCTAGACAGTAGTCCTAGGAAAAAAAAAGGTCTGAATGGACACTTCTCTGTCCTTTAGCGCAGTCCTAACCGTGGCCTGCAGGGGGCGCTGTTGGGCTCTGGCGGTCACCACACGGGGAGAGGGATCCGGAGGGGGGGTCCCGGACCGTGGGAGAAGCCGAGAAGGAAATGGGGGACCCTTCCCTCAGTGGGAGGAAAAAGGGGAGAGAAGCAGTTCACTCCCACGGGACTCACCGTTGTCCCAGGTGACGGCATCTCAAAACTCCTCCCTTCTCTCCCGTGGGCACGCAACTCTCTGATGAAACACAGCAGATCCGGGCAGCAGGACAGCCAGGATGACCACAAAAAAAAAAAAACCAGATCCCAGTCCCTCTCCCCAAATGCCTGCACGCAGACCCTCGTCTCTCTTCGAGAGCCAACTCTGCAGGCTGCCTCCCCTCTGAACAGACTCAGCCCCTCCTCCCTCCCCAGCCTCTCTGATGGTCCATCAGCGAGGAATGCAGTCTGGCAAGCTAATTCCTTTGTAAGGCTAATTACCTCCCTTCCCCCTTCCCTACTCGAAACTCTGTTTCTTTTACAGGGAAGCAGGAAAAGAAAAATTCCTCTCTCAGATTTATAACCTATAACAGATGTAGAAGAGGAAGGAAGCAGAAGATGTGATGAGTCTCTCTTAATTCTTAATACCAGGAAGTGCACTAATGTTTCCATAGGTACCTACAGGAGTATCTACCTGTCAAATCTCCCATTATCATCTTCTCATAGTTGGATTGCTGCTACTTTCTTTTCTGCTTAAAATATGGCAATGAAATGGAACTTAATAAAGTATCTCCTGGACAGAGCTTTCTTGGCTTGAGAACTACCATTGACTTGGTAAAAAGAATAACCTCTGCAATTTACTCCGTAAGACCCATGTATATACACCACATCAATATTTAATCACAGCTTGGAGTAGCTTACAACATAACATTCTTAATTTTTCAAGATATTAGTTTTAACTGTTTATATCAGACTAACACAACGCTTAGGTTCACAGAACAAGTAGCATTCCATGACTCATTTATTTGTCCATGAACGTCACTTCTGCTTTCCTAGCACTTGCTGCCTCTGAAAGAAATTCTTATTTTTCTGATGTCCAGAATAGATTACATGCTAAAGGTATACAGATATAAATTGATATAGAAATATGCCTACTACTAATTGAATTGTCTTTTGTACATTATAGTTTTAAAATATTGAGTGCAATAATGCTCAAATCTTCTGAAGTGTAATAGCAGTTATACTTGGGAAGAGATGTTTTTCTCTCCAATCAGAATGTTAAAGAGAAGAAAATTTTCAGACTCTTGTCCCTGTATTTCTTTCTGTAATGTTTCCCTGATGGTGGAGAATTAAAAATGCACTGGTATGCTTGTAAATACATTCGCATGAGCACCAAGCAACAACTTTGGATAGCCGAGTGAGATCTGACCCATTGCTCACTTCTTACAAATGTTTCCCCTCATATTCTTTGGTATTTGCATAATTTGCACGCTTACCTGAAGACATAAAGGAAAATGATGTTTTTCAATGGTTTGAAACTTTTGTCATAATGCACTGATCTTTTTATATTTGATGGCATAGAGTTTCTAACAATAAGATGTTTCTCTGATTGTAGTAACATATAGGTTTAATGAATGAGTACATAGCATAGATCTCGAGTTTTTACTACACTAAAATTAAACTTCAGGGTCAAAAATTCCACCAACTTCATTAAATATCAAGAAGAGGCAGAGTAACACATTTTTATCTAGTATTTCAAAAATTTGACGGCTGAAAAATAGGAAATTAAAACTAGATAAGAAAGGAAATTCATAGCTAAAATAGTCTAATACATAACCAGTAACACTTCATAAGTCAATTCTCCACTGTAGCTGGAGTTTATGTCCTGCAAATTCCTATCAGAACTGACTGTTACCTTGAAATATTTTACAGTATATATTAAAGAAAGGATTTGGTGCTTTTGAACAATGACTTAAAGTGCAAGAATAATAAAATAATACTTTTCTGGGGAATATTTCTTTCTACTTTTTCTGTGGAAATTTGCATAATGCAGGTGAGATTTTTTCCCCTACTGTGTATTTTTTTCAAAATCCTCTAAATTTATTACTCTATTACTTTTCTTGCTATTTAAACTCTTAATCATTGTAACCACAGAACGCTGGAGCTGGAAGAGACCTCTGGAGGTCATCTTGTCCAAATAATCCTAGATAAACTTTTAGGATCAGTGATATTTTATTAATAAGTTCCACAGGGTAATTCTAATTCACCCTTTAAAAGCATTTCCATTTATCAAGCTCAAAAACATGTTTAGGTTTGTTATCTCTTATTTCAGTATAAGGCCTGTCATTCATCAACGAGAAAAGACAGAAAAGACATAATGCCATGGATGACATTCTCAGGCTGTATAAATTGAATTCTAACTATGCAACAAACTTGACAAATTTAAATATTTTTTTCCTAGCTTTGGTGGTCACAATATGAAAGAGATTCTTCGCCAGATCTGTAAGTAAATTAATTAAATTAAAAATATAAATGCACTAATTCAATAAAAAAGTGGTCAGTAAAATCCTGTATCATAGTCAAGCTATAGACTCCACATAATTTTTTTGATTATCATATGCATATTACTAGAAGGTGACATAAATGTTAGTGACTCTGCTTCTTATAATGCATGTTATAATAAAATTTTATTAATAACATATATGCCATTAATTATAGGATAATATAATATTCATACTATATCCCACTATATTTAGGTATACTATACCACACCTACTCAAGATAGCATAGCATACTTATACATCATAATTGTATGCTATTTATTGGTTAATATTTATACATCATTGTTGCTGCTAGATGTAATTGATGGTAGGGAAATGGAGTATAAAGTTTGTTGCACTGCTTAAAAATGTGTATCACGACCAGCTGCTGCTGGGTTGAAATTTCACCTAAGATCTTGAGTATTGTTTGTGTTATATTTATTATTTTTCATACTAGCAACTGTTGTGACAATACATCAGAACTGCTGATTCATGTAATTTATAAGGCTTTTTTTTTCTTTTTTTGGTAGCACAGCCTTTTTCTGATCAATAAGAGCTGAAGATAAACTGTGATAAATTAACAGCTTTTAAATTCCCTTTAAATCTAACTTTATTATCACATATATATTGTGCTAGATTAGCAGAGCATAGAGCACAGGGTCCTCCTTCCTGTCAAGTAGCATGGCTATACTCTTTTGCAGTACAAATTACATCAATATCAGATTTCTTATCCATAAACCAGAGGCCCTGTATTAACTGGCAAATAAGTGATAAATCTAAAAAAATTAAGTATTCTTTTTTTACTAGAAAAAAGAATAACTCAGGTTTTTCCGGCTTTCTGTCATTTAATCTCACAGAGAGATACAAAGCTAATCAATGTATTCAGTATTTGGTTAGTTCTAGTTCTGTGGTGAATTAGTAAAGCCTCATCAGTTTTTCCAAACCCTAAAATTTAGACTTGACACTTGAGTCCTGAAATTGTACGGAAAAAATAAATTAGAGCCACCCATTTATAACATCATAGTTTTATATAAGATCTTTTTTACTGTCAGGACACGTAGTCTCAGCTTTCACGAAAAAAAATGTTTAGAGAATTAGATAATAACGTATACCTAAGTATGCACTGATATTAACCTCTGCCCTGTCAATAAGGCAGATTAGTTCTTAAATTTAATTATCTTTTTATTCCACAGAAGTTTTGTCTTTTTTTTCTGCTTTTGCACCTCATTAGTCATGATCAAAGTGTATTCCTCTTAATAGTGCCTTAATGTGATGCTTTGATCACATTTTCTGACTAATTTGAAAGTCCGTTAACTGAATTACATCAGAGCCTGGTGCATTTGAAGTTTTTGGAACCATTTTCCTGGGGCCATTTTACTTTGAAAAATTTTAGGTATTTAATTGAGGTTTCCAGGAGCCTAGTTGCTCTAGACTTCTTATATAATTGACAAAATAAGACATCTCCAGTGAAAAGCGAATCAAGTATCTCCAGAAGATGATTTGACCCTTCTATGGCCAGATCTTTCTCAGGTGGTTTCCACTGGTTAGAAAAAGAGACTCTGTCAATGAGGATCTGAATTTAAGAAGCATATTTAAATTCCTAGAAATAACTAGGAAAACTGTGGTCTGTGTTTTATGAATTTACCTATGATCCTCATCCCTGTATTAGTCACAAAGGGCTATTTAATGCTTCTTACATCTGGGTATCAACCCATGAGCTCTAAGAGCATGTCTCTATGGACTCTAGAATAAACACCTTAAGCCTAGGTCCTTTTGTTATGTACTTTGCATTTCCATACATAGTATATCCTGCCCATTTCGACTATCTATATGCTTGCTTTAAGGCCACCTTAAAGCCATCTTAAACCTTAGTGGCAGAAATCTTTTATGTGAAGGAGTGGATCCACTCCAAAATTCATCCTCAAAAATGTACCCAAAGCAATTTTACTCTACGTAAGTAGTTCCACTGTCAATTTGTTTCTGCCTCTGAAAAGTGTTTGGTGAGGGATCGGTCACATAGTCAATGCATCTAGGTGCAGCAACACCACATGACTGAGTATCCCAGAAATCAGCAACTGCTTCAGTCAATGGAATAAAAAAAATGTTTGGTATGTGTTTAGAATCCCTGCAAGAAGAACAGTGTCAAAATCCTCATTAGTTAGAGACTGGCTTATATACTCTCTCTGTGAGAGCTCAGCGGAAAATAATTCCTAAGAAATTTTACATGATTCTTCACTATCCTGGAGCCCTATCTCAAGAGATGCCACTGATCTCGTTGCTATCAATAGTCAAGCTATTGGGTATCAGGTGGATTAAGGCATAGTAGTCATCAACTTAAAATATAGTAAAGGCAAAAATCTTTGTGCTACATTGGATTAAATTCTGTGCTATAAAACGGTGTGCAGTCATTTCAAGTTGAGTGGCTGACTGCTGCATGTGAAGCCAACCATATGCTTCAGCAGATGCAACCCAATCCCGTGATGCAGGTAGCAGGGAATGCATCCTTTGAATCAGTTTCCTCATACTTGGGCACCAGTTTCTTGAACATTCCCTGCTTACCTCATCTTAGAGGCCTTTGAGGACGAACATGACTCAGATTAGGGTTATCAGACTTTCTGAGACAGTGTAAGAGCACAGGTGCAGGAGAAAAAAATTAACAGTAGCACTGTGTGTCTTCCTACTCAATGGGATCACTCCAAAAAAAATGGAGATATGACAGGCTGTAAAAGTTCTGTTCCCATGGTGATTACTTTAATATAAGTACCGATAGTGCTTAAAAAACTCCTAAGTAATCAGAATAAAAACTAGCTAAAATATGAGGCTCAAATATAAAGTTTGGCAATGGTTTTTCAGCGTTTGTCTCTGCTGGTGCTTAAACAAGCTTTTTCCTCTAACTCTTGGAACACTGTCCCTAACCTGCAGTTTTGTACTGTGCAGTGAGACTTCATTCTCCCATCAGGACAGTCTGTATTTATCTCATATTCAGTGAACACAAATTTATTGTTAATTTTTGTAGCTGCCCAGACACTCACAATTAGCACTTTCATTTTCTGCCAGTTGTTTAGTCACATCTAATCACTGTGAAAGGTACAGAAAATCTTTTTGAAAAATAACTGAATTTTCAAAAATGCATCTTGACAATTTTATTTGGCTTTATAATTTATTGTGTTCGTTTGCCTACCCCTGGCAATGAATTCCAACTCTTATTACCATACAAACCTTATCTGCCTCTTACTGAGCTGATACAAATTCCATATAAAGAAACCATGAAGTCTTTGTTACTTTACAAAGGCAAAGGATGGCATTTTCTAGAGTATTAGGAGCTAGTCTAACTCTGTTGGTGGAATTAAAAGACTACTTTGGTGAAATCTTCCCTTTCAAACACTGTCTGAC
Source organism: Lepidothrix coronata (assembly GCF_001604755.1). NCBI lineage: Eukaryota > Metazoa > Chordata > Aves > Passeriformes > Pipridae > Lepidothrix > Lepidothrix coronata. Next base: position 16,779,731 of record NW_016690180.1, read on the forward strand.
TCATGACTGTATGTACATTAGTTAGGTCTTATTCCTAACTAAAGATCCAACTTACCTTCTCAGAATCGAAATGTAGGTTTGATAAACTGGTTGAGATACAATTAATTCAATTCCAAAATGCCTTAGATTTTTTTAGTTAATGTTATTTTAACACATCTGGAAGAACCGAGATGTTGTGCTATGGTTACAACACAGAAGACAAAATAGGCAGTTTAGAGATTATTTCGCTGGTTGATTTGATTATATTGGATGCTGGAAAGGTAGAATCTCCAAAAATAAATGTTATTAAATCAGTTCTCTTTCTGCTGACCTAGCCAAGATGTATAAGCAGATGTGTTCCTCTTTCTTGGCACACCATCTTTGGCAGACTGTGACACCATACTATGAGAAGGTAGGAGTCAGAGCAAGGGCAAATTGTCAGAAAGCAGAAAAGGTGAAGAATTTTTACAGGAGAAAAACAAGAGGACTGCTGCAATAGCTTATGACATGCTGGGTGCAGCGTGGGCTGGCTGGAATATAGTTCAAAGCAGGATGCAGAGAAGCTGTCAGCTGCAGGAATCTTGCAGAAGGAAGAACTGAGAACTACTTACAACATGCTGTAGTTGGAAGCTGGCAGATTCCATTTTTATAGAAGGAAACTAATGCAAGGTAGAGAAAGCCTCAAAGCTTGTGGGACACAGGGCTTGGAGTTAGTCCAGGCTTTTAAAGAATTAATAAAAATAATGCTTTGAGCAGTGACTTAACCCAGATCAAGAAATGAAATTGCTCTTCTCCGTATCTTCATATTTAGATATGCGGCAGTTCAACATTGTCTTTAGGAAGTTCTGCCACATGAACACATGTGCATGTTTACGTGTGTGTCTGTTTGAGGGGACTATGTGTGCGTGTGCCATCAAAAAGACGAAAAAGCTGATCCCAAAAAACAGATCTTTAAAAGGAGTGCACAGCCCTACTTGCAAACTGTCTTTACCTTTGCCACGCTTTCCTGAAAGAACACAAACCAGACTGGAATTTTACTCTAAATTGACATGGAGCCTCTGAACCAACTACACACCCTGTCTTGCATCCAAGTGGTCTTCCACCAGCAACAAGCAACTGAAGCAATTCAGCACTTTCCTGCTCTGCTGAGTAACTCAAATAATTTGGCAATGCCAAGGGAAAGCTGTTGTCTAGTTGTAGTCATTCTCCCAGGCTTAAGTCCTCACCAGAATGAACAACTGGCTGCTGTATAAAATCATGCCTAACCACTCATTTATTTATTGAAAATAAAATTAGAATATAGGAATTGTGCTGATTTCTCAGTAATAACTTTTCTGACTATGCATTGTTGTGACTTTGCTTACACATATCTAAGAGAAACAATAACATAAAATGAAATAATTATTACACAAATCTATGTTTTATTTTGGATAGTTTGGATCAAAATTTGCACTGCATCTTCATATGTTAAAAATATAAGGAAGCATCAACTTGATGTCCTAGTTCAGGTCCACCAATTGTTAAATTATTCAGCTATATAGACAGCAGAATTGGCATAACCTTTTGACAATAATACTCTAAAGAACAGACAGGAGATGTAACAGAATAGGGAATTTATCTTACACAAGTAAGTATGAAATTCAGAAAAAAACTAAATCAAAACAGCAGGAGAAATGACTGTTTTTCATTAAGAAACTGAAACAGAGGTGAAGTAGTCTGAAAAGATAGATAATGAGATGACCTAAATATCTGACAAAATTCAATGGGCTCAGGTGTGCTTTATATTGAACTTGCACTTCTTAATACAGGATATATCAGCATTTATAAATATATTCAAAGTATGACCAGCTTACGATCAGGTAAACAAATAAAAATAGCTCATTGATTTACAGACATGTCAAGATTTTTAAAATGCGAAATTTGAGTAGCGAGGTGATAGGACAGTTTCTGCACTAGCTACCACATCAAGCATTCTTTTCCCCTGCTAGTTTAATTAGAAACCATTGGCATGTTTTGCAGGAGCACCTAGTCTAATGAAATCTGACAGGAGTAAAGATACTCTTCTTAGTCCTTGGAAATGATGTGAGGAATAATAGGTTTATCTGTGTTTAGTTGCTAAAAGGGAAGCCAGGATATATCTGCATAGGAGGATAAAATGTTCCTCCCAGAGCATACTTGTCCACAAGTCACTCCCCAGGTGCATTCCTCATTGAAGAAGTCATTCCTCGTTGAAGAAGTCATTCCTCATGCACAGGGGACTGTCAACAGGTATTTCACTGCATTCAGACACGGAGTTATATCATGGAAGAGGCAGGTTTCCTGGGTTTCCGATGTTGGTCATGAGTGTCCTTGCCAACAGGTAGCAGCAGGATTGCAACGACTGGAGGAGTATTTTTTCCACTATCCCATGGGAATGTGTGGACCCAGGGGGAGGTACAGTGCTGCCTTCAGCTTAGCATTACCCATTGTCCATGCTCTCAGGCTTTATGCACTGGGTGCAGCTCATGCTGGGAGGCAATCCCCTTTGCTTCACAGTGACTGTGCTGTACAGCTGGAGTGGAGGGAAAGAGGTAGGGGAAAGAAGATGTTCAAGTCTCACACTGAGAGGGAGTATGAGAGTTAAGAGGCCTCATAAACACTCTCAGTTTTGCTTGTTACAATAAATCATCACTTGATACAGAGACAAAGTAGAAAAGGCTCCATTAGTAGGGAAAGATGGGGAGTTCTAGGATGGGACCACTCAAAGGCCTCCTCTGTCCTGATCTGTAAGAAACGGTACCAGAAATATCTGCTTTTGTCACACATATCAGATACTGCATATATGCTGGAAATCTGCCAGATAGCAGAGTGAGCGAACTGTTTGTTGGACCTTCTGCTGGGAATTTTGTTGACCTGGACAACATTTTATATCAACAGGAATAAGAGCTTTCATTTTAGAATAGAGTAGAATGACTGATAGTGGTTCTTTCTGTCTGAGGTATTAACTTTACCAAGCTAAAATTTGCAATCAATTTTCACTATTACAAAGTCATAATTTTATCTGTTTGTAATGGATTGGCAATGCTCAACAGCCAACTGACTCATTTATCATTAGTGACATAAGCCAAAAAGGAAAATTTCTTTGAGAGTTCAAATTAGAAATAGCTCACAAACTACAAATCCCCACAGTCCCCAGTGAGATGTTAATTTGTGCTGCCCTTTGGATCTCTCTTACTGCAAAACTGGGAACCTTGTATGTGAAAAAACCACTATTAGAGAGCGAGAACCTCAGTAGGCACATACCACCACGAATTTGAATTAAATTATTCAGTGGTGTGTGGTTGATTTGTAGCAACTAGACTATCATCTAGCCTCTTGCAGAATATTTTATAGTTGTCTAAAACAATAAGAGGTAAACAAACTATACTGGCATGTTTTTCTTGAATAAGATTAATGAACGTATGAAAGCTACTGTAATCTTATTTTGATTAGGGTAAAATCTTTACTAACTATTTTTTTGAATTTTTAGTATGTGTCTATTAAATCCTACGCATACTGTTTCATAACTATCAGTCCTACAAATGGAATGAAAATGTTAGGATGTTGAAGAAAATACTTATGCTTCTATGATATCTCAAAATAAATGGTAATTTCCCCTGTAACTGTTTTTTTCTGGGACTACATAAAGAGAATGCAAGTGGTAAAGCATGAAATTTAATTATCTATTAAATGTTCTGTGAGTTTTCTGGGATATCAGACCTGCACTGAACTATACACATGCTCTATCTGTTCCATTAGGAGCAGGGTATGCTTAAGACCCCAGATATCAGTTTCCTCACTGTTTTCTATCAGTATATCATTGGTGTCATACGCATTTTTTATCTTTTGAATAATGTCACATCTGTTATTAACACAGCATTTCAATGTTCACTGGGAAGTACTCTGGAGACACAGCCAAATATTAGTGTGTAATGCATACATACTGTGAAATGACAGTATATTGATAACTACAGTCTCTTGACTCTTACACTTCCATGAAGTTAATTCCCATAGCACCTAAATGACTGATAAAGAGAATTTGTTGCAGCATGGAAATTTTGGTAAAAAACAAATGTAATGCCTGACACTTTAAATCCCACAACTGCTGGAAGAAGACATATTTGATTTAGTCTTTTTCTATCTCTAGATATCTACCTTATAACTTGCACTCTGTCAGACACCCAAAAACCAGCTGCTGCTAAAACTGAGTTTTCAGCAGTTAGGATTTGTCTGTTCTTGAGGAAAGTGTGTCTGTTTTGTGTTGTTTTGTTTTTCTTTCTTTTAAAGCATCAATATATCCTTTGTTTTAAAGTGTGGATGAATTATTTATTTATAATGCTGATTAAGAGTTTTGCAAGACTTGAAAGTAATGAAAGACATTTTAGTTTCTGAGACTAAAAGACAGAACCAAGAGAAACTTTGGACAGTTGCGAGGAGCAGAAGTCTGTAAGTTATGTTATTGTAGAACAGTTGATCTTGAAGTGAATTCTGGACCCTGAAAAGGACACTGAAACTCTCTTAATTTAATTCAGGAAGAAACCTCAAGCCTCCGTTCTTAATCACTTTCAGCAGAACACTTCCTAAGCCTTGGTCATTAAAACTGAAATGAAGTGATGCCAAAAACATGCCATATTTTAATAAAGAGGAAAACAGGCAATATTTGTAAGCTTCTTATGTCTATATTCAAGTATCTATTAATCATATTGTAATTTAATTAGGTACATCCATTAAAGTTGCTAGTAAATGGGGAAACCAGTTCAGTTTACATTATTACAGTATGAAATAAGGCAACAATTAACTCATATTTAAATTAATATATATACCTGCTAAGGAACCAGCTCAATAGATCTTTTTTAATACACTAATAGATTGTTGTGGCATGAGAAAATAGAAGAACCATATGTGAATCATTAGTCATCTTGTATTATGCTGGTATCACCTGTCAGAAGACACAAGGAGGGAGACTTGGTACTTTGCCTTAATTCAATCCTGAAGTCCTAAAAAACACCACTGACCTGTCATCTAATCCCCCAAAGTCTTCTTTATTTAATAGTTAATGGTTAGAGATTCTTTAAATTACACAAACTGCTTTTCATTCAGAAACCAGAACAGGAGGATCTATTCTTCAAGGTGAAAAATGCTGCAGCTTAATGGTACGAGAAGGTTCTCATCTGTGCTTAATGAATCTTTTGTTTTCCTTCCTTTGGCACAGTCTCAGTAAAAAGCACAGAAAAACTCTATGGTTTGAGAGTCTGAGTATTCTTTCAGGAAACAGTAGACAGGCAGAGGATGGAAACATGAGCTTCCTACTTCCTTAGTACATGGTTCATGTTCACTGTACAAACCTACATTTGAAAAATAACTCATTCCTGGCTTTTCCAAAGAAAGCAGGCTATTGACCTTGCAGGTTACAGTATGTGGACCTTGACTAAATTGATACATTTCTCTGCAGTGCCGAATGTACTATGCAGAAGATGGATTTTTAGAGAGATTTTGGCTAATTGGAAGCAAGTACCTGCTAAGTAAGCTGAATTTGATCATTTTTTAATACTGTATGCTGAATAGCAGTCCCATTTTATATCACTTTCTGAGTCTCTGTCTCCAAGCCATGTGGGTATCCTACAGGTATCTCTGAGTAGCCCTTTTCATTCTCTCTTGGTTTTGTCATAAGTTAAACCCTCCACTTTAAGACCTACAAATTTATGACATAAGACTTTAGTTATATTATAATGTAAATATAGTGTCTTCAGTTAGTTACATTGTTTTAAACAAAAAGGTGTGAAAGCACCAGTTGATTAAATACTTGTAAATAATCAAATAGCATAAACTAAGGCTATTTGGATCACACAATAACTCCTGTTTATCTCTCATTAAAACTAGTATTATATTTCTCAAGGATTTTGGTGGAAATTAAAACCAAGTCAACACTGGATAAATTTAATTTCAGCATACTTTTAGGTCTCAGCAGTGTTTTTTGTATGAAAATAGTCAAAACTATTCCTAAAATTGAACATACTGAATATAATCATAAAATGTGCAGACATTCAAAGACTTTGCTTCATTGTAACTCTAGTATTGTATTTATTGCTTTCACCTTTTTTTCCATTATTTTCCGTTTTTCTTATTTATTTAGGCAATAATCAATACTTACATCAACTTGGACTCAGACACAGTATATGCAAGAGGATTTTGCCACTTGAATTCCTGAGCCTAACTTCTGGCTAACCATGTAACTTAGAACAACACCAGGAAAACTTACTCTGTTTTATTGAAAATGTGAAAATGCTAAGGAAGAGGCACTCTGGTTCTGGTAATGCCCACATGGGGAACTGTCTTGGTGTCAACGTGATGCCAAGAAGCCTACAAACTGAGCAACTCCTTCGTCTGTAAGGTTTTCTTTTCTGAGATTTTACCAGATACATCAGCAAAATCTCACCCAGAAAATTCCTAGTGTTTTTCTTCAGTGAATTTAGACTGCTTGTGAAAGACACTTAGTCTTTACTCAATCAACTACTTCTAGTAGAAACATCTTATCAAGCTTACTTGTTTGTTGCTGGTTTTAATCATGTAAATTTACAACTAATCTCTGAGCTTAGTCTCCCCTATATTAACCTCCAGCTTCTAGCTGTTTGAAAACATATATAATTTATATAAAAATGGCACCTATACTTGCATACATATGTACCCTAATATATTTTCTCAGCATTTTAGAGACTTATTTCATAATGACTTCTGTCCATATATTATTAAACTGAATCATTCTGCTTTTCAGTAGTCTCAAGCTGTCAAATCGACAAATTGACAAATACTGGTTCATAAGTTACAAATCAGGTCTTCCTGATCAGTGGAAACTTTGAAAGCAAATCGAGATAAAGAGCTTGAATAAATCTGGAGGTTCAAATCTTGGCTTTAGGTAAAAACATCTAAAAAAGGGCAATTTATAGTCTATGGTATTTTGTAACATACTGTTCCCTTGCTTGGGTTCTCTTGTTTGTAAAGTGGGAAACATAAAGAACTATCAAAGAATGTGATCTTATTCAACAAGCCCTTTTTAAAAATACAGTCTTGTAAGGATTGTCATGGTCTGTCCCATAAAAACTTCCTGGTGAACTCATTGGAAGTGCTTTGTCAAGGATATACCAGATGCATTCAGATTATCATCAAAATAATTTCAACTTTGTGCACAAAAATTACAGAAGATATAATCACATACAGTTTCTAACTCACTGTCAAACCTAGAGATGCAGGAATCAAAATAGGTTTTTGAGTCCTGGTTACGAGTCTGAACATTCTGAATACAGATACCAATGATGATTTTATTATCTAATTATAAATGCCCTCGAGAAGAAGGATCACATTAATATCCATGACATAAGAAGCAGGAAGATACATCATAAAACCCAATTCTACTCTTTCTTATTTTTTTTATTCTAGACTTGAACTTACATGCCTTCATGGCCAACTTCTTAGGGCCATAAACCCAATTTACTAATGTCTGTATTCTATACTAACTGTATTTCTGAATATTATCCCCAGGACAGATTTGAACAAACTGATTCCTTTATAACAAAGAGGAAAACCAAACTCAAAACCATTTGACAGAAAACTACCTTCTTCCTTTGAGATACCATTGGAGAAACAGGAAAGTCCTATGAACTATGTTATACAAAAATCACTAAAAATATTCGTAAACATTTCTTCTGATTTTAAACTCTAAGAATCTAAACCATTTGGAAAAGAAAGGAGGAAAAAAGAAAGAAGTCTAGCTTTAAATTCCGTGTTTGTCTTTCTTACATTGAAAGACATTTGTATTCGTGATTTACTGCTAAACTTTGGATTTAGGATGATGTTTGGCTTGTAGATCACCTAGGGGAATGAATGGAAGGTACAAAGACATAGTAAGGGACAAAAGGCATGCATATGCTTTTGTTATTCAGTGACAGTTCACTGCTGTAGTATGTTAGGTAGACAGGCTGTTGAGATTAGATATTCAACAGTTGTAGGCAGTTTCTGCTGTGATTTTCAAAAACACCATATGTCAAATCTGTTACAGTAATTTTGAAAATATCACAGGCAAATGCACCTTCAAAGGTTTTAAGGAAATTTGAAAATGCAACATTTTATGGCAACTCTAAGTATGGACTACCAAGTATATTTCTTGCTTAATGAAACCGGCACAACACTCCTAGCCTAAGACAAATTGCCCATTTATTTTAAAATCCTTAATAATTTTACTTAATAGAATTCTGGAATTGCCACTGTAAAGGCTTATCTTTTTGTGCACTGTTGGCCTCCACTGTGATACACTAGCAGCTTATATTTAAAAGAATAAAGGTTTCGAGAGTTAGTGTTCATAATGACTGCAGTACAATGGAATAAGAGATTCAACATTTATTTTTAAAAGCAAGCAAAAGCAAGTTCTCAAAGGCTTTGGTTATTGACTTAATAAAATCACATTTTATTCTGAAATACAGCCTTTCATAGCCAAACAATCAGAACTTCACATATACTTAGGGATCCTATCCCACTTGGTATATTTTAACTACTACTGGGGTAAAATTCAATGACAGCTTAAGACACATCGCATTATATAAGAGATGAAAATTACCTTTTTGAATTATACAGGAAGCTTTCCATATGGAAACTCATCCTTAATAACAAAATTCTGTCAAGGTCTCAGCTGACAGAATATAATTTCAGATCCCAGCTATCCATCATCGAGGTAACAGAGGTTGGTGGAGGCATAATAGCCAACACAAATTCTCTTTCTAGACTATAAAAAAATACTAATTTCCATTTGTGGTGCTGATATTTGGCAATACAGTGGGTCCTGGTGCTGGGCCATGTTACCAAAAGGTTGACATATCCTTTATGATCACAAAATATGTTCCAATCACAGCAATAAACCCCATGTTAAAGAAACAGAGAGAATGAAACTGAAAAACACAAAAATTAATTCTCTGAGGACAAGAAGGATGTGGGTTTGAGAAGATGTTTTTAACTTCATGTAAATTCCCAGTGCTAAGGGGTTTGGATGTCAGACTTTAAACTGCATCACTTTGATCCAGCAGCACTCTCAACAGTTAGCCTGGGAAACTGCAAAAATGGCAACCTCGGAAGTGTTCAAGACTTGCCTAGACAAGTGGCACTACATCAGGTGGAAAGCTGGGCTACAAATTTCTTCCAGCCAACATCTCTATGGTTCTACAAGATGAATATATTTTATGCATACTTCATGGTGTAAGCTCCAGTCACTACTGAATTCAATGGCAAATCTTTCAATGATTATTCAAGAGCAAGATTTCATTCTGAGACAAAAAGTACATACTACTTTTAAAATGGATTCTGGAGTATCTGAACTACATGTATTTTTTGTATATATTTGATTTTCCTGGCTGTGAGTAGAAGTCATATGGTACAAATGGTTTATGCTGATGAAACAAAAATAAATACCTAACAAAATATAAAAGAATAAAAATATTTTTTATTATTTAATTTTATAATTCAATTTTCGTTCCATTGAAGTTAGTTTTCTATTTAATCTCCCATTAATTTAATGTTAATACTGGGCAAATCAAATTCTAATAGATCAGCATAAAATCATTGTAGCCAATTGAAGGACAAAATCTGCTAGTGGAAACAGGTATCAGATTAGCTCTGATTTCCTTTGTTGTAATATATCTCCCTTCATTAGTAAAAGGATATGACTATCTTTGTAGCTGATAAGGCATTTTAATTGATTTTTAGCATTTTCTCTTAGCATTCGTTTCTGGCAGATTCGCTCATTTTTTCATTATACAAATTGATGTGAAATTAAACCATGCCCTGAGGACACAAAAAGCATGAATCAATAATATTGATGTTTCATGCAGAACTTGAAGCTAAGGCTTTTAACGGAATTAAAGATATGTTTAGTAAGGTTAGATCAGAAAATGTAGACAATAAGGATGCTAAAATCAAAAGGTTGTAAAGGTTGTTGTGAATAGGATGCATGCTTATAAGATATTCTAAAAATTTTTCCTAAACAGATACTGACCTTACTTTACAAAGTAAATGTACAGATGCTTTTGCTGACTTTCTGCCACGTAGCCACAAACTCACAGATTTTAATGCCAGACAGAAGACTCCTATATCACACAGCCATCATAGTCTTGTTTTAATAACTCTGTGATTAGTTGATATCCATCCTATCTGGTACTCACATGGCTCAAGAAATCTATGGTAAGTATCAGGGGAAAACACTGAGCACAGGGATGGGGCACATCTAAGTTTAGCTGTGGTGGCCTGCAACATCAGCTATTATGACCTTTGGCCTTTTCTTGTTATCTAATAAGAAAATGAAGAAAATTATAAGTGTGTGGCCCACCAAATGTGCTTGAAAGGCCTATTAGAGTAAGGATAATCAAGTGTAGAATATTACTTAATCATCTCTCCTGAACTGACATGTGGCATGCGTTACACTTTGCAACCCTTTCTGTAATCTTTTGAACAGTATCCTCTGTTTCCTGCAGTAGAGTTATAAAGCAGGTTTAGTAGAAAATATGTGAGTATGGAACTGGACCACAGGGCTGAATGGAACAATCACATTATTCTGCATAAAAATAATTTAAAAAAAATTCAGTTTACTTCTGTATAATAAGTATTTAAAGTGTGAGATTTAGCAGAGTAATTCAACCTCATAGAGGATTCTCTGTCACAGACATCAACTACTTTTGTTCTAGCTTGAACAGCCTTATAAGCTGTGTTCTTCTGTGGTGGGTTGACACTGGCCAGCAGTCAAGCACCTGCACAGACACTCACTCACTCCCTCCCCTGTGGCCTGGGGAGAAAGTAGGAGGAAGGCGAGAAGACTTATGTGACAGTTTAATAAGTGAAGCAAAAGCTGCATGCACAAGCAAAGCAGATGAAGGAATTTATTCACTACTTCCCATGGGCAGGCAAATGTCCAGACACTTCCTGGCAAGCAGAGCCTCACTGTGCGTAACGATAACTTAAAAAGACAAATGCCATAACCACAAATATTCCTCCTTCCTTGTTCTTTCCTCAGCTTTTATGGCAGAGCACAACGTCATATGGTATGGAATATGCCTTTGTTCAATCCAGCTCAGCTGTCCTAGCTGTGTCCACACCCAGCTTCTTGCCCAACCTCAGTTCACTTGCTGGGAGCAGAGACAGAATGCGAAGAGGAGAAATATACTTACCTGCTTCAGCACTGCTCAGTAGTAGCTGAGATAATGCTGCATGTTCAACAGTTTTACCTGCAAATCCATAGCAGAGCACCACACCACTGCTGTGAAGAAAATTAACTCCATCTCAAATGCACTATATCTATCTTTGTAAAAAGATGGGAGTGATTCCTCTCAGATCTTGGCAATAAACTAGACACATGTGGGCTCCCAGATAGCAAAGATTATGTATCAGACCAAGAAGGTGGCACTTAGTGTAGCTCTGTCACCATCATAATAGCTGGCGAACTGCCGGCAGAACCTCAGACCTTTGAAAGCATTGCAATACTGTTGCTTTTCTGCATTTTGATAGGGCATTTAAAATAGGTGAGAACTATTACAAAGACAAATGCAGCTCTTCTACTGCTGCCAGGCTTTGAAGTCTGATCCTTGCCCTCACTTCAGCCTGAATTCAATGGCAAAGTGCTGTTGAGTTTAATGATTTCACTGTCTCACTATTTATATTTACAATTCGATATGCTCCATCTGTTTTGTTCTTGTCAAGCCAGTCATGTCATATGTCTTATAAATATTTATAAGTACAAGTTAATAAACTGAATCCATTGGGAAATAGAGTATGGAGCAGTGATATACAATGTTGCATTTGTGTATGGATGTCATTGAACTGAAATTGCTTATTATACAAATATTTTGTGCAGTTTCGGTTCACTGCAAAATAAGAAAGATATTAAGCCATTAGAGAGTGTCCAAAGGAGGGCAACAAAGATGGTGAAGGGCCTTGAGGGGAAGCCATATGAGGAGCAGCTGAGGGCACTTGGTCTGTTCAGCCTGGAGAAGACTGAGGGGAGACCTCATTGCATCTACAACTTCCTTGTGAGGGGAAGAGGAGGGGCAGGCACTGATCTCTTCTCTGTGATCACCAGACACAGAACCTGTGGAATGGTCTGAAGTTGTGTCAGGGGAGGTTTAAGTTGAATATTAGAAAAAGATTCTTCACCCAGAGGGTGGTTGGGTGCTGGAACAGACTCCTCAGAGAAGTGGTCACAACATCAAGCCTGACAGAGTGTTTGGACAATATGAGAGTATTGGCACATGGTTTGACATTTGGGGATGGTCCTGTGCAGGGCCAGGAGTTAGACTCAGTGACCCTTGTCAGTCCCTTCCAACTCAGGATATCCTGTTATTCTGTGATTCTCTGAAGTTCACAGGAAAAACGTAAAGGAATTAGTTCTGCACATCTATTGGTTCTCATATGTAACTTTATTCCATAATTCTGTTTATTGTCAAAAGGCTAACAATCTTTGCCTATATAAAGGCAAATTTCTGTTTTGGCAAATTTCTTCTTCAGCAAATTTGATAATTTCAGTGTCTTCTTATTTCACCATCAATTTACTAATGTGTAATTTACACTCTTATGTTCCTGTGCCAGCTTTATCCCTGAACTCAAGTTTAGCTCCTTCTTTCATATTTTTATCCCCCAAACGGTTTGTAGACAATAGATATAATGATAGCCTTCATCCTGTTCATCTTTCCCGTATGAAGGTGACTAGAGTGATACCCACTGTTTCAGGTAATGGCTTAATAGGGTCTAGAATCTTGCGTTAGTTCAAGTCTTTTAGCCAAAACTGCTTGCTGCAGAGAAATACTCGATTTCTTTTCAACCTTACCTAAATCTCTAGCAAACTTTTGTACAATTCCTTTTCATTTTCTGTATACTTTCAAAAATATTATTCTTTGTTCTTTTAACTGCTGATTAATTATTTCTTTTCTAGTACTCATCATGGCTGGGCTTCGTGAACGAAGATTTGGGAAGGCTCTATCCACATTTGCTACAGGCACGTTGGTGGCTTATGAGGCCAATACGTGACAGACATATCCGATTGCAAAAGGCACAACAGAAAGACTCCTTAGATGGTGTATTCTGCAAGACACGGTTTCTTTTCTACTACTAAACACTAAAATTAAGCAGCATGATAAAATGAATCTTTCCCAAAGTGCCATTGTAGACAAACAGTACTGAATTAATGGTTTGTAAATAGCATTCTTGCCCTTTTGCATTATTGCAGTAAGCAGACAAACAAAACAATGTTTTTTGCATTGTATATTTTTGATTCCTTTATTTTTTTCTTTGTGAGTCATCTTAAGGCAAATTATTAACTTCTGCCCTGCACTGCAGGAAGTAATTTTAACCCAGCAGCCTAATGGGGCTCACTTATGCATGATCAAAACGCAGGAAAAATAGATGTTACATTTCCATAAGCTGGCCTCTCTTGGTCCATGCCTATTCTAGAGTAAAAGACCATCTGCTTCTAATATAATTTATCTGATATGGCAAAATAAAGGAAAAAAGAAAGAAAATTTTAAAAGAGTGAAATATTATTCACTTAACAAAATAATGATAGTGATCTTGTGAGAATGTTGATATGTCTTTCAGTTATCAAATATTAATTAAAGGAGATATAGGAGATATGTGAAGGAATCTGTCAGTCTTTTATGCTCAGCATCAGAATAAGTCCCTGAGAGACTCATTTACTATAGCTGCAATTTCAGGTATTGAGAAGTACACTTAATGACAATTCTCTTTCATAGACAAGTTCTGAGCTCCTCCTGACCTATATTTGTCATATTAGTAAATAAAAATTTTAAGGTATCATGACCCTGAAGAATAGCTTTTGGCTGGGAGGCCATATCTGCTCTGGAATGTGAAGTTTACATTTTATACTGCTATATCAGTTTTCTTTTGCTTGTAATCCAGGAACATTAACTGAGGTGGATAAATTGACACACTTATTCTAGAGGATTAATGGGCTGTGAACACAGCACAAACAACAGTTTTTCACTGATCCTTTTGTTTTCCTTCGCTAGTGTCCTTAAATCTTGATATTTTGTTGTCACTTGATACTTAAGATTCTCATACACTGCAGAAAAATTAACAAATTTACTTAGGATTTTACACAAATAGATTTAAAATCTGATAATTTTGAAAACCTTCATTTATTTCCCATTTATTCTAAGTTAAAAGTGAAACAAAATCTTTGAAAGCAAAAATGCTTATGCAATCCTTTATGCTAAAACTAGACCTGGAAACTTGGGTAGATTTGCTACTTCAAATAATCAATAATACTCAGAGCCGGTTGTTACTGAAATGGTTTTTAGGGGTTTTACAAAAAATTCCTTTTTTTCCCTGCATGTTTGGTAGCTCTGGAAGGCATCATAATGATAATGAAGGAGTTGAAAGTTCTGGGTGTTTTTGAGTTCTTGAGAAACAGCCACTGTGTCAGTGTAAATATTTGTAGTAATGCCCAAAGAAGTAAATCTTAGACTTTAGTTCTATATCTATCTGCTGACCAATTTCAATCTGCTAACCAATTTCAACCAAACATGGCAAAGGACTAAAGTTCTAAAAACACTTAAGCATATTTCATAAAAAGAGTTTTCTGGTCTGTAAAGGAGATGCACAAATGGCTTTCAGTGAGGGAAAAGCTATAGATGAGCCACAAAATCCCATCAGCCACTAAGAGAGTCTTCATGGGAAAATGAGTATTATACATACCTCATCTATGAAAGAAACAATCAAACAGGAGGCATGATCTATGGGAAAACAGATTCCATTAGCTGTGGTCAGGAGACTACTTCAGTGTGCCTGCAAAGAATCACAGACGTGAAGGTTATGGCTGATATAAAATGTTGAGTTTTGTTCTTCTGGTATGGGTAAAGTCTAATATTGATTTTACTTCCATCTGCTACTTCCAGCTGTTAAATTTTAATTGCAAAAAAAGGATGAATCCTTGTCCCTTTCTGAGATACTAAGAGACGATTTGGCTTTTCTGTGTGTGAATGAATATATCATTGCTGTTGTTGCCAAGAGTCTCTTCCCAACTCATACGTTTCTAACTTGGTCCTGTGTATCCTTTCTCACTTCACTGTGCTATTTCTGTTAATTAGGTAACTCTGAAAAGACAGATGTTTGTTTCTGATTGTCAGGTATTACTCAGTTCTAGGAGATACCTACTGCTGGTTCTCACAATAAATAACAGACTGAATTCATTCAGTGGGTGCACATTTTGGAATATGACAAGGTACACAAAGTTTGAGTGTTGTGACTATTAAACTCTGTACATAAAGTGTCCAAAGTAATTAGCAGCGCATTTAGATTTTCTGGTAGTCTGAAAACTGGGCCATCCACACTGTACAAAAATAGAGATATGCCTCTCTCTAACTCTTTTCTTCTTTAACAATCAATTACAACATAGCTGATTTTAAAGAAACAATTTTTTTGGAAAGTGCATCTTTCTCGAGAAAACAGCAATATTTTACCAAAAACTATAAAAACTCTCACTTTTTTCATTAAAAAATAGGCAAAGTGTTGATATTTTCTGCAGAAAATATGACAAGTAGAATTATTTCTGTTGAATATAACTTTTTTTTTTCTGAAAAACTGTAGTCAGTAATATCAAAGCACAAGAAAGGAGAGATTCCAAAACTATTTTTCTGCAATTGAAAGGATGAACAGAGATCTGACTTGATACCTCATTGCAATTGTGTGGGGGCAGGAATTAACATTTGGGCCAATTTCATTTCAGTCCTCATATAATTCATTTTACTTCATTTTATTCTACAAAGAAAGGTTTCTGTCTGCTCCTATGTAATTTTTAAGTATTTGTATGGTATCAGAGTTCTTTGAGGGTCTATATTCTGGCATTCACTGATTAAGCACTATTTAATTTGGTTTTGAACAAAGGAAAATTAATTACAGCTATTGCATTAGTTCTTTCGTGGAGTCCTGGTACCTTGGGGAAAATGTACAGATCTGCTGAAATATCTTGCCTATGAGTGGGAACAGCTCAATCCATTATTTTACACAAAATATTTCAGAATGTTATACTACTTTATTGCTGCCAGAAATATAATGAGTTTTTGTGAACTAACATGTATTAAATGATATATGTAACTAGATGCAGCAAAAATAGCCACTAACCTTATTTTCCCAGTTCTACACCAGTTAGCATACACATCATCACATTTTACTGCACCCTTGTGAAGAGTGACCTAGTTCTGTCTTTTCTTCCAGTATCTTCTTTTCGTTATGAGATTAGAAATTTTTACTAATATAAATTACATTTTGCCCACTCTGTGTTCTGTGATTGTCTGAATGAAGTCTTAAAAAAAGTTTGAAAAAATTGGTCCTTTATCTCTGAAGGCAGGTTCACAAATAATCACAGACACTAGCATCCTAAACAGCCAAACTACTTTATATCCATCCTATACCCTGCAAGATTGAGAATTCTACCAGGGCATGATTGCTGTAGCCCAGGTTACCTCCACCCTTGATCTCTCTGAGAAGTCTTGCATTAGTTATCAACAGGTCCAACCATGCCTCTCTTTGGGTTGATCTCTCCCTCATCTGTACCAGGAAGCTGTCCTCAAAGCAATCCAGTAGTTTCCTGGACTACCTGCACTTCCCTGTGCTGCTCTTCCAGCAGATATCTGTGTTGTTGATCCCTATGAGACTCAGGGCCTGTAAGCATGATGCTCCCTAAAGTTGAAGAAAGAACTATTCATCATCCTCTTCTTCATCAGGTGGCTTGTAGTACACACTGACCACAAAGCTTCCCTTCTTGGTTTGATCTCCAATTTTCACCCATAAACATTTGACCTGATTTGTGATATCAATCCCATGTTTTCAATAGGGGGAAACTCCCTCAACTCTCCTTCCTTGCTTGCTCCTACTGAATACTTTATAGTCATTAATTACATCACTCCATTCATAATTCATCCCACTAAGTCTCTGTGATAGCAATCAGGTCATATTTTTCTGTCTGGGCAGTGCCTAGCAGCTCCTCTTTGTTTTCCATGCTGTGTGGATTGGTACGGAGGCACTTCAGCTGGGCTATGGGCCACATCTCCTTTTCAGAGTTTTAGGAGTTTGCCCTAATTCCTTTTAGGCAATTCACAGGTCTTTCCCTGTTGCTTCCCAATGCTTTAGCAGCCCCTGGCTCTTCTCAAGTGCTTAGAACTCCATCTCCTTCCCCCTGCTAAACCTAGTTTTAAAGGTCTGCTTCAGTCCAGCCAGCTTGTTGCCCAGGACACTGTTTCCCACTTGGTCAGCAAAGCCCCATCAGCAAACTGGCCTGATTTCATGAAGGTATGCCCAAGATCGTAGAAGCCAAGACCTTGAGCATGACACCAGCTCAGAACATGCTGAGGATTGGAAAGTTTTTTCCGAAAATCACAAACTGAGGTATAATGACTTGATTATAATGCAGGGGTGGAGGAAATGTGTTGGATTAGTTATAGGGTATTACAAAAGAGATTTGGTAAATGAGGGTTATGAACGATAAAAAATCAGCAAAGCCTTTCATGATGTTCATGATTAGTCTCCACAGGAGGCTTGGTGCAGAACAACTTTTTTTTTATTTCTAAATTAAGCAACTCAAAATGCTGAGAAAAGAATATCAATGTCTGCATCCTGTACTTCTCAGAGTAAACAAAAATCTCTGTAATTCCCTTTACCTGATATGAAACTGAATAAGTGCTTACTAAATATAGTAAACTCCTCCGATTATGCAAGTGCTCAGTAAACAAAAAGTTAACAAAATCTGTTATTTGTCACTTCAAAGTCAGAAGTGGGTTAAAATGAACTGAGAGAGTTTAGAACAGTTATTGTTTCATTCTGTTTGCACATTTAGGAAAATCTCATTATGAATGACACATTCAATTCCCATTTTAAAGTTTATCTTAAGCTAGATGGTAATCAGCAGTGTTATTTTGAATTTTTGTAAATTCAAGTTAGTGGATTCAACAAAGGCAAACTGAGGTTAGAAACCAGCTTGTTGTGTGCTTTGGTTCTTTGTGAGCAAAACACTGGCAAATGCTGCTTTAGCAATACACAAATGATTTGGTTATCATTAATTGATTTTAATTATTTTTAAAATATTAACTGAAATTTATAATGTTGCAACAAGTAGACAGAAAGTGGAAAGCTGTTTACTACTAACTATATGCCAATAATTGTCATTTAATTTTATGAACTAGTTTGGAAAATGTACTAAACTAATTTGGACAGATTTATTCTCTGAAGGATAATAATGTGTACTGAAATTCAGTTTGGAATAGTTTTCTAATAATTTTAAGATAGATGGAGATTAATATTCTGGAATTAATTGGTTTTCTCTGTTGTTGTTACTCAGAAATATTGAATTTCCTTTTTTTCTTCAGAATCTAATTGTTGCTAAGGAAACCACTTCTGTTATATCTGTGGGTATGGCATAGACCTTAACTATATATATAAAAAAAGACAAATGTAATTACAACTATCTTCTATTCAGAAAGAATCTTATCTTTTAATCAGCAAGTGATTCTGTATTTTAATTCAACAAAAAATTTACATTGCACACACCTTTCCAGGAGGATTTATACATAACTAGCGTTCTCAGGTACAAAAAGATAATGTTACAGTAACAGTTAAATACACAGTTAAATAAATGGATCTGGGTTGAGGTGTGGATGAGAAATTACACTGGAACATCCAGCTGGTCCTGGATTTGAATAGAGTCAAATATAGTTATTTTTTCTCTTTGATCTGCCTGGCCAAAGCTGAAGTGCAGAACATCATTTGGTAAGAGGTACTGCCCTTTGGGAGAGAATTAAAACTGTTGTTCTGAACACTCACAGCCACCAAAGACTGTGACACTTCAAGTTTCAGAAAGGGTCTGCAAAGCCACATGCCAACACAGAGTTTAAAGACAGGTTATTCCCGATTACTATGAACAGCTTTATCTGAAATTTCAAGGAGTTGAAGGCAGCCTTCTCTTTTTGAGGAATAAGATTATGGCTGGAGTATAGTTATAGAGAATTTCTTCTGCAGAGCTAATGTAGTTGCTAAAATGAATTTATTAAATTCAGATGGGCTGGAATATATAATTTGGGAGTTGTTACCTGCAGCTGTGACTCACTTCCCATTAATTTTCTCCTAGTCATAGGTTTTCTACCCATCTGGAAGCTATTATTTAGGATTATAGTTGGGGTTAAAATCCTGGAGACTAGGAGCTGTGATTTCGATAGGAATTTAAGTAGGCCAGGCATACGAATGTTATGACAGCAATAAAAAAAATCCTTATTCTCAGCTTTCAAGGTGTTCAGAGACCTCTTTCTATGAATGAGTCCAGTAATACCTTAAGTGTTTTGTTTACACAGAATGTGGTCCATGTAGAAATTCTCTTTGGCAACTGTCAAGCTCAAAGAGGCAAGTGGTGGGCCAGAGCTGGTTCATATGAGCCATTTCATTTCTCAATGCACAAATCCTGAGAGTCTTGCCTGTCTAGAAAGCTGGAGCTCACATTGTGGCTGAAGTCAAAGTTTCTTTCCACCTAAAATTTCAGAAAGTTAGGCTTACCTCTACATGTAAATTCAGTGGTGACTTTAATACTGTGTCCAGGAGAAGCTTCCTTTCAATTTTCAGTGTACTTGCCCACCTGAAAGAGTAAGTATATAGTTAGTGTTAGGAGTGGGCTCCAGATTATTTTATTGAAATAAATTATTTTATTGAAATAAATTCATACTTTAAAAATTAAACAAACAAAAACTTCTGCCAATTCGTATAAATATATTATCTTCACTTTTTAGACAACCATTAGTACTTTGCTTAAATGGCAAGCTATGGAAGCCAATATGGAAGGAGAAAGAATTTGATGTGAAGGGTTTAGAGAGTCTGTTTACTAACTACTGAATTTCAGTTCATTCCATTCCCCATTAGCAAAGCAGAAAATGTTACCCCTCAGCGTCAGTGCTTTTTTTGCCCATAGTTGGTGCTGTGTCACTTGCCTGAGTGGAATGTTATGGAATGCAATTGCCAAGGTTAGGGTTTGGATTACAACTGCAGGCAGGTTCACCCACACCTCAATGTGCCTTCTGGTGTGTATGAATGAGCATACGCAGAGCAAGCTACTGTGCAGTAGCTAACAGAAACTCAGGAAAATGTCTATGCCAGAGACCAGAAGTCAACTATACGGGGGAATATATACATTTTCTTCAGTGATAGTAAAATTGGATACTGAGCCAAGTCAGTCTGAAAGGAAAGGGGAAGTTGAAGGTAATTGCCAAAGCAGAAATATAATGCTTCAAATGAATTGAATGTTATGATCCACTGCTGTTGGTAATCAGCTTTTGAAACAGGGATGAAACTACAGATACAACTATTCCTGGAAAACATGTAGCCTAGCAGCAGAAAGATTGTTTGGCAGGTAGCTCCATAGTATGTACTGATGCAACAGAAGTCACCTTGAGAACAGATGGAATACAATCAAAGATTAATGGCAAATTTATGGTCCTTTCAGGAACTGGAGCCAAATAAAGTCAAATTGAATCATAAATTTGGAGGCTATACAGGATCAGAACATGTAGAAAGTAGACATTATTGCTAAAGTCAATTTGGCTATATGACTAAGAACAGAGAGCACTCTGAAGCACTGCAGGATGGGCTCTGGGCTAGTTTTGCTAATCTCCCTAAGCAACTAAAAGACAAAAGGAGGGAAACTGAAACAGAGCAAAGCAAAAGCTGTAGGCTTTCTAAGTGTGAAAAGGAGTCTCTTCTATCTTTTGGCTTTGGGAATTCCAGATAGGATACTGAACAGCAGTTAAATCTTCTGTCATAGCAGAATAACTTCAGCTTTCCTTGTATACCATTAAATGCTACATATTTATGTAGCACAAAGTGCATACAGCTTATGGGAGAGGCACTATAGAAGTCTAGACTCTTCTAGTCCTGCAGCTCTCAAAAGAAAATAACTGTTTTCTCAAGTTAAATTGAAAGAAATCTGTAAAATAAATTTATCTATAAAATACTGATGTCTGAGATGCGATATTTATTCACAAGTATTTATTATAAAACATTTATTATAGAACACTTATTATAGATTGCATTAGCAGTAAAGTTATATTACCTTCAGGTATGTTAGGTCAAAACTGTGCCAATTTCTTCATGCTATCTAGTTTCTTTAGCTTCTAGCTAAAACTAGAAATTTCATGTGTGAATGACGTTTAATGTTATCTTGTTTTAGACAATGAGGTGGCTGTAAACAGTAACAATTGGGGAGAAGAAAAAAAACCAGGAAATTAAGAATTAGTACAGTGTTTTACTAGTTTTACTTGCATGTTGACTTTCAGCACCAAGTATTTCTTGAGAAATAAGAAATAAAATTAATCCAGAAAATAAAGCAGTGTATCTACAGCAAGTAGGCTGAATTCAACAAATACAGTTTTTTATTAAATAAATCTCATAGTAATAAAAGTAAAAAAGGCTTTTTCAGTCAAATTCTGCACTAGTATTAGTGCAGCTAAGTGGTCTCCAAACGGGTTTTGCTGATTATTATCATCTGACACTCAGGTGAGAATTATTTTTATTAATTTCTAGAAATCCATCTCTTCTTGATAGTGATGAGATATATGGCATATACTATAAATCAAAACTGACTAGCGTATAATTTCAAAATTTTCCTTTAGGTTGCAGATAAAATTAAATACGTTTCTGCATGAAGTATGTAAACAACAAAATTTTAAATGCCATTAAACTATAAATTAGAAGTCTTAAAAAACTTCTCTTGATATTTATCAGTGGGATATGGAAGGTGTCTTACATGGGACTAAGAGACAAAAAATTATATTCTGTATGATGAAGAGCACATACATAACAGAATATGTATTTATGACTCACCCCAAATAGATACAAACTATGCCATAGTAAAAGGATTGAAGATATTTCCAGGCATGTTTTCTTTACATAAGAAGACAAATTGTTTTTCCCCAAATATATTCAGTGTGGCTCTTTTTTTTTTTTCATCAGAAATGCAATACAAAAGAGCTGCAGAACCAAGCAGAAGCTAGGATTAATGATAGAGCTCTCAAACCTCATGCACCAAGTGCTGCACTACTAATTTCCTCACAAATAGTGTTTGTCTCTCATGGGTTTGAAGCTTGGTATTGGGACTTGTCTTCTTCTCTGTTGGGGAAAATTGCCAGGCATTGCTAAGCTGTAGTTCATGGTGGCCTGATGGAACAGAAAACAGGTGAAGGCAAATCTTTCTGCAGTACTTACTTCCATGATGTAACAGGGTACAGAATTGTGTCACATGCTGAGAAGATGTTTCTGACAACTTTAACCTGGATCAGCAAAAGCTAGTATTGCCAGCATTGTCTCCATTCATTTTAATGTGATTTTGGTTGTAGGCTGTAGGTATTTCTTTTTTGTTTAATACAAATACAGTCCTTTTGATAACTAAATAAACAAACAAGTAATTTAACTTGCTTATATATCTAAGCATCACCCTAACTTTATATAAATTATATTAGGAAGAAATTCTTTATTGTGAGGGTGGGGAGGCACTGGAACAGGTTTCCCAGAGAAGTTGTAGATGCTTTATCTCTGGAAGTGTTCAAGCCCACATTGGATCAGGCTCTGAGTGACCTGGTGTAGTGAAAGATATCCCTGCCTACAGCAAAGGGGTGGGAACTAGGTGATATTTAAGGTCCGTTCCAACCCAAACCATTCTATCATTCTATGATTCTATGATTTGTCTCTGAGAAGAGTATAGAGAAGAAGGAATGAATAATGTCAAAAAACATCAGAGGAAGAACCAATGCCTTTTCATCTAATATTTCAAATGTCGTATCAATTGAGATTTGTTTTGTGTTTTTTCTAAACTAATCTGTAATTCATGGTGCTGTCTATATTCATTGAAATATTATCAAGAAATCAGAGCTTAGAATAAGACACTATAGTTTTATTGAATTTATTTACTGCATAATAGGAGAGAAAAAGACTACAAACTAGAGTCTTAATGGCAAAAGTGAACATTTTGCTCTGAATGAGAAATCTGTTGAAATCAACAAAACTTAATATAGAAGTGCTGTGTCTGCAGAAACAGCATCACGATCAGAGCTGAAGTGATGGCAAGCTGGAAAGAAGCTGTAATGAGCTGGAAAGAAGGAACATGAGGGTAAAAGTGAAAACATGGTACATTTGATAATGATACAGATACTGACATGTTAGTCATTGTTCTCTTTTTTAAAAACTGTAGACTCACAAAAGACACCTGCCCTCCTCTCCCAATTATTTCAGGGAAAGCCATGCCCCAAAATAAAGATGTGGCTCACTGTTTTGCTATTGATTCAGTGGGTTGACCCCCTTCTGAAATCATGCATCTTGACTCTTTCAAATATGTCAATATAAATGATTGCTGTAGCCATGGAAGTCCTCCAGCTAATAAATGGTTCAGGATTTCTGCGAGTTAAGCTACAGTAACTGTGTATAAATGAGCCCGAAGTAAAATTTGAGCCTTGGATTTCTATATTGCTTGTAAAGATAACTCAAGCCAAGTAAGGGCAGTATCTGCAATATGTCATGAGTATATGTATCTACAAGTATTTTGTAGCACTTAATCAGTGTTAACTTTTCATTTTAAAATGTTGGGGGAGAAGATGACCTTTTCAGTAATTGCATACTAGGTAGAGCATGTACTCAGGAAGCAGGGACTGAATTCCTTTTCCTCCTTCCCAGAGAGGACTTAAACCCATGTGTTTACTGTGAATGTTCTGACCATCATCAACAGGGGGGATTCACAAGAAATCATAATGTAAGCTCAAGCAATAAACAACTAATACAGTGAGTAACTCTCCACTTCTATCACTGATGTCAAGGCACACTGCTGCAAGAAGCCAACAGACATGAAGTTTGAAGATATGGTGTCTGCAAACAACCGCTATTAAATATTTGCCTACAAAAACAGAGGTCAGGATTTCAATCCACGGTCTAGGAATTACATATACATTTATATTAGCAGCCATGATACTAGAGAGTAGAAATATTTGTACATAAAGACTGTCTTTATTATGCACATGTAGAGTCACCATCAGGAAAATAGGGTAATCACCTTTCAGTCCAAGTATTTCAAACAAATATTCATTTTTATTCTGTCTTTCACCTTAATAATCTTCAGTTGCATTTATGAGTTCAGTTTAAAACAAGTGATAGTAATAATTAGACCACTGGATTATTAGATAAACTGAGGGGAAAAATAGGTGGTTTTAATGTAGTTAACAGAACCCTGCCCAAGACGGAAGCTACTCAGTTATCCAAAGAAATCTGTTCACAGAATTTTATAACATACTTTTAATTTAATAGTTCTTGTAATCTATTTCAAATTTTGCCTGTTAATTTGTGCTCAAATGAGTGATTTTCTAGACACTGGTAAGAACTTCAGCTTTAAGAATGCAACTCATAATTAAAGATAATGGACAATTTTCTATGGTAAAGAAGTATATTACAAGACTACAGAAGCACTATTTTATTGGAACAAAATTTTAAAAAAATTAAATTGCATAGATTATGTAAGAGGAGAATGAAAAATGGGCACTAAAATTACTGTGATCCTAACTCTAATTAGATTTTGCCAGATACTGTTTCAACACACTAAATATAGATATTATTCATGAAAAATGTAATTTATTATGTTCTGCAGTAGGAATTAAAATTCACTAGAACAAGAAAGTGTTTAAGATGGAAGATTTCATTTTAATCCATTTATTCTTATCCTCCTTTAACAAAGCTTTTAGCTGGCAGAAAGATCTACACTTATGATATTAGCACAGTAACCTCTTCTAATAACATTTCAGCAGCAGCTGTGATTCTTTTAGATTTTTGTTCTATTAAGGAAAAATTTTTTATTTGAGTGAATGTTAATAATATCTGTTTGTGTACTTGGAAAGCAGACAATACTCATCTTGAATTTCCACATATGAGCAAATCTACTGCTTTAGCACAAGTTTATTCTGACAGGAATGTCCTGGTTCTTATTCACGCCGATTTTTATAGCCAAGATATTCAAATGTGGTCTGTAGGGTCTGGACTGTTAGATTTAATAGGGTTTACCACTTCCAGCTACAATACAGGGTCATGGAGGTGGCCATGTACATGAGATACCTTCTCAGGCAAGTGGGTTAAAGAGTTAGACATAACTGCATTTTTTTCCTAAGAAGATTTGATAAATAAGGGCTTACCCACATCTTTCACCAGAAAAAGGAGAGGGGATTTTAAACTTGCACTGATTAAACTCACTAAGAAAATATATATATCTAAAATATATATATACATAAATATATAAATTTATCTAATGAAGAAAAGTCATTAGATATAAATTTTGTCATGCTTTAAGAAGTATTATGACTTCAAGAGGTAGAGCTTGTGAGCTATCTATATGAAAAAAACAAAGAAATTAATTTGCACCTCCATTCTCTGTGCTTTTTCTCTCCACTAAGGACGACTGGGGCCTTTGCCCACTTGCATAACACCATTCAGCAGAAACAGTATTACAGAGATCTAACAATTTTTGAAAGTGCTGAATTTTCTTTAGGAGGTTAATGGAGCTACTTATTTTGGTGGACAGCTTGTAATCAGTAGAAACCCTTCTAGAACACTTTCTTTTCTCCACAATACTATTTCCACTTGCACAAGACTGGTAAACTACTACAACATGATGAATATTCAAGAGCATTGAATTTATTGTGAGCATTAAATATAGGAAAACCTATAACATTACAAGCAGTGTGAAGCAGTTCAGAAGTTATCTTTTATCACAAATGCTGCTAAGAATGTTTAGTGAAGTATTTCAATACATACAAAACATTACTGGCCCAGTTACTAAAGCCACAGTGCTGAAGTAAACTTTGTACCATAATCACCAAAGGAGTTATTTAAAGCACGTACAAAATGTGGTTAGAAAGGTAGCTGAGCTGAATAAAAGTAAGCTATATTTGCAGTTAAGTTCTACAGCAACACTCCTAATCTATTCATGGAGAAAACAATAACTTTTGACACTTTTGTAACTATGCATCGTTTTCATTACTGATTAGAGAAAAGTAACAAATTTTCAGTGATTCAGACAATTCTCTTAGTTATATACCAGCTTGAATATCTGCAAGTTGGAACGAATATTCCATATTTTCAGTCAACATTTTGTACAATAATGGAGTTGTGTGAAGACGGGCTAGAAAGTTGGCATGTAATAATAGTTTGCCCCCTTTTGCGAGAGTAGAGTACTGCAACTGCCAAAAGTTTAGCATTCCCTTCTGTCTCTTGCATGGATAAAAACTCAACCCCACTGGTTTAGGAGGTGCTCATCTTTGCAGGATGATTAAATACTTCGGTAGCAGCTGTTGCAAGGTGCACTTTCATGTTGCTATAATATTTCTTTTGGTATGTTAAGGTTCTAAAGCTTTTATTCTTTTCCTCTTAATATTTGTAAATTAACTTTTTTTTCAGGATTATTTGATTTTTACTGAATTAATCAACTTGTCTCTCCTCAGCTCTTTCATTTAGTCAAATGAAATTTTTGCATATTAAACTATCTTGGCTGCTTTGTACTTCCAGACAGCTACTCTAACTCAGTTATTGTTTACATGGTTTTCTGGGTTCTTTCTATAGTATAGTTTTGCTTTTAGTTATCTTTGACTGTTGGTCTGTAGGTCATCCTCTCATCTCATCCACTCACCTGAATTTAGAAAGGGCTGAAACTTATAACCTTACAGCATAAACCAACTTTTCTAGCATGGTGATTGCATTGAACCAAGGTTTTAATTTATGTCTAACTGAAGGGACAGGTCTTAAATTACCATAATTTTATCCTGATCAGGATGTAGGCTTGGATCTGTGACTTGAAGGCAATTTGAGCCTTTAAAAGTACTATAAAAAATAAATTCCTATTCTAATACATAAAAGATCATAAGTGCAATTCAAATGTTTATTTGTTGGCTGATGATTCCATCTCTATATAGATTGAAATTTAAAACAAAGATGCTGGAGTTGAAGGACAGACTTTTTTTTGTTGGTATTAAATTGCCTGGGCTAGGAGGGAAGCCCTTGACTAATCAGATAGCAGAGTATAATGTATAGGGAGTGCACCCAGTATGATTTTTAGGTTCTTAGTGTTTTGGCACACTTCAGGATCAGTTTGAAGTGGGTGTGCCTGGCAGACATTGCTGTACGCTGTCTTAAAAGCTAAGATGAACAAAATGGTCTTTTTGCCCTTAATTTTTATAGCTCTTCATTAACTATTCAATTCAGTCAACTAGTCTGTTGTTTAACAGACGACAGTATCAACACTGTGCTTCTGCAAACCTCTGCTGACTCTTTATTAACTCATTAACTAACTTTATTCAATGATCAGTTTTCTTCTGTGAGTCGTAAGCCCATTACGCAAAATTACCTAACAGTACAACAACTTTAGCATTTCAATGTACATGCATTTATTTGGATTTATTTTCTTATTTTCCTGCTTTTTCATAATAGATTTTTTTTAATTATCATTAACTTCATTGTTATATTTATCAATATCAAGAGATCAAGTTCTTTCAACTCAGTTAACACTGCTAGTATTGCTAGGGAGTTTCTAACTGTCTACTAATTGCTTTATTGATAGTTTACTGTTTTATTCCATTTCAGGGTATATTTTGTGTCTCCAAAGGAGCTGAAGATGTACAGCCATCTTAGTAATTCTTACTGTCAGTGAGGTACAGGATCCATGTTAAATGGTTCTCTTTGTCCTAGAGGATGTCCCAGTTAGTCTGATCTTTTCAAGGTCATTTAGATTCTGTATTTCTCTGTAGACTATTTTATCAAAATATCAATTTATTTTATATGATTATATAGCATTAGTATATAGCTGGTTTATACGTTTGCCATGCATACATATGTCACATCCACCAATAACTGCGATCCATATTGCAATGTTTGCTATTTAGTTTAACATACAGATTGGCATTAGATTTCCTATTAAAAAATTTTATACAAAATACCAGAGTCCTTCAAGAGGAAGATATTATGTGGTGCACTTTAGTCATGATGCAACTTTTCTGTTGCAAAGCAATAGAAATATGTTTTCCAGATTAATAAGAATCATTAAATTAAACGTACAAGATTATCTTTGGAAGTTCCTAACTTTTACTGTTCTGTTCTAAGCTTCTTGGATGTCAGCAAAAAGGACAACTAAATGGAACACTGGACTCTTGACCATTCCCGTGATGGCCCTTTCTTAATTATGGGGAAAAAAAAAAGCCTTACTCTTATTCTGAATGATTCCATTCCAAATGGTTCCATTCAGCCACTCTGAAATATATAGAAAGCCTCAGCAAGAGCTGCTGGATGCCTTTGAGTGCTGATTTACTAAGTTGATGTGCTCCCTTGAGTTTGAGCTGAGTGTTGTGAAAGGTGTCTACCTAAGTCTACTACTCTCATTTTAAATAGGAAGACTCTTAGACCCTTACATTAATTGTGAATCAGAACTACGCAGCTTTCCAAAATCAATTTACAGTCTTATAAACGTCCAAAAATGAGAAAAAAAAAAAAGAGAGACATAAATTTAGGGAAGCCGTAGCTCTAAGGAGCAAAAATAAGCAAAAGAAGACTGTATGTAAAGCAAATACATGAAAAAAAAATATCCAGATGCTCCCCAAGTGAAAAGAGAAAAAGACATTTTAAGCATACGGTATTACTACATATTTACAATAAAGAAGGTTTTAATGACAGTTTTTAGAAACACTCTTTGCACTATAGCTCTAATAATAATAATCATTAGGGATGAAGCAGTGTGTCATAATTATTCATCTAGGTTTCAGGAAAAAAACTTCACTTTGACAGCTGGCCTAAAATATTACTACAAGAGAATTTTGGTTAAATGATATTATACTATATGCCTTCATCTTTTGGATTTATGCTTTACAAAACTATGTTAACTCTTAACCTGAACTTACAATCTGAAGGAAACTTGTTAGCACTGGCCAAGAAGTCTTTCCCCCATCTCCAACCCACTGAAAATCACTGAATTATAACTTGGTTGCAAAATGTTACAGTTATGATAACTAGAGCAATACAGAACTGAAACAGGTATTGTAAAAAACTTGATAGCAAATTTCTTATTTTTGTAAGTTCATAACTTTTCAAGGAAAAAATCCTCATGATGTAATGAAAATGGTAAACATAACCTAATCCAGCCCTCTATTTTTCATTTGGAGCTTCTTATAGACTATGGAGATGGACACCATCAGTGACATCCTTAAGGCTGCAAAAATATTCCCTGTCTGCAATTGTGGAACCCTTTCATTGTGGCGTGGTGTCACAATGCTCATTCTTAGAAAATCCTGTATTATCCTTGATATTTATGGTAAAGGACAATTTATTTTGACATTAACACCTTCATTTGTTAAATAAAATAAAAATGAGTACTTAAAAACTGCTTACAGTAAGGTTCTAACAGAATTCCAGAGGGGAATTTATCACCAAAGTTGTAAGCAGGGTAGAATGGAAGTTTAACCATAAAATGATATCTTAATTTTTCACTGTGTTGTAAGTTTTATTTCTTTATTACAGTACTTGTATCTGTTGGCATAACCACAGAATTGTAATCCACTGACGAGTATTTACACATAAAAAAGACCTATGACTTCATCAGTGACCCTTTCCCCTTTGGATAAGAGCTCTGCTTTTCTTTTATAAACCACTCTACCTCATGTTCCACCAAAAACCTGAGATTTAATTTCTTTTTGTGAAGCACACCTGTAGACTCGTCCTTCCAGCTGCCTGACACAATCATCCACATGTGCCTCCCCATCTCTCCCAGCTTTCAGCTAAGGCAGTGTATGCACGCTGGGCTTTTCATCTGTGTAGCACAGCTGCCTAACCTTTTGTGACTCAGCCAAAGGTGAAGTACATAACTTTCATCTCAAGGATTTTTTTCTTTTAAAAATACGTAGCATAGAAATGTTTATTTTCTGTATTTTTTTTGCTTTAAAACATGCAAAAAATATTATCAAGTGCAAGATTAACAAGAAAATTATAACTTTGAGCTGTCAAACAGTGCCACAATTACGTCCCTAGGCAGTTTTTTTTTAAATTCTGCTACATTGGCTATTAAACTTCAACCCTATATTTCACAGACAACATGGAGACAAGTGAGACAGAATGGGAATAAGGACTGGGGAGGGACTGAAGAATTGGAACAAATTCTTTTTCTGTTCTTAATAGATTCTAGACATAAATCCCAGCTTTCAGATGTGGATGCCTGAAGTATACAACCTTAACAGTTGGCATCAGTGAGTTCAAGTGCTGATTGCTATACATGTCTTTGACGTTAAAGCCTAGTTGGTCAACAGCTGAGCTCTGCTGTACTGCCATGTGAAACGAGCCTTTTTTTTCATTTTATCTGAAGTCTTTCTTACAGAGAAGAGTGATTTGAGTTCTGAGGTCACATAAACACTGTTAGTTTCCCGCAGAAACCTTCCTGTTATCAGAGAAGAAAGAAATAACAAAATGCTTAAGAAATTATATTCCCTATGACTATAGTTTATGCTGTAGAGGTTACTATTAAAAATTCTTCATGTGCCTTAGGTAATTAAGTTC
Source organism: Lepidothrix coronata (assembly GCF_001604755.1). Classification (NCBI taxonomy): domain Eukaryota; kingdom Metazoa; phylum Chordata; class Aves; order Passeriformes; family Pipridae; genus Lepidothrix; species Lepidothrix coronata. The sequence goes on from NW_016690180.1 coordinate 16,810,358, forward strand.
AGTACTCCATTTTCAAAATTTCCCAGGAATTTCCTATTGTATATTAATAGACAGGTTGGGTAAAATTCTTGACAAATTTCTAGACAACTACTGTACAAGGACAGCAGTTGAAAATTGTTGACTTCTTACATGACATTTGCTTAAAGTTGATCTATTTTCCCATATTATACTCACACTAAAAAAGCTTCGATTTTGGCTAAGTATGCTGTGATCATATAAGTCAGCCTCTGAAACATATGAACTACCCTTAAAACTACTCTCACCAAGGCACTTCTACAAAGCCATAGTAGGGGTAAGTCCCTTCTCAAGCAAAACTTCTAGGCAGATGTGTAATTTAATCTGATTTAGGACTATGGATTTAGCAGCATAGTCCTTATATATCTAATAAAAATACACTAAGTAATGCATAATAGTGTATATAAATATGCTAACAGAATAGAACATTCTGTTTGACATCTTAATTTTACTCCATCTTCAATATTATTGTGTAAGGGAAAGTTCAGTGCAACCAACCTAGAGGTCTTCAATGACGGAGTAACTACATCAGTGAACAAAAGAAGAGCTACAGATGCCATCTATCTGGATTTCTGTAAAGCCTTTGACATGGTCCCCCACACCATCCTTCTCTATACATTAGAGAGAGATGGATTTGATGAGTCAGACTGTTTGGTGGATGAGGAGTTGGTGGGACAGTCACATCCACAGGGTCATGGTCAACGGTATAGTATCCTGATGGACATTGGTGACAAATGGTGTTCCCCAGGGGTCTTTGGGACCACTGGTATCTAATGTCTTCATCAATGACTTAGACAGTGGGATTATTGTGGCCTCAGCAAATTTGCTGACGACACCAAGCTGAGTGTGAAGTTGACATATCTGAAGGACGGAATGTGATCCAGACAGACCTCGACAAGCTCGAGGAATGGGCCCTTGGGAGCCCCACAAGGTTTAACAAAGCTAAGTGCAAGGTTGGAGCAACCCCCAGTATTGATACAGGCTGGGGGATTAATGGGTTTGAGAGCAACACTGCAGAGAAGAACTTGGGGATGCTAGTGGATGAAAGGGTGGACAAAAGCTGGCAATGTGCACTCACAGCCCAGATGGCCAATCATATCCTGGGCTGCATCAAAAGCAGTGTGGGCAGCAGGTCAAGGGAGATGATTCTGCCCCTCTACTTCGCTCTTGGGAAACTCCACCTGAAGTACTGCATCCAGCTTTGGAGTCTCCAGCACGGGAAGGGCACTGTGACCTGTTGGAGCAAGTCCAGAGGAGGCCACCAAGATGATTAGAGGGATGGAACATATATCCTACAAAGGCTGCAAGAATTGGGATTGTTCAGCCTGGAGAAGAGAAGGCTCTGGAGAGCAGCCTTTCAGTACTTCAAGGGTGCCTACAAGAAAGATAGGGACAAACTTCTTAGCAGGTCCTGTTGGGATAGGACATGAGGTTATTTTTTTAAGCTGAATGAGTGTTGATTTAGATTAGACATAAGAAAGAAATCTTTTTTACAATGAGGGTGGTGAAAAACAGGAACAGGTTCCCCAGAGAGGTGGTAGATTCCCCATGCCTGGAAACAGTCAGGGTTAGGTTGGACGGCATGCTGAGCAACCTGATCTAGAAATGTACCTGCTCAGCGCAGGAGGGGTGGACAAGATGACCTTTAAAAAGTCCTCTCCAACTCAAACTATTCTATAAACTAATTAATATAATTCTATATTCTAGAAACTAATGATTCTATAAACTTTAAAGAGTGTATTTCTTGCACTAAAAAAACCAGCTTAAGTCCTTGAAGCAGTGGCATCATATCAAATTACCTATTTCATGAACAGAGCTGCAAATGAAACTGGTGTATCTGCACTTGCATTTGAAATGTGCATACATTCTGGCAGACAGTCACACCTGAAGTTAGGTAGAGTTTCAGCTCATTGACAGAGAAGGAATTTGGATATTGCTGCCTTGTGTGCAGATGTCTCTGCTTTTATTTTGATTTTCCTTTATTGACCACTATTCCATACTGTGACAGACTTATCCGTTTGTGCTGTTTATATTTGATGTCACTCCTGTGTACTGATATGCAGGAACACAATCAATCCTACTGTTACAATTCAGAATTTCCACTCCTTCTCGGCACTGTTCAAAGCTCCTTGCAGGTGGATTTTTTCATTTACACCTTGGGGTCCCTCTGGAAAATTATTTTTCTTTGAGGAAAAAAAAAAATAGTATTCTTTCTCCAAAGACAAAATAAATGAATGCATAGATATTATGATGGGCTTTGCACTATCTTCTGGATACATCAAAAATATTCAAGTTAATAGAAATGCCTTAAAATTTTCTCTATGGCAGTAAGCAGCTGGACCACGTTTTCCATCCAAGATGTGTTTTCAATATGACAAGTTGCTTTCATTCATTTTCTTTTTGTTTGGCCTGAGCCAGAGTACTAAAAGTAAAAATGATGGCTTCACTTTGGTTTAATTTTTTTCTCAATACTGACTCAAAACTTACAGAGTTTAGGCAAGATCATTGATCTACTTGAATCAGAAGGGCTTCTGCTTTCATATGAAATAAAAATTGTTTTTTATTGCATGATTTGAATAACAAAACAGTGTTAAAAGAAATTTATTTTGAAACAGTATAACTGACTTTGTTTTGCTGTCATTTTGTGACATATCCTCTGTGCTGTGCTTCAGAAGCCTAACAACCTTTTTTTGTTCTATGTAGCTCTCTATACATTCAAAAACATCCAACAAGAACATTCCAATAAGAATTTATAAGTCTTTTTCTGCTTACACTCAAACTAGCTTCATTTTACAGACAAGGAAACACAGTAGATAAGACTTGTAAGTGTTCACTAAAGAAATTGGAAATATCTGCAGATTGAACCTGTAGCACTGTTAGATGATTATTCTGTAAGTCAGGGGACTTTCATTCATTCATGGCTGGGCTTCGCAAACAAAGATTTGGGAAGGGCTCTACCCATGTTTGTTGCAAGCGTGTTGGTGGCTTAATTAGTGAGGTATGCAAATATAAGTAAGGTATCTGTTTACTTCTAGTATATCAATAAAAATGTTCTTGACAGTGAGTAATCCAGGTGAAAAGTAATATTCAGAGGGCAAAAAAGCAATGATTTTGGTGATTTGGTATTATTGTTACAGAGATGTAATTTCCCAATGCATTAAACCTAAAATTACTTGTAATTCCAATACCTATTACTGATACATCTGACATAAATGAAGGTTTTACTGCATTCTCTGTTGTGTATTACAGTATATGTGACTTCGTGGGTTGTTAAACTTTTACACCTATTCCAGAATTCAATTTCTTCAAAATTACATGATAAAGCACAGTTATAATGACGTTCTGAATTTGACTCAGCATGTTGCAGGCAGTTATGGCAACACACTGTCTGTCACCAAAGCTAAGTTGAGATTAATATCTATGCTGCTTTTTCTTAGTACTACGTAAAATGCCTAAAACAGCATTTGAGCACTGAAACCAAAGGGGTTTTACAGCTTCCTTTTCAGTGACAGCTCTATACAACTTAAGGCTAAAAATAAAAACCTGCATGCATATCTTTTTTTAAAAATCACAGATGCAGTTAATCTTGGGGACTGTAAGATTAATATGAAGATAAAAAATTTCACTGAATGTCTTTCATGATATAGAAACAATAACACCTGTATTTTTATTAGCTGTATTAACTGTTAGAGAATTTATTCCCATAGAAAGATGCTGTTTAAAAGGAAATCTCTCCTTTTATATGGAGCTTCTGAGGTTTTTTCCTATTATTTTTTAACTCTCAGGAGGTAATTAGATATAATGGTAATGAAGATTTTTCTTGCTGGATAGTGATTTATATTCATGTACTTAGCTTATGCTGTATGTTTCTGTGGCACAGAGGTATATTTTAAAGAAACACATAGTGAATCTGTTCTTAGTGTCAAATAAGTTTTCAAAGAGTTCATATTGCCTTCACTGAACTGACTGGAAAGTCTAGTATGGATCTCTGGCTTGGTAATTGATGGACACTATTAGGTCTTCCCTTCAGGAGAAGGCATCAGAACTTCCCCCTCAAGCAGTATTCTGACACCTGTGCTTTTATGTTTGACAATCTTGCTAAACAACAAATAATAAATTTCATGCTATTTTTTAAGATCTGTTGTCTGTCTCATACATTTTTGAAATGTTGCAGTCTTTTTGAGATGGAATTACTTTGAGCTAGAGTTCTAATTTTTTAAAACTGTTTCTCAAGGTCACGAATCCAGGTACCTGATATATTTTAGTTATTAGTGAAATATAGCCACAATCTGCCACCTAAGATACAATTGAATTGTGAAATATGTGGTTAGAGCTGTGCATTGGAAGAAGGCTAATTAGTAGATGAATGTCATCAACTGGTTGGAAGTAGCTGAAGGGCTAGAAGTTTTCTGGGATAGAAAGCATTATTTGATACTCATGTAAAAATCTCGGAATTTATACTAGCTACTTTACTAGTGTTTGATATTCAGGTAATGATATCAGCGAGCACACTTCTGTTCAACCACTGCATTTTTCGTATTGCCTAGTCTAGACTATTTTCCCTGTGATTTTCTGGTTTGGTGATTTCAGTCTAATGAGAGAACTATGGCAGATGATGCTTCATGTTTCCTCTGTTGTAATCACAGTATGAAAGTCTACTGAGAACATGACTCCCTGAATGTGAGTAAAAAATGCCAAGCAAAAAAAAAAAAAAAAAAGCCCTTCCAGCATATTCTGTCATGCTTTACTGTCATTGGCAAAGTTCCATACCTATCAGTCAGCTGTCATAAAAATACCAATGGTGTTTCTTCCAAGTGAAGATTGAACATAGTTAGAACACTAACATAAGAATTTTAGAATACTATAATACAAAAAAGAGGTCAAAGAAGAAAACATCGGGAACTTCTGATTTATAAAATATAGTCTGCCAATTATGTATATTATATAAAGCCACTGTTTTGATTTATAAATCCTAATATAGGAATTAATTACTAAAATTGTTTCCTCTCGTGTTAGGTGTCTAAGTTAACTAGATGTTTGCACATATCCATGGATTCCCAACTTTCTTCTTAGCATTATAGCCCTTGTTTTCTAATGGTTTAATAATCAGAATACAAGAAATGGTACTGTGAGCTCTATACGGTACAAAATGGTGCCAGCTATTCCCCAGCCCTATTGCCGACCGAGGTATCAGCATCAGGGTAGGCACTGTGGTAGAGTTATACTTAGAAGTCATTCTTGTGATTTTAAAAGGTGTAGTGCTATATAGCCAATATGAGCTCATGGTCTCTTCTTCTACTGGTTTGCTAATCATCTTTGTCAATACATCAGGATCTGTGTGGCCAACAGCCTTTTTATCCTTGCCAGTCAGTCCGTACCACAGGAGAATGAAGGCTCGATAAATCCTGGCAGCTGAAGATAGATATGAGAGCCTGATTGCTGGTTTACCACAAACTTGCCAGATTTTCAAGCCTATTACACAGGTTTCTGCTGCTTATAAAACTTGTTCCCTAGCTAAATTTATGTCCTGTGCAATTCTGTTGCCTGGTGCTTGCCCTGATCTCCTCATCTAATCTTTGCTTTTCTAGACTTTGGCACAGTTCCTGGCAATATTTGCTGCATAGACCTTTGACTTTGTGGAATCAATTTCTTCCCCATTTCCTGACCTTACTTGCCATGGCCATGATAGTAGCTTTCAATCTCCATTTCTGATTCCATTCTCTCTGTCGATCTGTGTCCATTTTGTCTATCAGTTTGTGCCCTAACAGTATTAAATTTGCATATATGACATTTAAAAAGTTATTTATTCCGTAACCTGTCCTTCTGTTTCTCCTGTTAAAGCAGGATTGAGAAGATGAAATGTTCTAACAGATTTTAAAGAACACAAACCTGTAATTTAATTTGTGATTCAAAAGTTCAGTCATAACCTCTCTCTATTTAAAAGAAAAAGTCATATACAGTAGATAATTTAGATCTGGTCAACCCTAGTAAGTGAGTGGCAGTATTTTCTTTATATAATTATCACTCCTAAAGCAGTCTTTGTTGAGTGGTATTTAGAACAAGTCCCAAAGTTTGCTTTATGGAGATATACTTGCTTTTCTAGAGACTGGTGGTTACCTTTGTGACAGAACTTCATGTGACAAGGAGATGGGATGACTAATCGTGCCCTCAGGCTCAAATGAAAAAGGAATACCATAAAGTTAACAAATGTTAACTTTTATGCTAATAAAATAGGTAATATTTTTCACTATACCCTACAGTAGCCCTAGTTGCATGGACCAAGTCCTGCTAAGAACTACTTGTTACAAACAGGGAAAAGGTTACCCATATATTCCCTTTAACTTTAGTGGGAGGGAAGTCCAACAGAAGTGAACTGTCTTCATGGTCTGCCTCTGTTGCTGAGGTACTTCAAAACCAGACTGAACCTGAAATTAGGGATTCCCCTTCCACATTAGCTTCCCTTTAAAGCTGGGAATAGTATGGCATAGAAATGTTGGAAAGTTATCAGTAGCTAAGGCTATCTGCTTTTGTGCTACATGTTCAAAGTGGCAAAGAATTAATTCTTCTTGAATAATTCTTATTGGTGAATTAGATTGTTAACATAACATTTAAACACGATTTCAGGAATTGGAAAACTGCTGTAGTCCTTTCCTAGCTCTGGTTTTCTAAGTTTTCCTGTGGTTTCCTGGCTTCCTGATCCTTGCTCCTACCAGGGTCTGTGTCACATCTGGAAATGATTGTCATGGGTCCTATGCATTTCTTGAGTTTATATATGCCCTTATTTTGCTGTAACCAATCTAGATTGGTCACTCAATTGACACAACAAATCATTTACTGCACAAATCTGCCTCTATAATAATTAAAAAGGAATTGGGTTGAAGAAAAGCAAACCCATTGCGGTATAATCTGGTCCCTCAACCCCAGTATTCTCATACTGGAAAATGCAAATGGACTTTTTCAGTGTGACTGCTATAAAGACATACCTCATATGAAGTGGTGCAAATCTGAAATAATCAAGCCCTGGTATTTCCAAGAGCAAAGGAGGCCTAAGAGTTAAAACTGGCAATTTGGGATCAAGTTTGATTCTTACACCAAAAGAGAAGTGAATCTGGAGTTGGGGGAGCTGATCTAAACCATGTAACTGATCGAGAATGGTGCCTACAAAGCTTCTTTTTAGTGACCCTCAAAACAAGAAAGAGTGAGGGAAGTCTACTTTTATTGGATTTCCCAAGCTAACCCTTGGCAATGAATCGATTTTCTTCAGCACCACCTCTAACTGTACCTTGCGCATGCAATTCAATGACCTCAACATTGTGTGAAGAATAACTAGGATTTCCATGCACAATAACATAGCCTGTGAGTGGGCAATTGCTTCTCTTTTCCATATCTTGTGGAAATATAAACATTCATAGGTGCTAACAAACTGCATCTCTCAAATCTCAAAAGTAGAAAGCACATTTCGTTTTCCCATAAACTGTATCATACAAGTCATGACACTCTTTCTTCTTCCAGCAACATCTTCATACTCAGATCAATTTTGTCTTTAACTTATTTAAAATGAAGGTTTCTATCTGTTACAGTTGTTGAGAAGAACATGGAAGTATGAACACATGATTTCTTCATGCAATAAGGATGTTCAAGTGGGAACAAAAATGAGTTTCAGGCTTAATAGTATTTCAGACAATTCCATGCATTGATAACAGAAAGGAGGAAATAACTTCATGTTTTTGGATAGTCAGAATGGCAGTATTTAGGACTAAGTTCTTAATATGTAGTATTAGTTATTTGAAATTCAGCATTAATTATAAATGAACAAATTAGGTCAGGAATGGCATGTTTGAGAATTTATCTTTTTATTCTTAAGATCCTAATACTCTTCCAAAAGAAGTAAAAATAAAATACATATATAATCATTGAAAGCTAGAAAAGGTAATATGAGTAAGAATTTGATGCAATAGGGTAAGCAAATTGATGGCAGCCTGTAAAATACATGTAATGGAGGAGTAAAGTGTTTAAAACTGGAAAACTAAGTACAACTTCATAAATACAATAATTTAGACTGATTTGCTAGTGTTCTGTTATGATAATAGCTTCAAATTTAGAACATAGAGACTCACAATCTTGAATCAAATTTCATTATGATGATTTTTTTTTTAATTACAGAAACAAAATTAAGTATCTACTACCATTGCACTGACTTCATCTGCAGCAGTTAGAATTCTACAGTAAAGGAAGAAAGTAATTAAGAGAGAGAATTCTGACTTTTAGCCTAATCTAGTGGATCAGATCAGGTGGATGGGAAAGCTATGACAGCAGTTAAGAGACCAAAGCCTGCCTTATAGATTTTATAATAAAAAAAAACTATGGTGAGTGAAACTACCTTATACTATACTTTGGCCATTAATTAATCAAGTAGTATGCACATATGGGAGGTTGTAAGAAAAAAATAAGCAGGCAGGTCCTGCTTCAGCATGCAGATAATACACAGCTTTATATCTGCATTTCCAAATCCTGATGAAAGAAGATTACATTGTTCTCTTTCAGCAGGAGCTGTAACACAAATAAACACAATTTGGCTGAAAATCAAAATGACATTGTGTGAGCTAACTGCTGAAACAACTGGACATTAAGGTAGATATATTTTTGCATCTTTCATCCAGGATGTACATTTGCCCTTAGCTGACTAAGGTCATTGCCTACAAGGTTGACCGTAGCAGCTTCTTAAACATTGTTCCTGCAGGAGTACCTTTTCTCTGGTGCTTAGAGACTAAGATTATTTCTTTTTGATGCAGAACTTCCGTTGACCATATGATGAACTTGGTGTGAATCAATTTCTAAAATCCTTCCAAAAACAAAAGCTTGTTAGTTTGGTGGCCTGCTTCTTCATTCAGCAGTCTCTCCCATAGGCACATAAAGCACATGTTTTGTCTGTGAAAGACACTATTCCCAAGCTTTCAGTAATATTCCGTGGAATAATGTGCTTACTAATCATGAAGGTCATAACCTGACCTTGACAAATCTCTTCAATATTTTTATCTTTGATCACTGAAGACACTTGAACACACTTTGGCTGCAGCTGATGAGAAGCAAGAGACTGGTAGGTTGGTTTTCACATGGAAGGACAGCTGATGTAATTAATTTTTGTCCTCAATCAAGTATTCCAGCTTTCAGGACAGAATGTGAAACTTCCCCCACCAATGTAAAAAGAAAGGCATAGACAAGACATATACTGTGATTATTCAAACAAGTCTATTTGAATTTCATTATAGCTATATCCTTTTTCTATAATTTCTTGCTTGTTTGTTGAGCTGCTAAACATCTATCAACGTGGATGCTCCTCCAGTGAAAGATTTAAAAATCTGGTTTCATTTTAGTCAGCAAATGTCATTGTAGTAGACTTAGTACACTTATTTGAAGTGAAGCTTGTATTCTCACAGATGGACAGGGTAAGATTTTGACCCAAGAAATTGTAAGACTGTGTCATTTAGATGTGGCAAGAGAATGTATGAAAAACTTGGAGTAAGAATTAAAATTAGTTGATGCAGAAAATCTGAAACAGAATTGAAGCAAGAGAGCTGGTCTTCAAGGGCTTCAGAGAAGAGATTTCCATGACAACAGAATACTTAGGTATGCAAATTAAGAAACAAAGCATCTCAGAAAATAATCAGGAAATACACCTCTGTTTCATAGAATAAAACCTGTACAGTTTGGGAGCACTGGTTCTGTAGGAGAAATGTGGATGGGGAGCTGAGAAAGTAGGACCATTGCTGGCCAAGTTCCCTTCTCACTTAAATCAGTACTATTCTTTTAATAATACTGCCATAAGGATGTATGTGGAGAGACCATACCTCCAGATTTATAGTAGTGGTGTGCTGTGACAGGATCAAAAGCTGTAGACTGTCTTCAGCAGTCATCTATAGAGCAGCTAAAACAAACATGTCAATGATGAATATTCCACTGATCTCTTCATAAAACTGTTCTAATATTTGTCTACCTTAGAAGTTAGAAATTTTATCCTAAATTTTGACTGCTTCTTTGCTGCAGCCTAAGTACCTTTCTCCTGTAGTACTGCATTTGGCCATGGAGAACAATCGATTACTGTCTTCCTTGGAGCAACCATTTAAATATGAAAGACTTTTATTTTGTCCTGCAAGTTTTCATAATATTATATACAGGGATTAATGTTTATTGCAGGGGCTCCTCTTATTGTATGTACTATGTTATATAATCTCTGCATAAGTATTGTAGCCCTTTTCCTATGACTCACTCTGTATTATTGGTCTTCTATTCAAGAGCTTTACTTGTTAACTTGAAAAGAAATCATATATATGATTTATATTCATAGAGCTCTCTGTTATCATAGGCCTCCTATCAGAGTTATCAAACTCTGCCTTAAAACATTTGCCTTTCCTCCCATTCATTTTGGAAGGGCATTCCAATACTTGAATTCTTTAATGCTTAGCAACTTTTGTTTAATATACAACCTAAATTCATAGATTATAGATAATACCATTTTTTTCTGCAGCCAGCATTGACATTTAACTGAAATAGCTTTTTTATTCTTTTACTCTCTTTTTACCTGGCTGATATATTTATACAGCAACCATATCCCCTCTTCTTCTTTTTTATATGAGGATGAACGAGGTCTTTTAGTCTCCCCATATAGATTGGGCTCATTCAGAAAAGAGTATTGTTGCATTGAAAAGAGAATTTGGCCTTATGTCTCTGTATTAAAAGATGAGATTGCTGTCTTCCCATATTTCCATAAATGAATCATTAGTGCCATGAATCTAGAGGAAAGATTGTAGGAACAAAATGAACTGAAATTTTTTAACTTTGCATTAATAATTATTCTTTGATATTTTATGAACTGGCTTTTGAGTTAGCTAGGACTCCCTAGACTTTTTTCTTAAAGCCCTATCATCTGGAAACACTGTGGATGCAGATTTAAAAATGGAAAATATGAAACCCTGCATTCAGTTACATCCTGTCGTCGGCTGTACAGAGCACTACTGCTCTCTGATCTCACTAGCTGAACATAAAAGCCATTATCCTTTCTGCTGTTATTCAGTTTTTCATGAGAAATGATGTGTGAGGTAAATAGGAAAGGGAAAAGGAAATGAAGGAGAGACAGAAAAGCGAAGTGGGAGAAGGGTTTACTAGAGCAGAGTGCAGAATTACCTGATGAGAATGGAGGATGAAAAGCAATGGGAAGCCAACATACAGCTGAATGTAAAACTGCCAGAAATAGTGTTGAAAATCATTCTGCCATAAACTGGCTCAGTCTGGGCAGTCTCCTACACCAGGGTCAGCTCAGGAGGTTTCGCTGCTGTTTTTTGTTTGGGTTTTTCTTTTTTCTGTCTCTTCTGAGCATAGGGCAGATTGCTAAGCAGGTATTTCACATAACATCATAGAGTCTATGATCTATTTTATATAAAAACCCTATAGATTTTCCCCTCAAGAACATAGGTTAGATATTGTATAATTACCCGATATTTTTCCTCAGCCTGCACCTGTCTAATGGACTGCTTCTCAGCTGTGTGTCCTCTGAAGTTGGCTACATTTCAGCAGCAGATGATTTTGCACCCAGTATTGTTTTATTTTTAAAATCTTCTGTGGTTGTCAGGTTAAGAATGAGGTGCTTAAAACCTAGAGTGCTATTTTTTTTATATGAAATTTATGTAAATATGAAACTATATATTGACTCAGGTTTACTAATAAAACAACTTCAGTGACAGTCTAATAATGACAACAAACAATTTGACAACAATTTAGATTAAGTGATACAGATTATGCCAAGGAAGTCTTCAAAGCAGCACATCAAAGTTGTGTTGAATATTACATGTGGGTTTTTTTAAATATAACCTTGTCTTAGTTTGTAATGACTTTCTTTAAAAATATCTGTAGCATGGCTATTATAAACCATGAATCACAGTTGGAGCAAGATATAAAACCACGAGACTCTCACAAATCAAATCTCAAATGTCTAAATACTGACATTTAACAATAAAGCCACTCCCGTCACCTGCAGCACACTGAAGTGAAGCCAGCAAATGAAGATACAACAGCAGAACAAAAGAGAAAAAAAAAAACTGGATTTCAGGTCTGAAGGAACATAAATAATATACTTATTTCCCACTGAAACCGAGTGAAGGGTGAGCCCCTACTTCCCTGAGTTTTGTTTTAAAAGCCACAATAAAAAGTCAACCCATATCTTGACTGTTTTACATATGAAGGCAATATTTAAATTGGAAGGTTGCTAAATAATTTTTTTATCTTCTCTTTTTGGTTACCACATATAAATTCTGATGTGTTACTCTTTTATGGTAAGTCGAATTGCTTCCAGTCCCTACAGAATTTATTACAAAATGTTATTAAAAAAAAACCCAACAAATTTGGTTTCAAGGAAAGGAGGCTCTTACCCTTTCTTCTCACCGTTTTAGTAATAAAGTCTGGTACTACTAAAAGCCTTTTTTTGCCAAGTTCAAGGGCTGACCTTCATTGTTTTTTGGTATTTATTTCTGTGCAAGGATAAGGATACACTATGCATAAAGTTCCTTTGAAGAAGTGTCTTGCTAAGGTTTAATAGGCACAAAAATGAGAATATTCAAAATTACTCTTTCTGAAAGCACCAATACTCTCTAAAACTAAAGTCTGTTAGTAGGAAGTCTTGAATATTGAAGCTCCACTGTTTCAGGAACATGCAGTTTGTTAGTCCTCTGTGACACCTTTCCTACACTTACAATCATATTTTGTATTTTGAATTCTCCCATATCTACCCTGTGGCGAGTCAGCCCCAGCTGCCAGCCAAGCACCTGCACACCTGTTTGGTTACCTTCACACCTAGTGGGACAGAAGAGGAAATTGGAAGAACAAGAGGGTGAAAACTTGTAGGTCAAAAGAAAGACAGAAAAATCATTCAGCAGTTACTGTCATGGCCAAAACAGACTTGGAAAGTTTAGCTAAATTTATTGACAACTTTAATTATTTACTTGATTATTGGGAAGAAGAAAAATATCTAAAAAATTAAGGAAAGCACATTTTCTCCCCCTTTCTGGGCTCAAATTCACTCCAGTCATTTCTTTCCCTTCTTTGTTCACACTTCAGGTTGTAAACACTTTCTTTCAAGAGCTGCTTCTTTATTCTTACTTCGTTGTTCTGTTCTGGCATGTATTTATCCATGGGTGATAGTCCATGGGCCTTAAGTCCCTTTGGAAGGGCTCCACAATGGAGCATCTCTCCTCTTTCTCTGACCTTGGCATTGACCCTCTCATTCCCCTCTCCTCAGCATCTTGTGCCCTTCCTTAAATACATTTTCCCTGATGTGCCAAGTTGGCTGATGGGCTCAGCTGTGCCATGCAGTGGATCTGTTAGAGAGTTATCTGGAACCAGCTGTCTGGCACAGGGCAACCCCAGCCTCTCATCACTGAGGCTACCCTCCAACCCACCCCAACAACCCCATAAGAGGGGGCCAGAGGACTCCCAAAGGTGTCAGAGACTTCTCATTTTTAGCAAGTACTTTATCACAGACACCAAATATTTGAGTGTGGCCAAATTACCGTTAATGTTTTGTAATACAGAATACACATAAAGTTTTTTTTAGGATACATTGTTACACTGAATGACTTAAAAATAAATAAAATACATTTCTGAGAACAAAAATAAGCCTAAAACGTATTGTAGCATAAAGAACACTTTCCCTCTCATGCCTGAATAAAAAATAGCAAAATGAAATTTTATTACTTTTTGGAGGAGGAACAATGTTTGTCCTAGAAGTAAGTGACAGACTGATTTAGCTGTTGGGTGTTTTTCCTTGTGAAAAACATTGTAAGTGACATGCAGTCACAAAGTATAACCTAATGATGAATTCTTCTGGGAATCAAGAAAGCTTCCACCTGGAGGGCCATTCTCCAGCAGAGGAAGCACTGCAAAAACAAAAGGTTTCTCTGGAGGCCTAGAAAGTAACATGGACATGTTGAATCCTTTTGGCTTATATTTGTTCTATTCAACTTCTTAATTATAAATTATTCAGTTTCTTAGTGTAAATATAATTAGGGTAGCTGAGCTACTGTGTTAACCCACTGTCGATGTCCCGGGACCTCAGGTGAGGGAGTAGAACAGACTGAAAGAGCTGAATCTTTGAGTATTGAGATAAATTTTCTGGGTCGGAGCCTTTTGTCAGCCACACAAATAGGTAGGAAAAAACCAGGTCCTCCCTGATAAGAACATGCTACCACTAGAAATGACGATGAATGTTTTTAAGTCACTAAAGATGATTTGTTTTTCTCTTCTGGAAGAAAATGCCTCCTTGATCATTATTCTAGCTTTGTGATTTAACACTTAATTTTACATATTACGTATTTTAAACAGATGTGGAAATCTGAACTTGATTTGGACACGCTGAATCATAATTATGTTAAGTCTTTCCAATTAGTTTACATTTGAGGCAAACAGAAATATGCTGATTCAGATTCTAATTAAAGAAATTAGATGGAAACTACATTAACAGTTTCAAGAAGAAGAAACTAAAAATTTATCATAAGACTGAAAGAAACCTTCATCTATACATGGACATATTAAATACATGCTTAAGGTATTATCAACCTTCAGCTCCAAAATAAATATTTGAAATAAATGAGTAAGAAAGGAAGGAGTTATATATTTTGAAAAGTAGAAGCTAGAATGAAACTTTATATTCGTAGAAATACAATTATATGTCAAAATGTAATTATATAGAAGGGATGAAATCACAGTTGATGTCAATTTTTACTGAATGTTATATAGAGCAGATACATGGGCTTGACATGCTAATTGGAGGAAACTTAATCAGGTTTGGTAAACAATAAAGAATTTGCCCTTTAAAGCAAGTTTGGAAAAACCCCACATTCTGACGTACATTTTGTTTCACATAGAACATCAGAATGACATGTATTTAATCTTTATGTCTGTCAATTACTGCCAATAATTGTCATAATCTGGAGTTAGATAAAATTAAATCAGGTGCTGAAAATCTGCACAGTTCTATAATTACCATGGTTCTTATGACCTCAGAAAATTTTATACATCTTTATTAACTGAGGATTTTCCCAGGGTTTTTTTAAATAGGCTTTCATTTTATGTACTGCAACCCTAATTTGTAAGTAAATGATAAATAGTATGCTAACATTAAAATCTCACTGGCAGTGATGGTGAAAAAGGGAAAGCGGTATCTACAAGGTAAGAGAAAACAAACGGGTCTGAACAGCCAAGAAATGGGAACATTTAAAAGGAAGTTAGAGAAAGTTTTTCTAAAACAAGTATTTAAATCTGAAGAGAACAAAAGGGAAAGAGTATACAGAGGGAATTACTTCAAGCAAGGCCCTTCAAGAAGAACAGGAGACGAAGAGCAAGTGGACAGAAACAAGGAGAGCAAGCAGAAAAATAAAGCAGATGAGACTGAGAGAAATATGCAGATTTATGGAGACAGTTCAGTTTATGGGGGTCACTTTCTTTATTCTTTGCCTCAGACACAATTAATCATAGAATTGACACATGCTACGTTATCTGTACAAACCTGGTAGGCACTTCTGGCACTTATGTTCTGTGTTGAGCTGCATACTTGTAATTCTTTCTAAGACACGAGATGAACGTATAGCTTAACTGGCAACTGCAAAGGTATTCTTGATGTACCATTCCTGCCTCAGTTCACTCTATTATGACCAGCTGCTCACGCATATTTAGAGTGTTTTCATAACTCACAGAGTTCTGATACAGTGTTAGTGTAGAGCAAAGGAAATTACCAGTTGTAAATCTGAATTGTCTCACTCCGAAAATCTATATATGTGATGACAAGGACTCCTGCAAAATTGTGATAAATTAGAGTTTTCTGTAAAGTTAGCTTCAAAGTAAGCTCAAATAATGATAATAAAATGAAATCCTGATCTCTCTTCTTACTACTTTGAATTCGATGAGAAGAGCCATATTCTGGCTACCAGAGGATTCACCTTACAGAAGGGAAATATTTTGAGGGCATATGGCAAATACAGTACTCGGAATCCTTTCTCACTACAGTCTTACCTAAACCTCCATCAGTGAATGTTTTTTTATCAAAAAAGAACACTTGGTAGAAGCTACTCAACATTGTGTTGTTCTTGACCAGTGTTATATTAACCTGTGGTATCTCTGTCCATTCAAGACTTCAACCATTCCACCATTTTGGAGTCGAAATAGACATAAGTTTGTCCCATGGAACAGATGAAGATAAAAGTCCTCTCCCAAAGCATTACTTGGCAATGTGGTAATGGAATTACTTCTTCATATTTCAGCTTATATGAATTTTAATAATGAAAGTTTCAAGATAATAACATGTCAAACATAATACATAAGGTATTAGATAGGTAAGCCTACAACCCTTATGTGCTTTGAAAAAAATTACTGTAATGAAGACAATGAGAAGAATCGGGATTTCTGAAACAAGTCATTATTCATAAAGGAAATCGTAAAGACAACTGAAAAATTATCTGTGCAATATTGAACTAGGAGAACTATCATTATGGAAGCATTTTCTAATGGTATGTCACAGTAGGCATCTATAAATTAGGTGTTACGAAGGTGCCTTAAAAAACCCTTTCCAAGCCCTTCCAAAATGCGCCCTCGGGCTCAGGGAGTGCTCCCAGCCTGGGCCAACCTGACAGAGGCGTTCGCGGAGCGCAGCTGCGATGGGAGCTCCCCTGTGCCGCGGCTCGGTGACGGCCAGGGTCCCGGGCAGCCTGCGGCTTACAGGTGATGCGGGAACCACCTGTGGGCTCCCGCCCAGCAGCGCGGGGCCGGCCCAGCCCTGCCGGACTCTCGCTCGGGGCTTTCCCCGCGGCCGCCCCCTCTCCCGAGCCGGCCCGGGGCGCAGGTGCCGGCTCAGCCCCGCTGCGGCAGGAGGAGCCCAGGGGAGCCCGGCGGGGCAGCGAGTCGAGACGGAGCCTTCCCCCGGCCGGCGGGTGAGGAAGGAAGGGGTCGAGGCGGCGCCTCCGCGGACGAGCGCCCGGAGCCCCGCGCCGAGCCCGCCCCGCGCCGCGCGGGTGGCGGGGGAGGTGCCGCCGCCGAGGCGGGGCCCGCTCCCGCTCCGCTCCCGCTCTCTCCTGCTCCGCTCCGCCGCGCCCGGCCCCGCTCCCGCTCCTTTCCTGCTCTGCTCCGCCGCGGCCCCGCTCCGGCTCCCGCCGCCCCGGCGCGGCGGTGCTGCCGCGCTTTCCCGCCGCGGCTCCGGGCGCCTCCCGCCTCCAAGCATGGACGTGAGGAGAGTGGAGAGCATCTCGGCGCAGCTGGAGGAGGCCAGCTCCACAGGCGGTAGGACGCGGGCAGCGCGACAACGCGATGCTGCTCCTCGGAATTATTTGGGGGTCTCGCCCCACACCTTCGAGCAGCAAGTCTGGCAACTTGGCGCGGGGCGGGGAGGGGGGAGCTGCCTGCCTGGGGTAAACGCACCTCTGCAGTCGGGGCAAATGTGTGCGTGTGCCTATAGGAACAGTAAGCAAACGCTTAATACCTGGGATCTCGGGCTAAGAAGCTCTCAGGGCTTTGCGAATCCCGCCCTAAGATGCCTGCTCTGACCTAGCTGGTACTTTTGCCTTTGCTGAAATGACTTAGGGCTGGGTATGAACCTCTTGGGCAAACCATGCACAGTTCCCAACTCCCAGGAGGTACTTTTGGTCAATCCCATTTACACCTCCCTGCTTTGGTCTCCATTGTACCTTTCTGATGCTTAAGTGACAACTATTTGATGGAGACCAGCTTCTTCCGGTAAGCCAAAGGCTGTGTCGTGCCTTTCTCTTCTCTGTATCTCAAATTGCAGTTGCACATTCACCTGAGAAAGGCTAGAGGAGAACTTGAATTTTAGGGAAGGAGAGAAAGCATGCTTTGCTGTCCTCCACGGTGATTGTGACTCCTGGAGTGTTAAGAGTTTTTTCCCAGTTATTTAGAAATTAATCTGCTTGGGTGCAATGTGTAAGAGGATGTTGTGGAGGAAGGTGTTCATTTCAAGGTATCTGGTTAAGCAGAAGGTGGTTGGACAATTAATGAAAAACTTTGCAAAACAGGCAATCAAAACCAGGAAAAACTTGTTTTCTTATAAAAGGTGGAAAACTATTTCACAATTCTTGCTGTGTAGCTAGATTTCTTATAAACTCTGTGATGCCAGTGTAGAAGAGCAGCCTTACCAACAAGTTACTTGAAAGACACAGTGTAATCCCACCCTTTGCTTGTTTTCTGATGCTTCAGAATCACGTAAAAGAGGTTCACAGCCACGTGTTCTCTTGGATTGTACTTGATTTTTCTCTTTCCTTAATGTCCCAGCTTTTTTAGTGTGTTAGGGTGTGTAGCCCTTCAGATAAGATACTAGAACATTTACTTTGGGGATAGGGAACTTTTTGTAATTGACTGTGCTATCAGGCTATCAGCTCAATTGTTTACTTAGTCGTTATGGGTATCCAACAAGGGCACAGCCACCTAAATGTTGTGATACTTCTCACTGCTTTTCAGATCCAAGCCCCCAATTAACCCCCTGTAATTAAGGCTCTTCTGCAAGTTGTAATTAAGGCTCTTCCCTCCACATACCACTGTCAGCCTTACAGCTCTAGTCTGTTAGAGGTCTGAAAGTCAAACTGCTTTTCGGTTAAACATACATCATGAGAGACAAACAGTGGGCAGGCTCTTAGCTACCTGTGCAACCACCATGTAGGACTGTTCAGGCTATACAGAACAGGTCATAATTTAGACACAATGGATTTGCACAGCTGCTGTTGAGGAATTATTTGGTTTATGGATCATTATTATAGGTGTTGAAGCATAAAGAGAGTTTAGAGCTTACTATTTTTTCTTATAGGTATAGTTAGCAGTAACAGCATCCATAAAAAAAATGGGGAAATATGATCTGAATCCATGTCATGCAAGTAATATAAAATAGAAATATGGTATTTTTACAGTTGAGCTTCACATTAGATGTGTTGTCCATTTTGGTTGTCTTAAGATACAAGCCCAATAACCGTTAGAAATTAATGACAGCTTTATTTCACTTTAAGCTTGCAATGTTGAGAGGCATTAAGATACACTTTTGCACTGTTTTAGAATAAAACCCAAAATCTGACTGAAACCTGAGTTACTGTAGGAAAAACATTTCTTGAAAATAAGTTCTTATGCTAGAAAAATAACATGGAAAGATAAAAATGACAGAGCTGAAAGAAAATACCTCCTTTCTTTTGGAGAATGACACACATTAGATCACCACTCAACTTATATCTCATCACTAGCTTGATGTGATGTGAAGCTAACAAGTGTCTAGCTTCGCTCCTCTGGGCTTCCTCCTTTCGTAAGAGAGCTCATTTATGTTCATCGTTCCACAATTTTGGCTCTTTGTCATCTAAACTTCTCTCTCCTCTCTCTCTTCCTCTCTCCCTCCAGGCTCCTAAACTTGCAACTCATTTTCAGTACCACCAGCATTTCCGAGAGTACCTGTCTGTTGGATTTTTAATAAGGAAGCATTTGGTGGATTTTTTTCTCAAATAGAATCAATGTTTAAAATGTTATTTGTTTTTAAATGGTAATGCCTACAATAGAGTTGTTACAGGGATTTGATGCTAGTGTACGAGAGCCAGAAAATGAAACCAAAGAAAGTGTGACTGTTCCTCAATTTAATTTTTCCAAATGAAATGAAGCCCAAATAACACACAGGCAGATTAAATTATGAAAATTATTAATGACAAAGACAACGTTTTCTACCATTTAACAGGTAAGAACTCTACCTCCCTTCAGCTGCTCTTCCCCTTACATTTACTCTTGCAAGTTGCAGAGCATCTTTTAATTCAAGTGCATTCAAGTTAATGTCAATTGGAGCACCACTGAGAGTTGTTGAAGTAACAGAATGTGTCTGCTCTTAAATACTGAGCCATTGTAAGGATGAACTGTTTCATCCCCCCTGCCCCATGAAACAGTCTTTATCAATGAGATAGCTGCATTTGTGCTAGTGATAGCCAAAACTCTTCTGCTGCAGGGCAAAGGCATCTTTGCAAAATGTGAAGAGCAGAGGGAGATTATCAGTAAAAGTCTGTGTGGGTAAGAACAAGTTTAATCACAAAATGTCCCATGGGTTCAATATCTAGGACAAACTTAAGCTGTTGGGAATACAAATATGAATAAGACTTTATCACAGCAACTGGTTGCTTTGCTTTAGGGTGTGATGAATTCAGAATGGGGATTGTGCTGACCAATATACCCATCTTTATTCAAACAATAGAAGTGTTTACAAAAGCCACGGTGTCGTTTATGACAAGTTTTGGAGATTTTCTCTGATTAGACAGGGCAGTCACAAATTTTTCATGTCAGAAAAGAGGCTGTAATCTCTACATTGTGGACAGAAGATAGACCAAAGAGTACTATTAAGAAGTGTTTATCCAACTTCAAGTTTACTTAGAGCGAAGTATTCTGTGCCACACCTCTGAGGGATTCTTGTGCAATAGTGCTCACATTTGCTTTTAGTGAATGACTTACGCTTATCATTTGAGGCATTCTTAGAAGACAAGGGAAGCAGTGCTAAAAAGGACCCAAAATTACATATTGAAAAAGCTGAAAATAGAAATTTAGGAAAGGGGATGCTAAGAAAAATCATGAAAGTGATTAAAAAATGTAATGGAAAACAGTTACAGGAAAAAAGAAGAGGTGGGAGGAAGGAAAGAAGGAAACAGCTTTTGTATCTCACACCTTGAGACACAAAATTGATTATGTATTGGTGGTATGTGTTGGACCGATTTCTTTATATCCCATTTGGGATTCATCTAACACCATGAAAAACAGGCAGTGACTATCCCAGTGATTTCCATCACTACTCATATCAGCGTAAAAGCTGTCAGGAAAGATAGCGGTGTCAAAGTCTAGGAGCTCCATCCAAAGAACATGCTGTCAGTCAAAAGTCAGTGTCATGTTTTTACTAATGATCTCTTTTCTCTAAACACTCTTTATCATTGGACACTTTCAAGATTCATGTGGACAGGGTACTGGACCATCTTGTCTAGACTAGCATTTCTGTGCTAGAAATGCTGCTTCCAAATGCCACATTTTTTGTGTGAAATCTGCAAATACACAAGGGAAGGAATAAATTAAATGGACTCGTGATCTAAGAAAGGAGGTATATGTATCATGCACTTGCAAATAGATGCAAATATTTTAAGTGTAAAATATACATCCTGCTCCTGCAGGGTGGGAGAACTGTCTGCGGCAAAAGCCTCTGCATAAAGTTTGGATTCTGCCTCCATTTCCGATTCCGCTATTCAGTGAGCGTGTAAAGAAGTGCAAAATTCTAGTATAGAGTCATATTTGACCTAAATGCTGGAAATACCTTGGCTTTCCATCAAAATCAATTTTATATCATGTAAATATAAATTCCCACAAAATACAGCTTTCTTATTCATTATTCTGTGTTTCAGGGTCAGAAACCCACGATCAGAGAGTTGATATATAAACAACTGAACATCTGGACAAGTTTCAGGTATATTTGGCTTAGAGAACTGATGCTTCCCAGGTGTTTTTAGACATTGTAAAATATATAGAGGCAGATATGGTATCTAGCAGTTAGCGTAGTCATCAAAGTATCTAGTGTGTGTCATGGAAAGCTTTTACAGTGTATCAGATAAGCACTTAGGACTTCTGCTTTGGGTTGGAGCTGAATATTTGATCCGTGCGGCATTCAGCTGTAATCTAGCCCATCTCAGCCTCTCAGTTTGCCATTGTGATTTATTCGTAATCTTTGGCACTTGAAAAAGAAAGTATCTAAAAATACAACAACGCCTGATTGCTTCACTCTTTCACAGATATATGCATTACTGCCAGGCTGTCCTACTATCCTCCCTCCACCCCCTCCCCAATTCTGCTTGTCCTCTCTTTCCTTCAAGCACCAAAATAGACTGTATTTGAAATCTTCCTTGCCAAACAAATGCTGGCAATTTGTTGTCTCCTATTAGCAGAGGCCATTACTCTTGTTTGAGATGAGAGAGAAAACATTGGCACAAGGTTGTGGTCTTGGATGTCAAGGAGCCAAATCAATTTTTCAGTAGTTGTAGTCGATATAATCTGAACCAAGTGGAATTCTCTTCTTTATTAGCACACACTTTAATTAATAGGCTTGAGCCTATTCTGGGACATAAGGAGTGCAGATATCAAAGCCGTCATTCTTTGGAGCACAGTGTGGCAGTGCAGGTGGAGATAGTTAATAGTGAGGTTAATGAGATAGTTCATCTCTGTGTTTGGCCTGAACTATAATGTGTGGCTGCATCAAAAGGAAATGAACAAAAGGTTGACATAGGCATTAGTTTTTTTGACAGTAGTTGTCTTTTCAGAATCCTGGTTTCTCTGGCAAGATCTTTGCTTGCTATTGCTTTGATGGCTAGGTAGTATTTGGTCTGGATTTCCCACTGAGTACACCAGGTGGAATGTGGAAGAGAAGCAAAAGTGTATGGAATATATGTTTTTTGAAGTCTGTATAACTGTGGAAACCATGGAATCCAATTATTTTGTGGTGTTCTTAATACAATTACAAAATAATAATTACAGGAGGCTTGGGATCATAGATCAAAGTTTGACCTTTTTTTTCACTTTATTTTCCATTCTCACACTCTACAGGAGAGATCATTTCTGTGTTATCACCTTCATGCATGCAGCAGCAGATGAGGTTGGGCTCTAGACTTGCTTTTATGAATTTAGGAGATCTGTAGACAGCTATAAACTGGCAGCAGGTTAAAGTATGGGGTTGGGTTGAAAGTATATTGAATCCATTCACCTCTAAGAATAAACCCAAACACAGAATCTGAACACATACTGTGTTTTATTTCTGGCAGCCCAGCAGAGACTTAATATGATATTAAAAGGAATTTTTTGTAAGAATTCTGAAAATAAATATAGTGTTTCTCTTTTATATTCTTTTTCACCTGTAAAACAAATTTTTTTAGAGGTACAGTTTATAGCTGTGATCCCCTGTTGTATGTTTATAATTTATACTGCAGCAACACAAACAGTGGTATAAAAGTTATAGGTGCTTATGTGTCTACTGGAGAAATGAACTACAGGTGGAAGGCATGATAATAGGGAATTTTAAAATATAAACACTTTGCCCTGTTAAAAACAATGATTCACATTTAAATGTTTGGATTTTATTATAGGAGAAAATATCTTTGTTTGTATACGAGGTGTATTTCAGCAAATAATGCGTAATCCCCAAGCACAGTTAAATGCCTAGCACTGTACAGCACATTCCAGCAGTGTGCCACAAAGTGACTAAGTGGTGACATCTTAGAAAGAGTTATTCCAGCTTAAAGGCTTTGACTGTTCTAAGACACAGACTGCAAGGTTGTTGCTCTATTTCATGCAGTCAGTAAGAAAGGGTTTGCTATTTTAATGATAGGAAAAAAGACCAATTTTGCTGATACGTTTTCTTGTTCTCACAATTTTCAGTTATCTTTCCAGCAGAGAGAATTTTGATGAATATCGCTGTAGTCATTAGGCTCTAGTATAGCAAATCTTCTCATTCTTTTTGAATCAAACTTTTGTTAATAAGCCAGAAGAAACATTTAGGATTTATTAGAAAGGTAGACAGTAGCCATAAGGTGTGATGATGGGTCTGATTCTTCGCAGTGGAAACAACCAGAACAGCATTTCATCACAGTAAGTCGTCTGATTATCAGGACTATTCCTAAACCCTTTCATACCTGTGGAAATAATTGCAGTGAATAAGGATTTCTCATTTTTAAAATTAAATGTAGTTATTTGACTTAGAACTTTTTATTATAATATACAATGTAATGTCAGTAAAACACAATGAAAGACAACATTGTGCCAAACAAAGGGTAAACATTATATGAAGAAAAGATCTATTCTAAATGGACAATATCCTAAATACTTGAAGTGAGTTGGAAAGGAGGAAAAAGTTTGATTTTTTTTTTTTTAATTTTAACATACTTACGTGATACAACTTGAAATTATGATCTTTTGAAAGTCACACTCTATATAACATCTGTGAGATACAAGCATTATTGTAAATGAACATTGAGGTTTGGAATTTTGTAATACGTAGAGATGTCTGTGTACATGCTAAATACCATAAATTAACAATCTACCTGGGCCAGTACTACCATAATGCTTTTTTTTTTTTTTGCATGAATGTTGCAGCCACAGTTTCAAAGAATACCCTAGAAAGGACTGACTTTTTCTGAGACTGTTTGTTTTATTGTGCCAAAGAATGTTGCATCAGCCACTCCTTGGTGTTTTACAGCAGCAGGTGCTCCCCCCATGTCCAGGTGCTAAGATGGTCCAGGGAACCCCCACTGCTGGCAGGAATATCCTTGGCTGTGTGCATGTGGTTTCCCAGTGCAGATGGTTCTTGGGAGAATGAAAAGTACGCTGTGGAATTACAGTCCCTGCCTGAGCAGTTAAAAGAAAGAAGAGGATAGAGATCAAGGAATGCCGTTCATGTGTGGGGCTTCAGTGGTGTCTGAGCAAGTGGACTTGAGGATCTGCTGTTCTGTTGCCTTTAGGTGGAGATAATTGAATCCTGTTTCTCTTATAATAAGTAGGAGAAAAATCCTTAAAGAATATAATATATAAATAATATAAAAGAATATAATATAAAATAACATAAAAGGTGTATATCAAGGGGACCCAACCATAGAATCATGTTTTGCTTCACTGTGTGCTGTTAGCAGTATGATAGGTGCTTCCTCAGATCACCATAGGTCTTGAGTTTTAACAGTGTAGGTGGTTTTAACCAGGTGATACCAGCTGTCCTTAATCATTCTGACTACACTCTTTCTATTCTGTGTATTATTTTCCATGTTGATTTATGGACATTTGAGGTTATTTTGTTGTGCTCTCTGATGCAGCATAATAAAAAGTATCACCCGTTGTAATGCTGTCAACAGAGAAAAGATAAATCCAGACTGTTTGTTCCAGGTGTTTTGTGCTGGCAGCATCCACCTGCTGGTAACTGAGACAAGTACACATTAAAGTTTATTGTTATTTTTAAAAAGATGCTGTAATTGACATACACACACTGCCTCTTAGGTGCTGCCCTGATTTCTGCACAGCCAGGATCTGCAGTTTACCAAACCCAAGATGCCTAAGGAAAAAAATATAATAAAACAAAGTAGATATGCAAGTTGTGAGGATGTGCAGTATGATTAAGATACGGAGAATTTCATGCTGTTGTTTCAGTAACTAGGTCTACTTTATATACTGTGTCATTCTTTGATCTTTATGATGGTGATGAAGTGGGGTTTTCCTGTTTTGCTTTTTGAAATATGCAACACTGTGCAGTCATCTCCCAGAACTGGGAAAATGAGCCACTTCTGTGGCTGGGATCTGTCACTGTTTGCTTCAGAGCTATTGATTCCAGTCTCTGTCTCTACGACTATGAATTTGTTTCTCTACATGGGAGATGGGAAAGAGGAGGTCAAAGAGCAGGATGGTTTGGTGGACAGATGGTAGGTTTTGCCCTTTCTGCCTTCTATTACATGGTGATGAAGATTCTCTTTGCAGGAGATTGACACCTCCAACTCTTTCAGGCAATGGCTCCCGCTTCTCCCTCTCCTTGTCACTTAGAAGGTACATGTGAACCCCTCTGCTAAATGAGCACTTTCTCACCTGTTTTGTATAATCTTTTTCCTCAGATGGATGTCATTTTGAGGTTATGCACTTCTTTCTAGGCTGATTGATTGTCAGTGAAAGGAGAGGACAGGAGGTGATGCCTCCAGTGTAATTGGTGGGTCTCTAATGCATGTTTTATATAAAATGAAGTTCTGATAGACTTGGAGGAAAAATAGTAAGTAGAGGTTAAGGTGAGGAGGAAACAGATATGACTGAGGGTATAATGACCTAGTTCTTTACATTGCACATCTGATGTCAAGTTTCCCCCCTAGTACATTAAATCTTTATTAAAAATATGAACTAGCAGGACTTAAAATTATAAAGATTCATACTTAAATATCTTGCTTAATTACTTAACTTTCAGGGTTGAACAGCATTTAGACATTATTTAGACTCAAAAATCTTTGTGTAAGTTACACCTTTTGTTTGCATTCAGCTAATTTTCTGATAATAAAATAGAGTGAAGCAATTTTGTATTTCAACATAAACTTATAAAGATCACTTCCTATATCTAAGGTCTTTGAGTCACCCTAGACTTCTTAAGAAGCAGTAACGTTTCTCTTTCCCAAAGGTCTGGAAGGTGTTCACCTAAACCCCATGTATTCAAAAAAACAAACCTCTACTCATAATTTAACTGTATGTTTTACTTTACTGCCTATGCTTAGAAAAAAGCAAGAACATTTTGACCTGTTCAGAGTGAAATGTAAAACTATCTAAAAGGTGTCAGTGAATTTCTAACATCTTATTAAATGATGTTTTATCAGCAGTCACTTTAATCAACAGGACTTAAATTGCTAATAGGCAGTCTATTAGGACATTTTCAGTTAAAGAATTCAGAAGAAAGTAGGCTTTTTTGTGCATGTTTTTCTTTTCAAGAACCCAAAACATTAATGATGTGTTTTCAAGTAAGCTGCCTCACAAAGAATGTGTACAGAAATGTTGTCAGTTAAGAGACTGATTCCTCACTGGAAAAGAACAAGAAAAAGTTAATGGCATTATTAAAGCACTATTTGGTAAGTAGCAACTTACAGTGCTGTTTGTGTAGACAATATATTTTCCATTCTGCAGGTGTAGTGTTAGAATAAATGTGTATTCAATGGTAAACACAGAGTTCATTAGATGAACAGATACCAGTTTCTTGTTGTAATAATACTAAAACAATGGTTTCATGTTCCAGGAAGGCTGTGTATTGATTAAACCACCTTGCACTTAAGCAATTAATATAGATCTTTTGGATACATCAGTGCTTGTTTCATTACGATAAAAAGCCCTGATCTTGCCAGTACAGTGCAGTGTTTGCAACTGAGAATCATCCTGTTACACTTAAGAAAGGTACTTGCTCATCAGCGTTTGAACAGGTGACTTTAGTCCATCAAATTCTGAAACCTATCACAAAGAAGGGAAGAAACAAAGCTTTTCTCTCTTCCTGCGTAGTCCATAATTTCATAAACCAAAAATGTGGCTGTAGAGGATACACAACTATATTGACAATACACCTTGTAATGTTAATGTAATCTTGCCATGCTCATATAATGTAAAGGAATAAGAGAAACAAATAGAGATATCTAAAGAGAGTCTGTTTACCTACTCAAAGTACTGGAGAGTAATTCGAAGCACCAAAACTGCAACTTCTAAGACTCACTTAGAATTTGCTTTCTAGGAAATAAAAGTTGTTAAGGGAATGCTGAGATTTTTGTGTAATATTTTCATTTGAGAAACTTGTATTTTTATGAAATATCCCCACACTACTATAAAGTTGTGAATTTTCTGGCTGAGGACAAAATAAATAGGCATATACTCAGTCAAGTTTCTATGTTTATATTTGTCTCTGAATGCTAGGCAGACAGTGACTAACTGGGCTGACTACATACAACTGTATGTAATCCAGACAGCCTACTCAGGGCAGAAGGCTGATGCAAAATCCAGCTCAAAAATTCAGTTACATTGAATTTCAGTTGTACTTTTCAGATAAAAGCAATAAAAAACATGGAATCGTGGAGAAATAGTTTGGAAGAGAAGTAGAGAAGTCTTCCTGTTTACCCAAGGCAGAATTCAAATACTTATGTGGTAGTTCAGATAGCTTTTTGTTTAACGTACTTACAGTTCTGGGTACTTACTACTGGGTGCTCCATGACATTGCCACTTAATCTATTCCAGATTTTGTCTTTCCTGATACAAACTTTTTCCTAGTTCTAAAGAAAGCCTTCTGACATTTAAAGCCTGATACCCAAAATGGATAAAATATAGTACTGAATAGGACAAAACCATTATTTGGTATGTCTTAAATTTTTGTCTTGTTTATACTTTAATGTATAAACTGCTGTCCTTTCCACAGCAGCCTTCCACCTGTCCTCAGCCTGTGATGTAACATATTCAGCAGTGGCAGACTTCCCAGATGCACAGTTGTCACCTAAACAGTTTTTTTCCATTCTGTTTCTACAAGATAGATTATTCCTCTGGAAATTTACTTGATGTCTTGTACATTATCCTTTACAAA
Organism: Lepidothrix coronata; assembly: GCF_001604755.1. Classification (NCBI taxonomy): domain Eukaryota; kingdom Metazoa; phylum Chordata; class Aves; order Passeriformes; family Pipridae; genus Lepidothrix; species Lepidothrix coronata. The sequence goes on from NW_016690180.1 coordinate 16,838,520, forward strand.
TGATAGCTAATTTTTGAGTGTTGCTTTTCATCTTCTAACTTCCAAACTTGTTGAAAGTTTACTGACTACAGTGCTTGAAATTGGAGTATTAAAAGTAGGGTACAGATTTCAACTTAGTTTCAGGTGTTTCTGCTTCACATAAAGGAGAGATTCCAGCTTGCCCCTGTTGATGGTAATTCTTCCCATCCTAAAAGAGCTCTGTAGAAGTTATTGCTTCCATGGAGATGAGATCAGCAGCTCCCAGTTCCTCTTGAGTCTAAGGAGAATCACTGTATAGTGAGTTACGTCCTTTCAGTGCACAAAGTTTTTACCTTTATATGAAGCAGCTCTCAAAAATTGGGGATAAGGTAGGAATCATTGTTTTGCTAGAAATAACAACCATTAACTTTCCCTCATTTCTATGGGAAGCTTGATGAAAGACTGCAGGGAATCTCAAGGGCCTCCAGAAGTTCTCTTTTATGATCTGAACAGATATTCCAAATAAATAAAATACAGAAGCACAGCTTCAACTTGCACTGCTTTCCAGCTATTTATTGGATTTGGATCTTCAGAAAGAAAACTTTGTCAGTGACCTTTTTATGAACTCTATCTTTTCTAAGAATATTTTAGCTCTTAAACATTTGATATGCAGCATGAACTTAGTTCTCTCTTCCATAAATAAAAACTGAAGACAGTTACTTTAAACAATTTTTTAACATGAAAAGTCAATGTCACTGGCAATAGCAAAGCTTTTGAAGTTTCAAACACTTCTTATTCAGATTATTTTTATCAGTGCTGTACCATCTCACACTTGATAAGATGTGCCTCCGCTTTTATGAGTGTCTTTACTAAATGTTATTATAATGATAAAATAGGGTGTGCTCATTTCTCTCTCATTTTTCAAGGCTGATGTATCTAGGAGGCTTTAATCAAGAAAGATGTCATATATTTTAACTTTTATACCAGCTTAAGCCTTTCTAGTTGTGACTTTTGGTGTACATACTCCAAAAGTATTTAACTTTTGTCCACTGCCTGATTAAAACCACCGTTAGAATGGCTCTTGCATACAAATGACCATAGAGGATTTATTATCTGTCTTTTCCAAATGCATTTTTATAGTTTGATAGTTTAGGGATATGGTTCTTTAAGCTTGTAGTTCCAGGAGAGTTCTGTGATAACTGGTCTGTGGATGTTAATAAATTAAACTGTATGTTTGAATTCAGTTGTGAGATGTGATAAAGCTGTTTTAACGAGCGCAGGCAGAGACTTTTATCAGGCAGCCCTCTGGAGGCATGGAGCTGGTGCTCTGGCTTTAAAGCAATCAGCATTCCTTTCATTGGCTTTGCTGGGAAAATTCATTTGTTTTTAAAGTTTCGTTTTTACAACTTCTGCTCATAGAGAAATCCCTCTGGCCTCCGTGGTGTGTAGGTGAAATTCCCTGGCAGTGAAATCTCCTGAGGACGTGCTTGTCGACTGAGGCTTTATAACTACAGAGGGCGGAGTGGTCTGGCAGGAGCACACCCAAGCACCCTGAGCTCAGCTCTGCTGCTCTGTCCCACCAAGGACTGTAGAAAAAGTAGAACAGAATTTAATAAAATTCCTTATTATACTTCAACTTATTCCAGCTTGAGCTGTCAAAGATGTTAGCAAAAGAGCTGATTGATTTATTATCAGGTTTTTTTTACCCTGAGCAAAAATAGCACGTCGATGTTTAAAACAAAGTTTGTTATTTTCCCCCACCCCTCCCCACCTTCCCAAACTCTTCTTCCAGTGTCTGAGCATATGGTTTTCTCTAAGATCGATAGATCTTCTCTTGATGGGTAGATGGAGGCATCCAGACTAGATGTCACTGCTAGAGAGAGCATAGGCCAGTGAGGATACTGACATTGCAAACTTGGGCTGTCCCTGAGCACCACTACACTTGACCAGTCCAGATCTCCCCATGGAGGACATAATGTACCATATAGTACACTATAGTACACTTGATTTTTACTTTAATATATAACATCATCTTCTTTTCTGTATACTTGGTGATTTCACACTATTTTGATTTTGATCTTCGCTTACTTTGTTAGCATTCATCACAACTAGTATATTTTATACTAGGTGACATTGCGTGTCATTATCTTCATGGCATTTATTCTCCCTTTAAATTTTATTTTAAGTGTTCTACAAGTATATCAGGCTAGCATTGCCCTATTCCTTCAGAACAGTTTTGTTGACCTTAGCTGGAAATAAAGTGCACAGTGAGTTCTATTTGTTGTGCCTATTCCTGTATAACTTTTTATTAGTCTAATCATTACTCTTTTATTAAATTCCTAAGCCAGTAATCATGTGCCTTTGATAATACTGAGAAGGGGAGAACTACATTATTCTTGGATGATAGGTTCACAATGCTTTTTGATTAGAATTCTCACCATCTTAAAGTAAAATTACTGGACACTTTCTGAAGTCTTGAAGAATAATTCACAAGTGATAGAGAAATGAAATTGAGAAGTCTTAGTAGAAAAATAGTAACTTCGTCAGTCTATGAATTTGGGCTATGCCCAAATATGGGAAGTAGTAGCTCAGAATAGCAGTGTGAAGTGGGGCTAATGAGTAATAGTGAATAAGAAGTTTTACAGGGTTTCACTTCAGACTAGCTCTAGTCTAGTTGGATTGACTAAATGCCTGCTAATATTTTTAGTGCATTAAGTGAGCTTCTGGAACACATCTACCCATTTACTTTCACCTAAAAGAATCCAAGTGTATTCCATGATGTGAACCATTAGGGGACTTCTGACAATACGTTCCTGATCTGAATAGAAAACCTAATATGTCCATATGTCAGCACTGTGGGAATTTTCCCACTCTGGGTCCCAGAAATTGTGTGAGTTTGATGTAGCACTTTTTATCTCTTTGGCAGGATTCAAATGTGATCCTTTCTAGCTCAGGGAATTAATGGAGACTTGCTTAGGAACCATCCCAATATTTTAGGATTTACTATATTAATATCACCAAAATTGTGTCTTTTTAGAACCAAATTTTCTGTCAGAGATTTTCTTAACGTCTAATCATGATCACTAAGCATCAGCTTCACTGCACAGTAGCTGCTTCTCATTATCTGATAGCTGCTATCACTTGCTTGATTGACAATTTACAATTAATTCTTTTTGTGTGTACTCAGGCTGCTCATTTAGTAGTGACTGTAAAAGCACATGTGCAGAACATATTACAGAACTGCCATCAGTGAAATGCCTTCTTGAATAGGAAAATGTATAGCTGTGTTCAAAAATAAACATTGGAGATTTTAAAAGCAGAATACATATGATGTGTACTAGAGTTTCAGTGCTAGACTTGGTAAATACAGTCTTAGATTGGCTGTGTTGCAGGCAGTTCTGCATCCTGATGCAGACACATCCTGGTAACTTCTTGTAATTTCTGTGTTTCAGGATGCAGTTGCTTGTCCAGAGAGAATATACAAAGTCAGTAAAAACCCAGAGAGAAAATTAAGTCAATAGCACCGCAAATAGTAGTTTGACTTTTTGCGCAGTTTGACTATTTTTATAAATTATGTTACTTCACATTAGTTTGTTATGGCACTAGAGTCAAAACTTTTAAAATACTGGGCCAAAGTACAGCTTGTTGAATGTTTCGAGACTGTTTTTAAGTTATTTTGGAGTTTGAATGTAGCCATTGGGTAGAGTTTTCTTGCGCACTATGGCTTTGAAGTCTAGTATTAGCACTGTTTGCTATAGAAATAGCCACAAGGCCAAATTAACTTAATTTCATCTTTGCCATATTTTCAAGCTCAAAAACTACACCTTGCAATTTCTTGAATACGGACCAGATGACCTCTAAAGGTACCTCCCATCTCAACCATTCTGTGATGCTGGGACTGGAATGGACAAAATTTTTTTGGGAAGTGTACATTAATTGTGGTTAAATTTCTTGGGATACTTGAGGATTTTTCTTTGTATTTTTCATCTTTGCTTACATTTCTATGCATAGTTTTTTATATAGAAGTTATTTCAGGGGTGGCTCTCAGAGAGGAGAAGAGAAACCGGATGAATATTTTTAAGCAAGTGGGAGGGAAGATTACAGTTATATATTAAATTGGGAGTGCTTCTGCAGTGCAAGATGCACTTAACCAATAGTTCATGGGTTGGAAATGAATGGTTTTAGGTGTTCAGCATTAAGTAATTCCGTTCTCAGCTAGAGCACTGCACAGACACATCAAAAAGTAGTTTTTTTTAATATATACTCCAAGATGTAGGCACTCAAGCATGATCTACCTGAAACTAATTTTGAGAATGAACTGTTGAGTTAATATAGTTTCCTTATTTGTTAAGACTTCTGTTAGTTTTGTACGCTTTAGAATAGGATCTATTCTTTTTGTCATTTCTCTAGAGCTCCTGATCTGTCTGTTCAACCTAGTTGTCACCTGGTTTTTTGAAGATCCTTCAGAGGCCTAGGTGAGCATCAATAGCTGGAGATTTGAGCCATCAGTGTGGAAATGTTGGATCTGTACGCATATGCATGAAAGGAAACAAAAATAATTGCAGTTTCTGTTTCACTGTGTCTGTGTGTATTGTACTTGATAGTGTTGTGCATCTATAGTACCCCCAAAATGAACTGAGCAGTAATATAAAAATACTAGTGTAGGGTAAAATAAAGATACCGGGGTTTGCAGAATTTTTCAAAACCTAAGGCTGGGATGCCTACTAAGCTGTCATCTTTTCCCAGGGAAAATGTAAACCAGATCAGGGGTTCTAGAGCTCTTTAGCATTTTTCACTTTAAGTGATTTTGAAAGTTTCCTATGTGTTATAGCCCACAGCAACAGCATCTAGATATTACATAATGACCCACTTAAGAAATGCAGTCAGATGCTGTAAGACTGTGCATTAACTTGCATAGAGAAGATGTCTCCAGTGAAGTCAAAGAATTTTGCAGTTACTAGTTCAACACAGGGAGCTGCTCAATTGAGCTCAGGTCAATATTAGCCTGTTTTATAAAGAAAAATATTTGGTGATTGTATCATACTATAAGCCAGAAAATTTTCTTCTTCATCTTTAGTTGAAAACACAGGAAATTTTCACCTAACCTGAAGTTTTGTCTTTAGTGCTAGGTGGGATACTGATATCCTGATATGGGTTTGTGTCTGTTTTTTTATGCTGATGGGAAAAGGAACATTTTGTTCTTAAATTTTATTACTAAAAACTATTGTGTTAATGAAAAACACATTAAAATGTTTGAAGCAAAAGTATGAGCTGAAATGTTTGTACTTTTCAGATCTCTCTTCTTTGTAGACAAGAATGGTATTGCATAAGACTTGCTCATTCTTAAAACGTAGTATCAACTTAACATGGTTTGCAAGCATTTGTTACGAGTAAAAATTAAGCAGAAAAACCCCAACACAGACACACAAACGTCCAACCTTTTAAATCTTTCCAAAGAGTTTCAATTTCAAATTTTGATTATCAGATTATATTTTGTGTTGAAAGCACATATAGGAAAATTATCCATTAGATTTTAGAAACTCGTGGGAGTTTAAAAGGAGTTTAATACTCTAAGATGGTTCTGATGGGCACATTAGCTCTCTAACAATTCTGAAGGCAAGGTAGGCTTTAATGGATACCTTCAGACCTGTCCTATACTAGAGACTTCAGTGAGACATTTGGTCAAAGCATCTTTCCGTGCTGAAAATATATTCTATTAGAACTTGTCAATACTGTACCAGTTATTTTAGTAGAGAGAAGATATATATTCAGTCAGTTCAATCAACAGTTTAAAAAAATGATATTTTTCAAAGCGCAAATTAGAACAATATTCTTCATTTTCCAAAATGAAAATTAGGATTTCCATATAATAAGACATGGTTACAGCTGTGCCTCAAATAAACTACCAAATATTATAAGAATTAAAACCATGTAAAGAACTTACGGGAAATATTGCAACCACTATGCTTGAGCTTTTTAGTACATGCCACCTACCTATACTAGATGTGCTAATTTGACACTACCTTTTGGCTAAAAAAGATAGACTAAATTATCTACCATAAGCATCCATTTGTTTTTTGGTTTGTTATGGGTTTTGTTTTTTTTTTAATATGAATTAAACTCAAAATGCTTCAACTTTTTGACTGTTTTTTTTTATTTTTATCATGAGAACTGTGTAACTGTATTATTAATGTTCATACCCTTCTACACTAGGAAAGGAAATTGGCATTTACAGAACAAATCTCCCATGGATAACAGATTATCAAACAACAGCTTTTCCCCAAGCTGGCAAGTCCCAGTTTCTTGGAATGTGCTGTGTTTGCAGCGCAGAGCTCTGTGGCGCTGCTAGGTGAAGTCTCAAGAAATGTATAAGAAATGTCTGACCAGGGGTGGAGAGAGTGGTGTTAGGGTTTTGCAGGGAGTAATGCACTGACTGGGACAGGTGTCGTATTCAAAACTCATGAAGTCGTAACTGCAGAGAACAGTGTAGGTGGAATTACAGGGACCTCAGTTGAGTAAAGTTACTTGTTTCTGTAAAACCCTCCTGACTGACACAAAATGGAGGTCTGAAATTTTGGGATTAACACCTTTATTCAACAATGTAGAGTCATTTACAGAAAAAATAAGTCATAAAATCTGAGTGAATTTATGCTTGAAAATTAAAGGTATTAAGATCAGGAGAGACCTTGCATCCTTGCTCAGTTCCTTCAGGTTCTGTGATGTGATCATCACTACTGAAGATGGAAATCCATGCTCTAGACTGCAAGAAAAAGGTGTTCAGAAGAGTGGTTATATTAGTTTGTTACTTTTAACAAAATGAATGTAGAGCCCCTTCAAGACCATGATTTCTGCATTCGTTAAATACGATGACTGTTAATACTGGCTTAGGGCAATCTGGGGATACATGAAACCTTAATTAAAGCTAGTGCTAAGTGTTGTATGTGGGCATCACCTTTAGGAACTTAAATTCGGTTATAAAGCTCTGGAACTAGTAAACTGACAGTAATTTTGAGCAGAGAAATATTCCAGTAATTAATTTTTTTTACATTACTTCTTCTGTCTTGCAACGAAGTTCATTTTTTCAGGTTGGGACATCATTGGTATTGAAAGCTGATAGCGTACTGTTTTTGTAAGCATCCTGTTTATTAAAGTTGAAGTTAACGAGCCAGTAATTACTTTAAGGTGGATGATAGCAGTTTTGGATACTATCCTGTGATTAATTTGCTGTTCATCTAGGGAAGGATTCTCATAATTAGAAATAGAGGAAGCACATTTTAGAATGTTTTTACTGAAGAGACACTTTTTGTGGTTTTATGTGTTTATTTTATAACAACTCTTCTATCTTTTGAGTGCTTTAAACAGTTGCTTAAAGCATGTTTGATACTTTAAACTTTTGAAACAATGGATAATTTTTATGCTTTTCTTTCTCTTTCTGTATATTTAAATGTGTCTGATATGAAGACACATTGCATGAGGCCTTACTAGATCTGTATTCAAATGGAAAATTTAAAAATAATTGAGAGGAGAAGAAAAAGAGGCAGAGGTCCTGTCTGTCTTCCCATTGATATTGTTTTTGATCACAATTTGTTACAATGGCTGGATATCTGTATAATTTAGTTTTTAAAATTCTGATACAACAGTTCATTTACACTTTAACAGGAAAGGAGAAAACAAGCAGAAGGAGCATAGCTCTGATGCTGCACAGTCTATGCATGATGGGTTATTAAAACCAGGTTGCCAGTTACCTGGCTGCCTGGTTCATCTTTCTACTCAATTAGCCTAAAATCTTTCTTTCTATAGGCTAGCAAAGTTTAGTTTTATATAAGTAATAAACACTGCTGTGCAGCATGTCAGATGGAATAACCCAGATGCATTGGTGTTCTATTTAAATTATAATTCAACTTGTAACAAATCAAATCAAATACTGATGTTAGGTCCTCTCCTTACAGATTCTCTATCCATAGAGCTCTTATGGATTCCTGTAAGAATTCTGCACCCTCGAGGACTTGAAAACTTAGACTTATTAAAGCTGTTTGCAATTCAGCAAACTCTAATGAAGTAACTTAGGTAAGGTTCACTCAAGTTCAGTGGCATTATGGCACCTAACTTCCCTTGATGATTAATTCAATTTTTAGAGACGGTTTTCTTCTTATTCTTAATGTCAGTAATTTACTTAAACAGCAAAAAGAAAAGTAAAAACCCCACAACTGTAAGCATTGGAAGGGAGAGTACTATTCTGAATCCTTTGCTTCCCTCTGTGGAAATATTCAGGTATAATTGCTCTTTTTCACTGACATCAAATTTCAAGGGTTCTGCAGACAATAGCAGTTGTTCTAAAATACAGTTGTACTATTTGAAGTGCACTACAGGGTCCTAAATTCTCCTGTGAGTTGTCCCTCTATAAAAAGAAGATTGAGACTAAATTCTGAGATTATTAGCTATTTTGTAAGATGAATTTCAAATAAAGTAAAGATTCTCCTGGCAAGAGCAACTGAAGGGTTTTTATGTTTTGTTTTATAATTGAGACATTCAGCAGCACTTCATACAAGTATACAGAGTTTTGGCAAATGTGGCAAACAGAAATGTCTGTTCTTTGTAATGAATATTAAAGGTTTTCAGACCGGGTAATAATAATATAAGGAAGAAATAGATTACCAGATTTTACTGGTCAAATCACAGCTTTATGAAAAGTTTACTTAACTCTAGTCTCATCTAGTTATTTTTAATTAAATGAAAAAATCTTTCACTTACTTTCTTATTTTGCCTCTCAGGAAATGCTTGTGGCAATTTGAAAACCAGCCATTCACAGCACATTGTTTTATCTTTTTGGACCCAGTAGTATTTTTATAGTCATGGCAGGTTCAACCTTTTGTTTAAAGGAGTTGGAGTTTGCTTTGACTTCTTTTGGAGATAGAAAATTACCAACCTCTATTTCTACACTACTGCCATTCCTTGGCCTGATTCTTTTGAAGGCTTAGAAGAATATTAAATCTTTACAGCAAGAAAGAACGATGCTGCAATTTCACAGAAGTAAGAGAAGGCCATAACTGACATAATTTTCTGATTAAACTGCAGTATACTGTTTTGGCTCAAATACCAAAATAATCTGATGCTTCTCCTTTGCTTTTATGCTTTTTGGAGACAACAATGGAAAAATATTCTGCCCAGTTCACAAGGATCACTAGGAAACACCATTGCTTAGGAGAACTGTAAATGTGTTAACAGAGCCCTGACAACATGAAGTTTTTTGAAGTGATGCTAAATATACTAGTAAGAAATTAATTGCTTACAGAAGAATTCATCAGAATCTTTTTTCAGTCAAGCAGACAGTTTAAAACTTACACAAAATTCAGGGTTTGAGAGCCTGTGGGGAGAAGCTAAACACTGCAGCACAGTGGACCAAAAGCTTTATCATTTTTACAACCATACCTGCAGCCACTTAATTCCAGCTGCTCTGAGTCCCTCAAGGGCCCTGGTGACTTGCAGAACAATCATTTATCCTGTGATTGTGCTGCAACATGTAGTCACCTGCTCCTTGCACTCCTCTCCTATTCCCAAGTATTCTCCTATACCAAGTCGGGGAGGGACCTGTTCCAAAGCATCTGTACCTGAGCTTGGATCCTCCTCAGATGACCGAGAGTATTTTACAGTGCTCAGCTTCATACCGCTGAGAGCGCTGGTAACAACCATAGCCTTGCACTTTTAAAAAAAGTGATTCCATTGTTATTACTGGTGCCTACCTGTTCTGGCTTTCATCAGATGGAGGCCACAAGGAAGCAAAAATGCTGAATTCAAAAGAAGTTTCTTCTACGTGTTTCTAGCCAAGTGATAACTGGGTAGTACTGGATGTCTTGCAAAAAGACTGAAATAATCCCTGTGTTGGATTTTCAACTAATTTCTGTGTACTAAGTGGCTTTGGAAATGATTGGGCCCTTCCTGGACATGCCCATTGTTTAGAAAAATCTGATGACCCTGACACTGTGTTTTAGTAATGACTTTTGAGGAATACCAGTGGTTTCTGACTGACCTCCCTTTCACTAGATAAAAATGTCTTCTCAAACTGCTTGGAAAAATATAAAGGGAGATTTTAGTGGATTTGGGGGCCTTGGAAATTTATTTAATGATTTTGCATATTTTTATGCTGCTTATTATTTAAAATAACAGATGCGTTTGCGAACGAAATTCGGGTTTGGTTGAAAATGGTAATACATAATTTTCATGTATAAAAAATCCGGTGTTTCATATTTTGTGGCTGTTAAATTTAGCAGAACTGCTGACATCAGAAGATGCAATTCTTGTGCATTTATGCCTTTTTTTTCCCCAAGGCATTTCTAGTCAATCAGAACTTAAAATGAACGACCAAGAATGCTGGTAATTTTACCAGCAAAATATTAAATTCCTCGAAGACTTTCTAAGAATCTAGGGAGTTAATAAGCTAATAAATGCATATACAGTTAGTGCACAAAAGTTGCTCTATTTTAATTCTAAGAAGTGTTGATCAGAAATGGGCAGCAAATTAGATTTGAAGCCCTGAAAATAATATTTTTAAATGGAGCAAGTACGTATATTCAGAACTGCATATATTTATAGAACAGTTTATTTTTAAAGATAGTTACCATACTACAATAAAAATAACCATGAAAAATATGCGAATATTGGATATTTTTTCAATATTTTTCGATTTTTTTCACCCCAATGTTATTGGAAAAATATTGTTGAATTCATAGATATTTGAATCAATACCTAGGATAAAGAAGTGTGTTTTTATTTCCTATTTCCTATGCAAGTAAAACCAAAACTCTCTGGAATTTACTACAGAAATGGTTGTTTCATTCTATGATGTGTCTAGAGTAAATTATTTCTGTTCTTTTACGCGCAAATACGGGGAGAAAAAAAGGCAAAAATGCGGTCTAGATGAAGAAAAACAAAATCTATGTATTTTCTTAGAAAAGATGGGAGACATGTCTAGTGTTATTCCATGCAAACAAGAGAAGAAAAAAACATTCTGATCTCTGAAAGGAAAAACATTTAGTTTCCAGAACTCCCTTAGAACCAGAAAGATCAGGTTCTTAAAACTCGTTAAAGACTGTGGGAGAGCTAACTGCTGCAGGTGGTTACTGAGAAACCACAAAATCCAGTTCAGATCAAAAATGAAGAGACTGCTGTGTTTCAGTTTGTTGCTTGGTTCTTAGATTTCCTGTTACCATTTGGCCATATCGATGTACTGGATTGTTTCAAAGCAGTAGATTACTATATATCTTCTACCTTCTTATTTTGAGGCTTACTGCTCTGGTAATTTGAGTACAAATTAAGCAAGAGAATTCAGGAGCCATCCAGTGCACAGTATATGAATGGCTTTTAATAATGTGCGCTGCTGGACATTATACAAATTATTTTTCTTTGAACTTTAGTTTCTTCTTTTCGTAACTATTTTAATGCTCTGCAGTGTTAAACTGACCTCTCTCCCTTTATCAGTTAGTTAAAAGGAGAGGTTTTTATATGCCAACATCAGGCAGCTCGCACAAATTTAACTGAGTGCTAATTATGGTTCAGAAATTTTCTGTGCTCAGAACTGATCATACCTAAAGCCAAAAAGTGTCCCTCTGCTTGTTTCCTATCTTTTCAGATATTCTAGGTACCTTAAGACTGCAGTTCCTCAAGCATTCAAGTCTATAAAATCAGTCCCCTTTCAAATTAACCCATTTTCTAAACACATATTGAAGAATCATAATGTTCACTCTCCATTTCATTTTGCCTCAGATTGCATTTAGAAAAGTGCTTCTTTTTGACTGTCATCTATGGGGATTAAGTATTTGCTAAGTCCTGGAGTCAAGGTTTTTTTCTACACAGACATTTTATTGAATCAAAGCCATTATAACCTCTGAACAGTGAAGGTGTGGAAGGATTTCCCATGAAGCCTTAGAGGAGAGGAACAGCTATAAAATCCAGAAGGTGGAGAGGATTCATTTGAGTTTGATTCTGGGATGATCTTACACTGGCCAGAAGAGGATTAAATGTTTTTTACACGCTATTGTAAAACTTTCCTCCCTGCCAAAAAATCCCCACCAAAACCACAAAACAAAAAACAACCCCAAACTAGCACCGGGTGATGGAGTTAAATAAACACTAAGAATTAGAAATCCTAACAGAAGTACAACATTTGAATTCAATACTCTTCAAAAACCGTTGTGGTAGAAGTTAACGTCTTTCTAGCATAATAATTAATAAACTTACTCATTGTCAGAATTGATAATAGGAGAAAAACTGATACTTTTTTCCATTAATTAAAGTAGTATTTCTGCAATATTTTGCTGTTAGTCCAGAGTGTGATTAAATAGTTTCCTAAATGTTTTTTGATTTGTTTAATACTTTCTACTTTAAATTTCTTTGTGACCTCATGAGTGCAATAGAATAAGCCATTTTTTTCTTTCTTTAACTTTGCATTTGAGCAGATTACAAAACAGAATGTGCATTCACATACTTTCAGAAGGTTAGTTTAATCTGCTTTTTATATTGCATCTGAGGAAGACTTCAGTACTAGTCAGCATATATTTTTTTAATGGGTCACATATTAAAACTACCTTGTAATGTAACGAACTCAGTCCCTTATAATGATTCCAGTATAATTACTTTAATCTAAAAGTTTACCATGACATTTTCTATTTTCATATTCCAGTAATCAACTATATCTGCTGGTGCAACTGATGAACCGTAAAGATTATTTGCAGATGTTTAATTTCTACTTATAACTTTCTTAAATCTTAATTGCATTGGGATGAAACTTTACAGGTCTTTATGCAGGAGAAAAATGTACAACCTTTCTCGTGAAGCATGGAGAGGGATTTTTTCTTATTAGTAAAAAGAAAACTTTGCAATGTGATTGAGACAGAAAGTGGAGACTTATCTAGCTAAAATGTCCTTTTACTTAATAATATTTGAGTTTCACAGTGAAAATGGATAAAGGATGGGCTGAATTACAGTTTTTAGATGTGCAGGAAAGGTTTGATTCTGAATGGACTCGTTGATGACAGTGTAGGCTTTCAGCACATAGGAGACCCAGTTGTTTAGCAGAGAACCAGCAAGTTCTCCACTTAAAAGTCTTCAACTAGAAGCCCCCCAACTTTGAGGAAAGAATCAAGTGTTCCTATTGTTAGTAGGCTGGAAGGATCAATTAACCGCCAAGCTACTCTTTCAGGCTGCTCTCCAACTGCATAGGCAGCCTAGAACTGAAACTGGGTTGTTTCTAACTTTTTGGAGTGCTCAAGTGTGCCAGGAAATAAACCAGCTTTGCAACGAGGCAGAGGTATGACAGCAATAGGAGTTCTTTAGGAGACAGGAATACATTTGTTGATTTCCTCCCACACCAGGGACAGTTCCTTAACTTTCCCTTGGAAGGCTGCATGGTTCTTAATGTATTCACTGTTAGAAAAAAAAAGCCCAAACAAACCAGTGAATAATATTCCGATGGCAATTATTTTCCTATTTTTGAGCTGCTTAGGCAGGAAGCACTTTTGTTCATGGGTAATTATTCTCTGCAAATTGTCCAAAAGTTTTGAGAAATATTTCTTGCAACCAATTATTGTACTAACATTTCTCTTCATTCAATCTCTCAGGTGCCTAGACTCGTGCATGAACTAGCCTCAAAATTAATTTTTAGTTTTTATTAGAAGTGTCAAAGTGAAAAAGCTATGGCTCTGAGATTGACTTCTTTCACCTCAAGGCCTCTTTTGGCTGTGATAAAATTAGAAAGTAGATGATGATTACTTTTTCCTCATATTTTGGGGGTTTTATTGTCAGGTTGCTTTCACATTTTTTAATTCTAGTATAAATTTGCTCATCATTTGTAGTATATGTGCAGAATGTGCATTCATTATATTCTTTTCAAAGGTTCTTGATTCCTTTTGCAATGGTAATGACTTGTCTTTCCATATACTGAGTGGTGTGGATAATTAACTTGCAGTAAATAGGATCAAATGTTGCTTATGAAAATCAACAGACACCTAGGTGATTGTGTAACCTCTCTATTTTTGCTGCCTCGTTTGCCGTGCTTCTTCCATCATTACTTTTTTCAGATGAGAATATAATTTTGCAGTTAAGCCAGAAGGAGGACTTCAGAGTGTATTGTGCATTTCCCAAGACTCACAGAAACAATATTATTTGAAAAAAAAAAAAAACCAGCTAGGTCTCATTTTTAGCATATCTCATAAAGTTATTTTCTTGTGAATTTTTACAGAAAGTTATATCATGAACTAATCCAGTGTTTGTTTAGGGAGTATTGTTTCCTCGCTCCCCCAGTTCTATTGGTTATTATCAGCTGAACATTTGGCCCATTGATTTTTTTAAATTTATTATTTTTAATCTCTTTCTTACTCTTTTTATCACAAAAAGCTCATCAATATATAATTCATTACATTGTATAGGCTTAGAACTTAGTAAAGTAATGATTCTCTGAACACTTTGAAATTTTACCATTAGTGTTTTTATATGAGATTTTTGCAACAAGTGGCAAAGAAACTTCTTGTACAAATGCTGTCTGCAGTTATCTAAGATGGTGCTTTTGTTTTATCCATATTTGCAGTTGTTTTCATTTCTCACACTTCAGAAGATGGATCTATGAAGCACAAAAACTAATCACTCTGTTGTGACACAGTGGTGAATCTATTGTCTATTTGCAGAACTGCACAGATGTGCATCTTTTGAACTGCCGTCAGAAGCATTTCTCATAGTTCAAGTGTATTTTCTCTTCAAGTATTTAATATTTGATTGATGAAAAATCACATTAGTGGTTTAACTGAAATACTGTTTTATGTGCTCTCAAAGGATTTCCTTCCAATCTTGAATCAAATTACTGGAGATGGTTTAAAGAACATAGGAGATGAAGGAAGAAACTGAAATCAATACAGCCTAAAATTTATCATCTGAGTTTTGAAGTTACTGACTCCTGTGTATCATTTTAAGACTGTGATCCTGTTAAACCTGGGCCAAAGCAGTGCTCCTTCAGTTGCTTGGTTATGGCAAAAATGCATAAAGAAGCAGATATTAATGAGAGAAGGCGCTGATCTGGAACTTAAGCTGTCTAGGTCAGATTCCTGATTTTGCTGCCTCAGGCAAATCATTTGGTCTCGCTGGGCTTCCCTTCCCCATCTGTCAAATGGAGACAGTGGATGCATCCTTATGCCTGGCCTTCATTTTGTCTATTTTTATTGTTCTTCAGAGGAAAAGGAAATATTTCTTAATATGTGTTTGTATAGTACCTAATATACTGGAGCCATTAGGTACTTCCATAATGCAGTAAGGGATGACAGCCTCTAGGCAGGAGCTTTTTGAATGTGTGTTCTGTGAAATGGATATGCAGTCTACTTCAGACCAGTTGTGAAATAGTGTAGAACTTTCTCCTTGTCTTTTTGGCAGTTTATAGATTTTATTATTTGGTTACCCTATTGCTGTTGCTGTAAAGAATTAGTACTGTCAGTGCTTACCACCCTGAGGTGTTATTGTTTGAGTTCCCCCATCCTGCCTGCCCTCTCCACTCACAAATACCCTTACTTACGATAGGGCATTATAAGTAGCTGACATACATCAACTATTGGTAGGTAATGGCTTTTTAATGGCTTCTATTGCACTGCTAGAAATATAACTTTCAATTTTATGGCTCTTTTGCATTTCATGATCCCACAGTGCCTATGAGTGCTAGGACTTGATAGAGATTGAATGGACATAACGAAATACGTTCACAGTGCCTGACTCTAGGCACTTAATCAGGTTGAAAATGTAGCCAGAACAGGACAGTTTAGGGCAGAACACGCAGGAATTCTGGATCGCCCTCTGTTTCGGCATCTCTCTACAGGACTATAGATAAAATTGAGGAAATTTACCCACTCAATGTAATGAGGGAAGTTGAATACTAGAAGTCAGATGGCTTCTCTAGTCTTCACTTCTCTCTAACACAGCAATTTTAATTTTTTTTTATCTTATTCGGGTGGGTATATTTTTCCAACACAAAAACTTAATTTGCTACCACTATGAAAAACTGCAATTTATAAATGTCTGCAGATGACTTGTGATAAGTAGTGATGTTTTCAGCTAAATAGTTTTTACATGGAAACACTCTCTGAAAATCTTCTGACAGAATCTTTTTAATACAGAGTTGTTAATACAAAAAGTTCTGTTTTTCTGCAAAATTAGTATCTGGAAAGAAGTAATTTGTCATGGTGTAAAAACCTGTGTATACTCATATTTTAATGTATCACTTAAAATGGAAATGAGAACGTGAAGTATTTTGACAGGCATTTAGCAAAGTTGGAGATTGTTCAGTAATGCAAATGTTCCTTTTTAGATTAATTTGGCCATTTAAAATAAGTAGAAAGTAGTATGTATTACTGTGGGAAGGTGAAAATTAATGTGCTGTTTCATGAAGATGGACTGAGCTACCATGTTTTTTCATCCTTATGCTAAAAGTTCATACATCAAGAAATCTTGCTTTCTAGAATCTGTATAGAGATATTAAATAACAACTTGCCCCCTTGGATTTGTGATGGCTATTTGAAAAGAACCTTTTGAAGTGCTACAATATAGTTTCAATGAATTGTCAAAGGAATGTAGGAATGCAAAATGCAGTTGCCTAAAATAGAATTTGGTTTGTGATAATGATCCAGTTGGTATGGTAAATGCCATGGTACTTAACTATCCTGGGTAATCACAACTTCATAGGATCCTTAGCAATGCTAACATGATACAGAATTAGGTCTGGGAGAAGTATCTGGATGCTAAGTTACCCTTTCATCCTTCTGCAAAGTGTTAATTTCTCAAAATATGGGCTGAACCCTTTTCTCTTCTTAGATGAACAGTGATAACAGAAAAGAGTTTAGGGAGCTGTGGGACAACTGCTATATTAATTACATGTACTGGTAGAATTCTCTTTTATCAGTGTTTTAATATGGGGAAATTAAAAAAGGAATTTGATAATGCCACATCCTGAATCTGTAGCTTTCATTCTCAGCATTGATTTTTTCATCAGAAATTGAATTTCAAATGCAAAAAGAAAGGTATGGTATGGGAAATCCTAATTGCAGCAACATTTCTTCTCCTTTCGCCTTCCTTCTGTCTCCTTCCTCCTGTTCTTATTTCAGTCTCCCTCCCTCATTACATAATCGCAGTCAGGAGTTTCTTTAAGTCTACTGAAATAATTTTTACGGTTTAATATATGCAGGTGTTGATATATCACTTCACTGTACTGCAGTATGTAGCAGTATCAACACAGTCCATTGGTATTGGTGTGTGGCATCACTGCTGGGAACACCTGCCATGAACATGCACACCAAGTACTGCTGCAGTGCTCCTTATCAGGAGCGTGGGGCATTCCTTGTAGAACCTGCATGTTATCCTGAATGTTTGTGTCTTTTTTATTACTACCAATGGACATACTTAACATTTTTCTTCAATTGCTCTTGTGCCTCCAGTCTGACAATATTTCTAAGCTAGTCACTTAATTTAATCTCTTGGTTTTCTGATCTGTGATAGAGGATAATAATGGTACTTAACCACCTCTGTATAGCTTGCTCAATTCTACAGTTAAAGCTTGCTCAGTTGTCATTGCAGAAGAGAAATTAGCATTATTTTGCTTGACCATTATATGGTATATGGCAGAAGTGGCTATACCAAACTGTGAAAATCACAATATTTCAGCTGGTGGACCCCAGTTACTCAGTACTGCCATAAATGAATGAAAAATGAATAGAAATCATAATAAAAAAGAAAGAAAGAAAATCAGCATATGAGAAGCGAAGCTTAGAAGAAAAAGGTCAAATAAGTGGTATGAATGCCTATTTCTCATTAATTGGACTTGATTTTACAATCTGAAAAGTTAGGTACTGGAGAATAACCCATATTATAGATCTCTATACATTAATTGTCAGCATATGATATACATCCTCATTTAATATAAAATATTTAATAATTTTTCTTTTACAGGAACTAGATATATGTATATTTTTTGAAAAAGAATATTAATTTCTTTCTAACTCTGTTCCCTGGTTTTACTTTTCTATTTTAGTATCTTTTTGAGTTAACACATCCAAGTACAAGATGGAGACAATGACAAAGCTGAAAGCTTTTGAGTTTAGCAGCAAAATCTGCCTATGTCAGGCACACATCAATTTGCATGACACCGGAAGGTCAAAAATCTCATTATTATTTGCAATGTTTATGACTGCCTTCCTGACCAATTGTTTCAAGTACTGAACTGTAGGTCCTGGAAAGTCATCTGATCTGTGAGATTATTTATTAATTTGAACCACTTGGTATTGCCTAAAGCTATGAAAATAGGGATATACTAAAGAACATTATTGTAATTATTCCATTAGGAATCCCTTCAATTATTCATGTGTTTTAATCACTTGGGCATTTAACATAGTGCTAAATTATAATCATCTGATTACATACAGATTTGTGTGGAGCTTTGACACTCTTCTGTGCTGAAGTACAACATAAGCAAATGCAGACAAGTGACTTCATCCTTAAAAAAAATGCTTATTCTTGAATTCACTTGCTAGAATTTAGGTGGTGTTAGAAGCATTGTCATAAACTCTGGTATTCGCAAGAAAATCAGACAGAATTGCTACAGAACCGTGTTCTATATTCATGTTTTTACGGTCATATTTTCAGCTTTAAATGATGATGAAGGTAGCCTTGAAAACAATCTGTGAAATGAGGGGAGAACAACATAGTCCTCTTTCCTTCAATCTTGCAAAAAACAGCATTTTTTAAAATCCAGAGATGATCACAGTAATCTTCTAAGCTGACCTGCTTCAGGCAGAATCTTTTTTTCACAGGAATTGGATCATGGTTTATGTTTCAAATATGATTATTATTTTTAACAAAACAAACCAATAAAGGGATCACGACTCTTCTTTAATTACTTTAATTTTTTATGTTATTTTCCAGATTTTCCAGCTTCAGTTTTCAACTTTTCAATCATAATTACTCCATGCCCATCATTCTCAAAAGTTTTCTGTGTTCAGATCTCTTTTCCACTGATGAGTATCTTCACAGAGAGATGTAGTAATCCCTTTACTTCCTTTACTTTGCAGTCATCCTTTGAAGTTACTCCTCTGTTTTCTCATCTCTTTGGAAGTTTGCACCCTGAACCAGAATGCTTGTCTGGTATGGCCTTAGGGGTTTTTTGTTTTGAACAATGATAAAGTCTCTATTCCTTATGTTTAGAAGTGTGGGCTTTGTATCGGGGCGAAGTTGGGATGTTATTTTTTGGTCTGTGTTTGTCCCTAGCCACCTGCGAAAGTTTATGTTTTCGCCTGCCAAGTCTGCTGATAGAGCAGTGGATTTGGCCTTGGAGGGAGAACTTCTGTATAAACTGTTTTAATTGGTCTGTTGTGATTGGTCGATTGCTCGTCAAGGGCAGTTGGAGGACAAAGTGATGAGGAAGGTGATGAAGGCCTCCCCCAGCCTCAATTGGGAAGACCCCCCCCCCAATTNCTTGTCTGGTATGGCCTTAGGGGTTTTTTGTTTTGAACAATGATAAAGTCTCTATTCCTTATGTTTAGAAGTGTGGGCTTGCATTTTGCTGAACTGAAAAAAAAACTTTTTGAGTTTATCCCCTAACAGTAAAATGTCCTCTTGATTATTTATTACATAGATCTTTGCATTTGTCCATCTAAGCAAATAATTAGCATCCTTTAAATTGCTGATAAAATCATTGACAAGTTGGACCAAGAGCCAATCCCTTCTCCATTCATAGACGTATTCTCACTAATGAGTAACCCCTACCATTCGTGTTTAATAGCATCTTACCTATGACACAGTAAAACTTAATGAACAGTGACATAACTGAAAGACAGATATGAAAGCTGGTGGATATCATAGAATAATAGAATTGCCTGGGTTGGAAGGGACCCTAAAGATCATTGAGTTCCAATCCTCCGTGGATCACAGTAGTGACAGCAGAGCATGTAGCTAAGGTCCTGTCTCAGACATCTTTATGTCACTTGATTGAGAAGACACATAAAGTACCCACGTCTAACATAGATAACAGCTGTAACTTGCTGGTATCTTTTCAGGCTCCTTGGGTTCATAAAAAACTAAGTGTTTGATGTTTAGCTGTCAAAATGTGCAGTTACTGAGTCTAAAGTTTAATATAATTAGTTGAAGATGAACAGTCTCCAGCAATGCTGTCTTCATAAGCGCTATAGAAATACATTAAATTTTACATTTTTTATCCTTTATTAGCATAGCCTAACTCCAGTCTCACTTTTTGAAAGATAATTATGTTTTATGTGTGTATTTGGCCAAAGAGGAAAATTAAAAAATAATTATACTTTTTCATTAACAATGAGAAGTAACTGAGTTTTCTCTTATTTAATAAATATAGATAAAAATGAGACTTTTCTTTGTCTCGCAAATACATCTTCCAAATGATGTAAAATCCGCTGCAATGCAAAAGTGTGAGACTACTAAATTACAGCTTCCCTGTTTCTTTCCTGCCCAGCTATTGTGCAGTAACAACACAGATTCCTGAGAGCTTGCTAGTTGACTGGGAAGTGACAACTGTTGGTTTTCTGAAGGGTGGTGGTGGGAGCTTGCAGAATGCTTGCTGTCATTGTGAAGTGTTAGAATAAGGCATGTCATTGATGAATCTGTTTCTGTAGTTTCCGAGTAACCTGTATCACCGTTTCCTCTGAGGATTTCTCAGTACCACTGTAAATACACTGTCACTGCTCCACCTGGACAGGCATTTAACGTATGTTGACAGTATATAATCAAAGATAACACCATGTCTTGAATATTCATGAACAGCAGTCTTTCAATTCTAAATAGTGCTGCCCTGCTAAACCACTTAAAAAACCTGTTTTTCCCCCCACAAGTAATACAATAATCAGCTTTTCCCTGACGTGGGCTTGTGTAAATATATCACTAGATTAAGGCCCATGCTGATAAAGTTCTTTCTGTAATGAAAAGTTCTGTTTTAATATTTCAAGATTATTGTGAGTAAGAAAAGCCTCCCAGGTGTTCCAGTTATGGGAATTCTGAAAAGTGTTGGCAACTGTAGAAAGTCTGTGCTGTACAATTTGGTTACACTGTGCCTTAGAGGGAATTTTAGGTGGTTAGAAATATGAAAACAGTCTTATGCAAGTGTGGAAGTTCACTTATATAAGTGCATAAGTGTACACTTACATAAGTGTATAAGACAGGTTTTTTGTATTGAAGTTTAAAAAAAAATATTCTAATGTGTGTTTGCATCTGAGATAGGGATTAATAAATTGATGAGAAGCTCCTGACTCCTATGGCACTCTTTTATCCTCGCTTTTAGTCCTGCATAAGGATCATTAGGCTGTTGTGGAAAATCAGTAGTTTGAACGTGGCTATTAAAAGGGTTTTCTTTAGGTGCTGATATTCTGTGTGCTAATTACTGAGCAAAGCTGTCTCTTTTAATGGTAAAACTGTAGCTCTAATTGTTTGGTAACATATTTTGTGTGTTTTCTGTTCATTTTCTGCAGCCACAAAAGACACCACAAGTAGAAGTTTTGCTAATTAACTGACCCATTAGTCTCTCCAATTAGACTAAGAATTTAGATGTAAAAAACATTAGATGTAGTTGTTCCAGTGGAAGACTTTCATACAGCACTTGTACTTTCTCTGTTCTGTGACAGAACAGATTATTTCTGTTCCCATTGCTGTCAGGCACATTCACAACAAACAGTAAATCCTTATAAAGTAAGCATTTTTAATTGTATGGGTGGCCCATGTGTTTAGTGGTGTGGGCATTCAGCCTGCCTGATGCTGATTCAGCTTGAACCTAAATTGCAAGTATCGATCAGCTTGGCCTCTAGATATTTATAACCAACTTGAACCCTTTTCTTAATGTCCATGACACATGCAACTATTTTTGACTGCTGTGAATGTTGTCTAATGTTGTGAAGACTAAACATAGCTGGACAGCCCTAGAAGTAAAGAAAGCTGCTGCATGTTTCTGAGGAGACAATTTTGACTTGCTATTTGTTAACGGATCCAATAGTTCAGGTAAATTTATTTGTATGAGGCAACAAAAAACATGCCACTTATTAATTGAACTTACTAAATTCTAATATGTTTAAATACCATATATAAAATGTAGTCACTCAAAAATTGCATAAAAAAGCTCCTCCTATTACCTTTTTAAATAATAAATTATCTTCTTGCTAGCATTGTTTCGTCCTCCTAAGTTTCTTTCGTCTTACCACAATGTGCCTTTAGTATAGTGCAGTTGATTATATTCTAAATTTATATTCTCTCAACCTCTGTTCAATTTTTGAGAGTGTTTGTATCTCAGAAAGTACAAATTGTTTGCGAACAGTTTTATAATTGTTTGCAAATAATTTTATAACAACATATGAAAACCTGTTTTAAAAGTCAGAAATTTCTGCTACTTTTATTTCATCTGCTTCATAGCTTTGTTCTCTTTCCATGTATATCCAAATAACCACAGCTTTAAATTCTTTCTGAAAATATTTTTGCTTTTATCTCCTATTCCATTGTCCTAGAGATGTTTATCATTATTTTGCTGAGCATAATGCAACAAGCATGAAGTTAGTGAGATGATAATTTTCAACATGATTTTATTTGTGTGACAGCCTAAAAATGCAAGTTTGTATCCAATCTGCATTGTTTTCTCCAAAATTTGGAAGATCACTTAAAAGTTCAGCTGATACTTCATCAGAGATCCAAGTGACAAATATGTTCATACTGATTCATGTGTACTGTCTCCAAGAAATATATACATGCCTGGTAAATGAGGCTTCTGTGTCCTTTTTTAGGAAATATATGAGTTATGTTCTACTGAAACATGGAATCACAAAGCTTCTCATCTACTGGTTTATAATCAATTTTATTTGAAACCAAAATTAAATATGAGATCTGTTTTGCTTCCTGTCCGAGAAGTAACATTCTTCTGTCTCCTCAAGCTCCTTCTTCACTGACTGTATTATGGATAAAACACTTCTCATGGTCAACTAAATTTTTAGAAGCTTCTCATTTCAGCTATTCAATTAGTTGCTCAGCTGCACCCCTTTTCCTTTCTCTTCTTTTACCATTTAAAGGACTGTATATATCAACATGACATTATAGCCTCTGAAATCATTCCAATTTTTTTCCTGTTCTTCAATGAGTAAAAGACAGCAATGATGATTGCTTTTTAGCAGTTATGAACTCATTTTGTAGATGATTTATTAAAGAATTTTTTAATTCGAAGTTGTTTATGTCTGAAAGTACCTCAGATGAAGGAGACTGTACCTTAGAAATAATAATTTCAGATACAAGCAATAAAAACAACGAGGCAAAGAAAGGGATCATGGAAATGTTTTGCCATTGTTCAATTAGCTTAATTTATTGGCATTACCCCATCTGCAGCTCACTCTCTGATAAGCTGCTTCTTTTTGGATAGGAGCAGGAGGTAGCGATCCCTTTCTTGTTACCGGTGCTGTGCTACTTGTGTTTTTCACTGCTTCCAAAACTACTTAGATGTTCATAAATAAGTCACTCTCCCTATGAGGATTACTGGATATGTTCTTAATTCTGTGGAATCATAAAAAATTAATTAAATGGATATGTGAGAATTGAACACCATTTCTCTGTCTGTACTTGGTGATCTATACATATGGAAAAAAACAATTGTTTATATCTCCTGGAAAAATTTATTTTTGTTGCTTTTTGGAAACTCCATGCCACAAAATAAAGATGGACAGTTTGTTTCATATTTCTTTAGTTATAAATAATATATAAATGCTAAAGATCCACAGGGAAAGGAAATTCCAGATAGTTTCTAGGGATATTTTGACAAATATTGGGCTAATTAGGAGCCTGACCAAAAGCAAAATGTAGCACTTTCCAAAGTAGTGATCATCATCTAAAATGGAGTTCTGATAGTTATGAGAAAAGAAACTTTTGGAAATAACTGAAAAGTTCTTAGGGCTGGCATATCCTTTTTATCCTCTCTTATTAGTCAGATTTCCTCCTGAGATTTCGGAGAATGAAAGGTTACTCTGTACCTGTAATAAGTCCTGTAAGAATCAAGCCTTTGACATATTGACAAGAAAGCTTCTTGGCAGCCATAAAACTCTAATTTTTCACCAGTAAATAGACTACATTTCTCTTTGCTGAGAAATATTTATTACCACTGAACATCTAAAAACCCCTGTCACTTTAACCAATGGGAGTAGATATATGCATCCCAGAGAAATGCTAATAGCAAGCGGGAATGTTTTAATTGCCATTAACAATGGATTAACATTAAAATTCTTTCTACCCATATTGGAGTCACTGCCATCTCTCTTATCATTATAATCTGACAGGATGTAAACCCTTTCTCTCAGTTTCGTTTGGCTACTTAATCATCCAGTGAGAGCTCATCCTGATACATCTATAACCCCAGGAGGGCTAATTATGACATGAAATTCCTCTGGCACAATGAAGGAGCTCTCTGAAATTCCTACCCAGAAATACTTCCTGTAAGTTACTTTGCCCTTAGTTCTTGCGTTGGTCAAATAATTGTTGAAGGTATCAGAATGTGTTCCTGTCACCTGCATTGCCCACAAGCACTGTGACATAACATACGAGAACACATTTGTTTTCCATCTAATCCAGGCAACCTGAATACAACCTGAAATCAATTATTAACCTGTGCTGTGCCAGCAAGACGTCCAGGGCGAAATAAACCAAAAGAATTCTGGGGCAGTGCTGCCCCACTATTCCTATTTCTTTTCTTTGCTCCTCATTTACAGTATAGATTCACTGTGCATGAACAAGCAAGACCTAAAGACATTTTTATACATAAAGAAGGATGATCTCTATGAGGTGAAAAAAAAATCGAGATACTAGTTCTCCCTGTACTTATGGAGTATCATCAAATACTTCCCACAGACTTTCCAGGGAGACTGGCCTGCTAACCTCTTCACTATGTCGAAGTAAAACTAAGATTTGCCTGCTTTCTCTTGGCAAAAGTAGAACCCAAAATTTTAGTCAACACTGAAGCATACAAGAAGCTTTTGTTTTCTGGTATTTGTCCAATTGTCATTTTTTTTTGGCCTATAAATAGACAAGCAAATGTTGAAAAGGATAGAAATATGTTAATAGAGCTCAAGTTTATGCAACAGCAAAGCCTTAGAGAGCACTATACAATGGCTGATATATTTTTGCTTCCCATCTTTTTCTGTTCCATTTTTCATTCTACAGAAAGATAATGGAATTTTCCTTTCCAATCACAAATCCTTTCCTTCATCTACCAAAATTGGGTATCATAAAATACTATTGAAAATTGCTTCTGCTGAGAAAAACAAAACAAAACCAAACTAAACCCTGCTTTGTCTCTGAAGCATCTCATTGTAATATCCCCTAATATGTCAGCAGTCACCCACACGTTCATCCAGAACTGGGCTCTTTAAGCTTGCCCTGTTTTTCAGTTTTCATTTCACAGCTTACAGCTGCAATCTCTAGTGGCCCAAAGTTTTCAGCAGACATCACTGGTTTAACCCACCTTCATCTTTGACATTAAACAATTTCTTTCTTCAAGACTTCTTTGAAAACACATAGTCATCAGTGAACGTTCTTGAAATAATTGTGCTGGAGTAGTCAGCTAATCCAACTAGTCAGTTCTGTGAAAATTACCCCCAGAATTCCATATAGATGCCATGCAGTTTTGACTGTTTCACCTGGAATATCCTTGAGCTATTTCTCACTCTATAATGACGCCTCTAGTTTTCCCAACAGTTATTTCATTATCAAGGGAAGAATTAGATAGTTTTCCATAATTCTAAATGTCTAAAGTTCAGTTTCATTTTCGCAAAGATCAAATCTGATTCAGCAGTTTTAAGGGAAAACTTGCATACATGCTGTTGTCGTACCCATGCTCATGTACACCCAGTTAAAAGACTGGGTAGTCCAAATAATTATTGCTCAAAATGTCTGTAGCTGTGTGGCATCACATAGCCCTTATATGATTCATCAGCTTGTGACTCTCTGGATTTTTTAGCTTGTAAGATTCAGATCACTCATAAAAACAGTTATTTAACCATCAATAGGAAATAACAAATTTTATAAAGAAAAGCAGCTTTATTTTTGGATGTAACAGATTACAGATAAAATCCAATAACACAAAATAATGAAAACCTTTCTTTAGGCAGTCCTGTCTCTGTGAACTTTTCCTGACTTGCCTGTGCTTAGGAAGAGTGCAAGTTCCTGGTTACTTCTGCAGTAACATGTGAGGGCTCAGACCAGAGGTATTTCAGGTTTTTTGCAGGTCGTTTCTCCTCATTTGTCTTGTTGCTGATATTCTCACTAGTGCATAGATCTGTTTATTTACTTTCTTACCTGTTTTACTACTCAATTCCAGTTGTAAGATCTCCCTATCCCCAGATTCTGAGATTGATCCCGTTCTGTAGAGTGCTCTTTAACTCCCTTTTCATTTGGCCTAACTTGTTAAATGATTCAATGTATTTGATGTATCAAGGAAAGGGAAAGATCCTTTGCAGGCTGGATTGAAGTCCTTTCCACACATGATACTTTTCTCATGTTATTTACAATATGACCAGTTTTTCTCCAATATTGCATGTAATGAATTTTTTACAGTCCTTGGGTTTGTAAATGTGGAATTCACTACCAATCCATTTAATTTTCTCAAAGTTAGAGAACATGATTTGTAGAGGAGAAAGAGGTAAATCAAGTGCATTGCTGCAGAATCGTGATGTTAATTCCTTTTATAAATTAAGTATTATGATTATATGAGGTACAGTATCATTTGCTTGGAAAAAAATCAATGATACCTTGAACTTTTCTATAGCTTAAGTTTATTTTAAATTTTCTACAAAATTATAACATGATGATTAGCAGCACAAAGAACTTCTGATTGATGTATACTTCTATTATAGAAGAAAACCGCTATGGTATTGATTAAGTTTTGAAGTAAAGAAACAGATACAGTGTGATCTCAACCTCTTGATATATTCCAAACCATTTTTTTAAAAATATTTTTTCATCTGGAGTTATATCTCAAGTGAACCTCTTCACATGTTGGCTAATAAGACATGGTTATCAGAAATAAACCCTAAAGATTTCAGCAAGGATTCTACCTTTCCATGGCCTCCCAAGTAGTGTTATCAAATTTGTGCTTTCACATTTCCCATCTCTGGCGAAGGTCCTCTGTATTCTTGTCCCTCCTGAAGACTTTATTCAAATGCTAATGTGGAGGCATATACAGAAACCTCCCATTGCATGTGAACAGTTGCTTCATGTCTAGGCAGTATACATTCCCAGATGCTTGTATCAGCTCCTGTGTCTATGGATTAATGAATGTCTGAGGTGAGGCAGCTCTGAATTGGCCCTCTGAGAAGTGTGACAGAACATGTCATGAGACATAGCCCTTGAGCTGGAGCATCAGGGATTTTGTAGCTGACTGTTACATGGGCAGGCAGTTTCTCTAAGGTTTATATCCAGAAATCTTGATCTTAAATTACTTTAACAATGCTTTCCAGTTTCAGGTTTTTGGAGCTATGCTACGTGCCAACATATTCCAGTGCTCGTGGTCACAGTGTTGGTTTTCTCTTTGTACTGGACAGGAGCGATATAGATGTGTTAAACTGGAGAAGATGGGTGACTCTCTGTGGATGCCTTGCACAGACTCTGATCAAAAGTGAGCTGCCAGTTTTCAGAGGGATGAACTCTAATTTCTGGAGTACATTAGTTTCATTCAAAGATGACATGTAGAAATAGTTGAGAGCATTATCTTTAAAAAATAGCTATTATTTCTGTGTAATAACTAACAGTCATGCTTTGCTCTTGGCACTGAAAATTCTGTCCCAGTAATCATCTGGAAATCCAGACGGAATATGTTGTGGTGAAAATGTATTTCTTAGAACAGTAGAACACCAATATAGAATTAATATTTATTCTCAGAATGTCACCTTTGAAAGACAGAAGACAAAAGAGCTGTGAAATATGCTTAAACTGGAGGAAGTTTCTCTGATGAAGTTTCAGAAGTTTCAGAATCTCTACTATCACATTGAAATCCAGCTTACTTTAGTAGCAGCTTGCAATGGGAACACAGCCATGACTGCAGTGCTGTGCCATGCCTTGGGACTCAAAGGACCTTATACCAGCAAGAACTGTTCCAAGAGTGCATATTCAGGCCTTGTTCAGTTCTAAGTAGTGACAGGCCTGAAATACATCCCTAGATGTGAATCTGAACCAGAGGGCTCCTCTTCACTTAGTTGGACTAAAAATCAGTCGTTAAGGCCTATGCTTCTCTGCTGTTATGACCAGAATTTACTGCTGATTGATAGACTGTTTCCAGAGGTGGAATTGGTGTCCTAGCTTGTGCAAATAGACGTGAGATGTCTCCAGTTGTTATAGGTAGGTGGGGGGGTTGTGTAACATTTTGCACGAAGCAACATAGTTAAGCCATAGTTCCAATGTATGCGGGGAACTTCACATGCGTGAAACTTGCAAATGTATGTAATTGGCATGAAGATTAATTCAGTTCGAAGGGAAGCTGATTAAAAAACCCTTTAAGTTCTAGTATCTTTTAAAAAATAAATTTCAGGAAATGGAAACTTGTTCCATAATTGTTTTGCATAATCAGTAGGAACTCGTGATGCGAGTGAGGTGCTGTGTTCCATTAAGCTTGCTTTCTTTAGGAGGTAGTAAGTTTATAATTGAAAAGTCAGCTTTGTTTCACAAACTCTGGTGTGTACTGTGACCGCTGCCAATTTTTTTTTCCTTTGATTCTTTACTACCTTTTGTCTTTAGATATTGTGTATAATGTTGTTAGATGCAGATCATGTGTGAGAGCACGGTGTGAGAGAAAAAGAGGGGAGTGAAATAGGGGCCACTTTAGTGTTCTGCAACTGTCTGGGCACAGTTACTGTTTGTAATCAGAGTAGCTCCCCTGTGCAGTCTATGGCTGGTTGTCAAAGGGCTGCCACGGTTTGCAGTGTTGTTCTGTCCTCAGCAGCAGTCACCTCCTCGGCATCTCCGGCTGGAGCTCGCTGAAGAGCGAACAGGAATGCTGTTTAGGACTCTTGTGTGACCTTGGAGTAGCACCAAAGTCTTGGAGAATTGGGTAGGTACCTTTTCTTGCGTTTGTAGCAACTGTGTAGGTCTTTGGTTAGGTTCTAGTCGGTGTTGGTTGTTGCTAATGGTCCCCAGCTCCTTCAAAGTGTCAGTCGATCAAGAAGAATAATGTCACGTAAAAATTTATTGGTCTGCCTCTGTGAATCAGAAGGTAGTGTAGAGAAATGGTCCCCAAGTGTATAACTGGTTTCAAGTGGCTCAGCTGCTTCTCTGCATTTGAGTGACAGTGGCATTAAGGCAGCACAGAATCCCAACTATTCATCTTTTCTGGGTAGAGCAGCTGTCTTTCAATAACAGCTAGAGGAATGCAGCTCTCCTCTATGACACTGATGTAAGTCAAGCTAAGATAGGAAAGATAATAGAGGATTACCTTATTTTCTTTACCTAGACAACTGATTAAGGTAAGAGGTAAATATTTACTTACCATCTAAAGATATCATTTATATCATTTAAGTAAAATCAAAGTTTTAAAAAATAGTAGATAAAATCTGATTTTACCCCATTTATATATTTATACATACATACATAAATACATAAATGTTCCAGATAAGTAGTGCAAAACAAAATAATATTAATACAATAATTGCATTTAAGTTAATTAATACTAACAATGTATGAGCTAAGAATAATGGTTAATGAAATCCTAAAGCTTTTCCCTTTATCCTCAGTCCATCTCTTCCTTCTCCCCTCATCTCCCTTACCCACAGTCTATGGATTTAAACTGTGTATATATCCTTCAGGAAAACTAAAGGTTAAGTTTTTGTTTAGGATGGAAGTGTTAGCCCCTGAGAAGAAAACACATGAACAGAATGAAGATTTGCAACAGTATCATCAGAAGCCTGCACGCTGCAAGAAAATGCTTAGGAATTGCTGCTTGATAAAGCGAATTTTTGCCTGGAAAAGTTTGAGCTCTAAAGGTACTTTTCCTATTGAAATTTTTAGTGTAGGAGAAATTATTGTCTTTCCAAGAATTCTGAATTTGTGATACAATGGTATTACTGAATTTAGCATCAGTCAAGTTACAGGTACAAAAAGTCTCTGCTGTCTTGAGTCTATTGTACAAAGAGATTAAAAATGGTAAAGCTTTGATTGAGGTGCTTTATCATAATGTGATAAAAATAATTGTACTGCATAAGCATTCATTTTGCAGCACATAAAAATACATGGTCTGCAGAAAAAAATTCTTTAGTCAGTAGATAAATGAGTAAATGTAAAATCCCAGCAATTAGATGTATCAATTCATCAGGGCCCAACCCAAAATTATGTTTTGATGAGTAAAACCTCCTTTGATCACTGTCAGAGTATATTTGCATGAAAATTACATGATCAATGCCTTTGTCTTTGAGGAAATGCAGAAGGGTAACATTCTGCCACATTTATACATAATGATGCTATGTACTGTATTTATTAATAAATACTGAAAGAAATACTTGTTTTTAAATTAGAAGTTGGCTGTGAAATATCTCACCATCGAAAGTTGAACTCTTTTATGAATAATAAATTAAACAGCAACCATCCTGAAGTGAAGTGATCTGCTTCACATTATTTTCCTCAGGAACATACGAACAGTTAAGAATTTTATTCAGCACAGATTCCTCTTTTTACCATCATATTTGTACTTTGCAACATTAAGTAAAAAAAAAAGAAAAAACACTGCCCTAAAGAATTCTTTTGCATTTTAGCAGTATTTTTCATTCCCTTGCATGCAGTTTATGACAGCAAAAAACCCCTGTGTCCTCAATATATACAAATTGTGTCAAACAGAATGAAAAAAATACATGACATTGTTTTGTCATGAAGAGCTAAGTCACCATAACCTGAGTTTGTGTTATGTTACTTAATTTACACATTCACTTTAAAGGCTATGCTCTAGTAGCTTAATGTCAAATTTAGAAACAATGAGCTGGTTAAATACAACCTACCTTTGGTTTTAAACTGTCCTGATCCCTGCATTATCCAAGTAAACAAGTGTTTCATATGCCTTTTAATCTAAGCATAAACATTTAGCTATTCTTGGCCACTCATTTTTCAAGCTTTAAGGTAATAATTTCAACATATGGCTGCTTTAATCACATGCATATTATGATTTGCTAAATATATGTTTGATTTCTGATTATTGTATCAAGTTATACCTATAATTCTCTGCACTTTTGTTTCTTTTTTTTGCCTTGTTACTAGAGCTAATGAAGCAAAAATAAATTTTCTTTAACCTTTTCAGAACACTCATCCTTTTGGTTGTAGAAATTTTTTTAATTTTTTTCATTGGGTTATTTATCATCAGTCTCAGTAGGCTGAAGCAATCACCTCTCTAGAAATGGTGTGTGAATTAAAGCAAATTGCACTGAAGTTAATAGGAATGATTCTTTTGTACCTTTAAACTGGCTAATAATTTGCACCTCTGTAAAGGGTCTTAAAACAGTCAATAGGTGATGGTATAATTAAGGATTTATTTTGTTTTGGTGAAGTGAATTAACAGAGAGATGAATTACTGCAAAATCAGGCGCAGTTAAGTTACTCTGAATTACTCCCAACAGAGACAAAATCAGAATCTGACACATACTTATTAGGATCAGAAAGGCTGACATCCTGAGGTGCTTTAATCAGGACTGTTGTGATGCCCAGGGTGATCCCACTGGCCAGATAGGTTTTGTTGGACTGCAGTGCTGTAGCCTACTGACATCTGTAACCAGGTTGTCTATGGTAAATCCCATGGAGCTCCTGAGCCAAGCTGGGCGAGGTTACACACACAGAAACAAGTGGAGAATTTCTGAAAGCTC
This sequence comes from Lepidothrix coronata, assembly GCF_001604755.1. Classification (NCBI taxonomy): domain Eukaryota; kingdom Metazoa; phylum Chordata; class Aves; order Passeriformes; family Pipridae; genus Lepidothrix; species Lepidothrix coronata. The sequence goes on from NW_016690180.1 coordinate 16,870,364, forward strand.
CTATGCCCCACCATGGAGATGCTCATCCATTTTCTGGAATAAGCAAGTCAGCAAGAGGTCTGTTGTAACTTAACCCTCTTCCTAGTGCTCATGGAGCACTGCAGTAGCTAAGAGCACCTGACTGCAGAGTTACTTGGCCAATACCTACTGTTTTATGTTGGAAGAATGAAGGTAGGGTTGCAAATCATATTGTGGTGGCTCATTCCCACTTAGATATTCCTTTACACAAATCAGATTACCCCAGTGGTTGTCTTAAGCTAACTTACATAATAAAGTGGTATAAAAAGTAGTCATTAGGCAGTTGAGGCGTGCAGTTTAGCATTTAAAAAACAACTGAAATGTTTTTGTTCATATTTCTAAAAAATCATGATAACTGTAAATACCAAATTATATGATAATTCATTGCCCTTGTAACGGTTTGTAGCTGGGAATCCTGATCTTTCTTTTAAAACAAATATTATTTCTCCTCTACAATATCTTTTCATATTTTAGTTTATTTGTATGATCTTGAAACTTAGTTTGTCAACATGTTGTTTTAACTTCATAGAATGAGTTATACTTTCAGAGACAATTTCCATTTATGAATTTGGAGCAGGCAAATAAATATTTGATTTACTGCAATGTTCAGATGATTTAACTCTATTTTCAGAATGAATAATCTTCACTCTCATGATAAAATCTTAGAATATTCTGGCACTGGGGATGTCTTCCTTCTCTTCCTTTTTCAAAATCTAGGAATAAGAAGCATGTTATACCATAAATACTGGAAAGATAATTATACTCAACCCTTTTCAATGCAGTATTTAAACAGCATGAATTCAATGCAGGAGTGATTGCTCAAAAGGATGATCAAGAGAATAAAAAACCCCCAAGCCTTATTGTATTTCAAAGAAAAGTAAATGGAATAACACGGTTGTCGATGAGAAACATTTCCATACTAAACCCACTATTTTAATCAATGCTCAAGGCAGTAATTTGACTAATTCCATCACACAGTAGTTTCAGAGAGCAGATATCTTGTAACTAAGGCCAGGAATACACCAGTGAGAACTTGATACTGCAGCAATCTCTGAGCCCAAGTTTAAAGCATGTGTTGTAAAGCTTTTACTTTCAAATGTTCACTTTCAAAAACGAGCAGCCCTGAAGTATCCCCTCCCTGAATTGGCAGCCTCCTCAGTTAACCTAGGGCAGTTATGAGTCTTTCCCGATCATTCCGTGCCATGAATATACATTTTGCTGCAGATTTTATAAAATGCAAATGAGAGACACCAAGAGGACACGTTATCTGTCACAAAGATAAATTTGGAGGCATTGTACTGCTGAGTCTGCATTACATACTGGTAAAAATATTATAGATTATTAATTGTTTATTTATAATTTTTTCATATTGTTTGTTTTTCCTCACACCACATATTTATGAGTTGAGATATAAGTAATTTAGGAATAATTCCAAACTGTCAATCCTTGTGTGGGTTTTTTCTTGTCAAATAGTACATTTGAAAAAGTATATAGGAAAAAAATAACCCAAGTTATTTGAGAGCTGGTTAAAATTCTGCTCTGCCTAGGGTACTTCATACACTCTCAGACCTTGGATAACTCAAAAACTTCCTGCTGAAGATTGTTAGTACTGTTTTTTTAAATACAAACTGCTTGTGAACAGGAGAGTAGTTTGTCTCCCATTTGCCTTTTCTTCTCCTATGCAAATAAGTTGAGCATTACTTTGAAATCTAGTCACATCTCGTGGTCTCTCGAAGACCATGGAAAACTTTTCCTGCCAGTTGTTCAAAATTAACAAAAAACCTGTATTAATAGTGAATAGGGGTCCTTTGGACTAAAGCATTTTTCCAGTGTTTCTCAGCTTTACTTCCTGTGTGGCTGTTTGCACCTTTTCTATTGAGCAGTGAAGCGACGAGGCAAAGACAACCTGAAAGGTAGAAAGTGATGCCAGCAGGATTACATACAGCGTTCGTAATCCACTCTCAAAGCCCTTAGCTGCCTTCACTAGAAACTAAAGTGACTCATGAGGCAAGAGTTGTTTCCTAACTTGACTACTGAAGCAAAAACATCTATTTTGTTTGCTTGTGCATGGAGTGATAGTTACTGAAGTCTGCCTGGTCCTAGTCACCCTTCCACAAAGAATATGAAATAAATGGAGTAGATAGAAATGATCGAAAACAACAATAAAAAAATAGATATTCACTCTTAGGAATACAGTATACTCCTGAGTTCATTCCCTCATCCAAGTAGCTGCTCTTTATTAACTATCTTCTCTTAAAAGATTGCCAGTATACAGTTCAGATCTTAACTTGCCCAGTAATGGAATTTTCGTGGCCTGTCAGATGTGTCATTTTTTACTTCATGTCATGTCAAACTTCATCATGTAGGTTTTGTAGGATTTTTTCCCCCTCAGTTTTCTCACAGATGCTTTGAGCAAAATTTGGTTGCTGTTGAAATAGCAGATTTACATGAGAGGACTTCACAGAACTTTATATCAGCTCTAGGAAAAATTTGTCCTATGTGCCTGTAGAACCGCAGTTCACATGACTTTGCTATTTTGAGTCTGAAAGCAACTAAGAGAAGAAAAAAATGGGTGGAAGTGGAGATGGGGAGAGAAGGAGAGATGGAGGAAGTGAGGGAGAGGTTACAAAGAGACTGAAGACCATGTCCCTTGCCAGACCTCTTCTCCTTTCCATTCTAGATGGTCAACATGTAAATAATTAGACCATACCCTATGCAATCTTTCCTGAATGCTCAAAAAGGAGGCTTTGTAGTCTCTTACTGCATGTGTTAATGACTGAAGACATTAACATATCTGAGATTTTATGCTCTGAAGACAAACATAGAAATCCATTTAAAAATGGAACCTTTAATTGTTTTAATGCAATATAAAAATCTTTATTTTTTTAAAAGTACAAGCAGAGAATTTTTCTTGGGAACTCAAAACAAGCGATGTTTAGCCCACTTCATATACCTGAAATATTTATTAAAATGTTTTACAATTTGATGATGATACTTCTGATGTACATGTTAAGTAAGTTCACTACTAGACCCAGGAAAAGTTACAGGATGAAAACTTTATTCACTTTGTGTCTTTGGATGATTTTTTTTCAGAGCAAATGAACACTGCTCACTATTGCTTTTGGTATTTCTTTAATTACAGTGAACTATTAGCACTGTTTTCTTATTAAGTTCTAATAAGTCAAGGTTTTGTGTTGCCTTATACCTTCTGGCTCACTGTGCAAATGTTCCATTTTATGTTATGAAAGTTTTTACTAGTGAACAAATATTGCATACATTGTATATACATATTTTTTCAAGTCACTGAACTGGATGGAAAATGTGGATATATTCCATCTAAGTGTAAAAGTGTTGTTAAGTGAATGTTTTTATTTATTTGAGATTTTTTCCTTGAAAGCAATATAGGACTCTATTCTTAGCTAAATAATTCTCCACATTAGAATAAAAGATGTAGTTGTATATATTTACTAAGTATGAAACATTGTTTTAAAAATGCTAATAAAAGAAAAGAAAAAAGATGAGGCAATAATCTATTTTTAATATTTTTTCTTTTACTTTCCACCAAAGCCTATTTACCCATTATAATCTCAGACAAAGGAGTTTGTATTAAGTTACCTGGCAAAAAGGGGCACCTTGTACTTTGTTCCCTTCTTGCCAAACATTAACTTTGAAAGACAAATCATGGCAATAAAATTAGAGGCTCTCCCTGGTGAATGTAATTTTCTTTTAAATTTGTAGCACGGAGTGATCTAATCTCAATGAGACTTCTAATATGCTCTTCAGGGTAGCAGTAATAGTTAATGGCAAAAATTTACATGAAAGTGTATTCTGCAGGAATTTTTGTTATGTTTCAGGTCATTAAAATGAGAATTGGAAAAAAATGATTCTCACAACTTAGACTCATTCCATAGTGATTAATGTTTTCAAAAGGGCTTTACTGTTTATTTGTGTACAGACTCGCTAAACTGAGTAGTGCATAAAGCTAATGAAAATGTGGTGCTCTGACGCACACTTTTGTATCTATAAAATTTTGTTGCATCATTTTTGGCTCGAGGAAGTTTAACAATCACTTTCCTATATTTCTCACAAAAAAACCTCCATGAACCTTACAAAGGGGACACAGTCATGACAAAACACCTTGCTGTTTTATTCTGTACTTACAAGTTTTTTAAACATTTCCAAATTTAAAAATAAAATGGCAGAACTCTTGCAATAGCCACTAGTTTACAATTTGGGGAGAATTCATATGTGCCTCTTCAGAGCTCTTGAAAGAGTTATTAGTGCCTATAAAAAAAAGTGTTATCCATAACTAGGTTTTTAAAGATGCTTAATACAAAGATAGCAGGTAGCACAGTGCAGATTATGAAGTCAGTTCTCCTTACAGTGAATGTGCTTGTATTGTAAGGAGAATGATATTTCATGGGAATTTGCTTTTCTTAGGGTCTGATATTCAAAGGATTGAATATGCTCCACAGTTAACCCCTGAAGAAATATGTGTCAGAAAGGTGTGAGAGTATGATTTTATCGAGTTTCTGCTTTATGCTTCTCTCACTATATAAACATTACACAACAAGGTCTGTTTCTCCTTTCCTTTGGAGGTTTGTTTCCTTCATGTCAGAATGGATTTTTATGGTCTCCTGCAATTGCCATCTTTCTGATCTCGGCATTGCAGTTACCAGGAGGGACATGATGCTGGAAGGTGAAGCATTAACTCATGGCAGATTGCTGTCTAAAAACTGCATTTGCAGAAGAGCATGTTGAACTCACACTGAGCAGTGCTAGTACCAAGCAGTTGCACAAGTTTCCTAAAGAGACAGTGCACAGTTTTAAATTAACTCTAATTAAGAACTTTGAACAGACCCGTTTTATTAACCGTTTAGTTTTTGATTAATCATCACAAATGTGTGTTTTACTTTCATATAAAACACATGAGGAACCAGCACGATGACTGGAACCTTTCCCGGAATGTCATTCTGGACTCTGCATAATGAAATTTTATTTTTCCATTGAGATCATTAATTCTACTAATCAATGATCAGCTTATTGTTCAGTCAGTTTAAATTGTCAAAACACAATCCTAGCATCTTCTTAAATTTGGCCAAAAATGAAAGGAATAGCTGATTAACTAATTTTTAATCAGCTAGTTATATCAGAAATATAATTATTTATCTAATTCTTCTTGTTTCCACTAGAATTGGAGTTACTGCTTCAGTATCATACAGATATTTGAAAATTATCCATTGCACTACAATATAGAAATTATATGCCCCGAACATGAAAGCAAACTGTGAAGTTCTGACCTCTCCATTGGAGAATATGGTGTTTAATTTTGTTTCCCCATATTTTTCTTCATTTTTATGCAATGTCTCATTTCTAAAAAGAAAAAAAAAAGAAATTTATTGCAAACCTGTTACTTAAATTCAAATTCTATCAATCAAATGTGTGGAATATAATAAATGTAGAGGATCTCTACTTTTGGAAACTCCACTATATCCTTTATGAAACCAATGTATGCATCTATTAAGTCTCTGTGCTCACAGTACCTTTCATTTTTAATCTGTCTGCCAGCTGCTAATTTTTTATTTAAAAACATTTAAACATCCAAAACTAATAGGCCAAAGAAGTGCATTAGATTAAGTGGAAATACATATTCGATAAATCTATATTCTTACCATGTTTAGAAAATGGAATCAATCTTTAAATATCTTGCCACTTTCCATCTGGGCATTACTCCAGCAATTTAAATGACTAAATATATTGAGAGTATTCCAGATTAAATGGGAGCTCTGAATGTCTTTTTATAAATGGTATAGCTCATAAAGAACTGAATTTGTTGTGGTAGTTAGTGATATCTACATTTTGTTTACCGAAGTGTACTGGGTATTCGTGCAGTAAAACACAGCTGCATTTGCAAGCATCTGTCCCTGGAAAAAATCCTGCGAGTAGAAGGAACACTTCTACTGCAGATTAGGTAAGCTGACACAGAAGCAGCTTCTTTAATGTATGTAAAGGCAGCTTTTTTTCTTTTTGATTTTTTTTCAAGGCATGGTGAAGTGTTATTACTGGATAACTTTTCACAAAAGATCAAAATAAAAGGAAAACCAGCATATCTCAGAAGTGAAAAGTTAGGGCAGAAGAAAGGAGGGAAAACCAGTAGGAAACAAGGAAATTACATGTTACTTTGCTTTCCCTCCCCTATTTAATTTACTGCTGCTGTCATCTTTCTGGAATGCTTGTTTCTATGGCAGTCTGCAGGGTGATCTTGGTAGTTCTGGCAGTCAACACTTCTGATAGGATAGATTTGCCCTCTTTTCAGTCCCGAAGGGGTAAGTGGGAGGACTTGGGGCTCTTCATTGCTGCAATAATGCCATCCTGCTGAGACCTCCCTGCTGTTCCTTCGAGTAGCATTATCTTCTTGGCAAGGAGTTGTGTTCTCAGATGTTCTTTAATTTTCTTACTCATTCTTTCTGTGTGCAAGAAACTAATAAAAAGTCAATAAGGAGATGAAGTTCTAAATGTTTAGTGGGCACAATGACTATATTAGTCATATGTGACAACACTGCAACTAAATTTTGTGGATCACCTCAGCCAAATGCCAACAAACCTGTACTGTGTAGGAAAGCAGAAGGCACACTTGACTTCACATGTCACAGAAAATGGTGCTGGAAATATTGAGATGCCTACGTGCTTTTTGTACTGTTCTCTGTAACCTCCATCTTTGAGGCCAACCTGATTTCTTTGTTATATAGGCTGGGAAAAGGAGAATTATAATAGGTGAAAAAATTGAAACATTTTAATACCTATAATACTAAAAATGCTTTTCAAGTACATAATTTAATTTGTGTTATTTTTGCTCTTGTAAGTGTAAAAGCAAGATACTTGGATGAGTTGAGATCATCACCCTTAACGGTAAAGAAAACCTATTTCTGACAATGCAAGAACTCAAGATCTAGGGCAGTAGTAAGATGAAGCTGGTTTCATCACCTACTGATGGCCTAGGCAGATGCATAGGTTAAGGTTGTCTTAAATGTAACAGCAAGAATGAACTAACAGCAAGAATTCATAGTATTGAAATCTGCCCATTCACATCACCAAGTTCCTCTGAATATAATTAGCATCACTACATCTGACTTCCTTGTTATATTTAATGTATATATATATTTAAAACCATAAAAAGACTACAGCTTTTGACTGTAGCATCTATCAGTTGAGCTGTTATAAATGCCTCTCTGCTTATCCTTGCACATGCTTGTGTTTATCTTTGCTCGTTGAGAGAAAATATTTTTATATTTAAGACCCTTCAGTTTACAAGAGCTGTGATAGTTTGACTGCTTAAACTAAGTCCCTTTGTTCATACCACTTCTGATGCAACTGAGATGAAAAATGACCAAGGAGAAAAATCAAACTTATATGGAAAAGGGGAAACATTACAGTATGTCCCTACAGTAACATAAAATTCATTCTTATGTTTTTGAATCTCAATATTATCTGCTGTGAGAAAATGTCTATAAAACCAGAAGTTAGTCCATCTCCTTCTAGTTTTCAATTATATGGAAATAACTATATGCAGTAACTTACTGCAGCTGTTTGTTTCCTAGATGTCAAATTTTCTGATGCTAGCCCCCCTATACTTTTTAGTAAACAAACAGTGCAATTCTTTAGTTGTTGACTGAACAAAAGTAGTGAACAAAACAGGATGCAAAAACGAAAAGCGATCCATATGGTTAATTTACATTGGAGTACCAGATTTCTTCTCCCACAGAGTTCCTATGTCATAGAATCATAGAATATGCTGAGCTGGAAGGGACCCATCAGGATCATCGAGTCCAACTCCCGACCCTGTGCAGGACACTCCAAGAATCAAATCATGTGCCTGAGAGCGTTGTCCAAACACTTACAGAACTCAGACAGGCTTGGTGCTGTGACCATTTCCCTGGGGAGCCTGTTCCAGTGCCCAGCCACCCTCTGGGTGAAAAGCCTTGTCCTGATACCTCATCTATACCTCCCCTGATGTGACATGAAAGGAGCCAGTTAAGACAAACTTTAGGTATTGGCACGGTGTGTTTCTTGTTTTCTGAGTGAATCCTTCAGGTTTGATTAGCAGAATACTGAGCACTTGCAACATTACTAACCAGGCTTTGAACATATATGAAAGGCTGTGTATTAAGCGTTGTGAAAATAAGCTTCCATGTGTTTCCTACCAAGTACCCAAATTAGTCAATACCTTTGATCTTAATCTCACTGTGCCTCTATTCTGCATAAAGTAGGTATAATAATAACCTCTCATCTCACAAGGATTTTATGAATATAAATTTAGTAATGTTTGTGAAGCACTCAGACACTGTAGAGATGAACATCAGAGAGAACTGTATTTTCAGCTCAGATTTTCAATAATGTTTGATAAGTAAATTATGGGGGCGCAAAATGTGGAAAGTGTGAATTTTGAATTTGGGAAATAGCTAATATCCATGAATTAAATTAACTTATCAAAAGAAACTCCTGTCAAACTATATCATTGTGTCATTGAAAGGTTACACAGTAATGCGTATGTAGAAAGGGGCTGAACTAATGCTGTTAGGATTTATGATTACAGTACAGTTCTTTTGATGTATACTTCTGATGTAATTAATATATACACTAACATTTCTGAGTGTGAAGGATTTATAACATAAAACTCAGATCTTGTCTTGTAGTTCTGCTTAAAAGTAGGGGTAATGTGATTGATCAAAGCACCAATCCCTAAGTTACAGAGTGTGAAAGGTGTGAGAGGTACAGAAGGATGTACACCTTTCATTAATTGTGTGGTGTTAAATCTTGGCTTGCTGGAATGAATGAGAATCTTCCACTGAGTTTCTTTGTAGCAGGAATTTCATTCAATTTGCTTTATGAAAATAACTCTGTACTGAATAAGCAACATTGTTATGTAGGAAAACAAAATATCACCCATCTGTTAGCTTTGTAAAGTTACATTTTAATGTATACTGTATTTGTTTAGAAGGAGCGTTTGGGGGAAAAAGAGCTACTTATTTAATTTTTTCTAGAATTGTTTAGTGTCTCATTTTGAATGAGGTCCCCAAACCTAAATTATTTAATGGATAACCTCACTTTAACTATTTATTTACTTCATGTTATGTAATTCAAATTATAAAATATCCAAATCTGAAGAAAAGAACAGGAAAGTATAGAATTTTTATTACCAAAATCAAATCACAGAAATGAGAAAAAAACCAATATGAATTTATGTTTATAATTTAGTTAAGCTACAATTGATTCTATACTAAAAAATAATCAGTATACTATAATTGACGAGATATTTTTGGACCAATGTACCAGCTGGTATCACAGATGGTACAGATGGCATAAAGCTCTTTAATGGGACAAAGATAATGTGTTGGCACAAAGAGAGTTGAGTATATGAACATGTGATTTTTCTTTCCCATTATAAAGTGTCTAATCAGAGTAATTTTAATTGATACACAATTGATACACTGGTATTCCACAAATTGGGAAAATAGATGGCAACAGAATCACAGAATGGGTAAGATTGGAAGGGACCACTGTGGTTAAACTAGTCCAACCTCCGTGATTGTACAGGGTCATCCCAGAGCACATTGCACAGGATTGCGTCCAGACAGTTCTTGAATACCTGTCTCTCCAGCGAGACTCCACAACCTCTCTGGGGAACCTTTTCCAGTGCATGGTCACTTGCACAGTAAAGAATTTCTTCCTCATATTCAGGTAGAACTTCCTGTGCATCAGTTTCTGCCTGTTGTCTCTTGTCCTACTGCTTGGCACCACCGAGAAGAGCCTGGCTTCATCCTTCCCTTCAGATACTCATAAACAGTGATGAGGTTCCCTTTCAGTCGTCTCTTTCTGAGGCTGAACAGGCCCAGCTTCCTCAGCCTTTCCTTGTAGGAGAGATGCTCCAGTGGACCTGCTCCAGGAGCTCCATGTCTCTGTTGTATTGAGGAGCTCAGAACCCGACACAGCGCTCTGGATGCACCTCACTAAGGCTGAGAAGAGGGGCAGGATCACTTCCCTCAACCTGCTGGCAATGCTCTTCCTAATGCACCCCAGGATACCATTGGCCCTTGTGATCACAGGGGCACATGAACAAGCTGGCTCCTGAACAGCTTGTTGTCAAGCAGGATCCCCAAGTCCTTCTCTTCAGAGCTGCTTTCTGGCAGGTTGGCCCCCAGCCTGCTCCGGTGCATGGGGTTACTCTTCCCCAGGTGCAGGACCCTACACTTGCCTTTGTTGAATTTCAGACAGTTCTTCTCTGCCCATCTCTCCAACCTCTTGAGGTCCTTCTGAAGGGCTGCACAGCCCTCTGGGGTATCAGCCACTCTTACTGGCTTTGTCATCAGTGAACTTGCTGAGGAGGCATCTGCCCCTTTATCCAAGTCACTGATGAATAAGTTAAACAATAATGATGAATAAGTAAACAATACTGGGCCAAATATTGAACCTTGGGGGACACCAGGGGCATCAAAATACTGTATGAGTTCATAAATTCCCTTGTTTATAATTATTCCATATAAGGCAATCATTACTAGAGGAGAAAAATGTCCATGAACATTAGTAAGATAATGAAAAATTTCCCCAGGTAATATTTTATGATCGGTATCATGTACTATTTTAGTAAATTAACTGTCAATCCACATCATAAAGCAATTGTATTTGAATTAATTACCTAAGTTAAAAGTATCAGAGCATTATGTTTTGGAAAAGTTCAGTGGTTCCACTTAATTTTTTTTCTATTGTATAATACAAATATTCTTTCAAATCTGCAGTAACTTCTGCTGTGATGACCTATTTAAAATGTAGTAGTTGGTTTAGAACTATAAAAATATATTGAAAAGTGACGATTAAAGTTTATGGAGCTGTAATAGGTTGTGTTTTTATGTGCAAGGATATATTCTGATTTATGTAAGGTAAAATATTCACTGAAAAATGTTTGTTTTCCTGAGACATATAACCTAAGAACACAATTTCTTCTTCCACTTGATCAGCTTAGGAGCAACATGTTTTCAGAGAAATTGGGTTAAATGACAGAGCTGGATGTATATATATTAGTTAGTTATCTGCCTGATCATCACCATAGAGACATAACAGGAATCCAGTTGTTTTTTGGGACAGTGATATACTATGCAGAGATGTCATAGCTGAGTTAACTGCAGCGGGAAACAATATGCTAGTACTTGTGCAGGACCTTCACTCGGCTAATTAGCTGACTAAGCAATGCTAACTATAGCAGGCATTATGCCATGTAAGCAGAGCTGTACTACTTCTGAGACACAGCTACTGCCTGTACACAATGCTATTTTTGGCAACTGTGAACTTCTCACCGCTTATTCAGAGTGAACTGCATGCATCTAGCTCCCCCCTCGTGCGTGGAGGAAAGAAGACTGCTTTGAAAAGCAGAAAAACATAAAAGAGAAAAATGGCATTGAGTTTCTTTCACCTATGGGCTCGGTCTCCTGGAGGTATATGCAGAGTCTCAAGGGTCATTGCTATGAGATCGGCCTCAGTGGCAGATCTGCCAGGTTGGCATTTGCTTGGTGAGTGTGAGCAAGCTGATTTCTTTCCTGTCATCTCTAAAACTGGGTAGCTCCCCGGAATTGCATTCTTTTCATATAATAAGCATTGCTGCGACATTATTAGCAACTTTGCTAGAGCCTGTGAATAGAGATCTGCAAACAGCCAGATATTAGTTCTGCTGGTTGATCCAAAACTACCGGAAAAGCATGGTTTGAGATGGAGAGAACTGCTTAATGCACCCCAGAGATGTTTAACGTGAGTGCATCCTCAGCAAGTTTGCCAATGATACCAAGCTATGTGGTGCAGTCAACATGCTGGAAGGAAGGGATGCCATCCAGAGGGACCTGGACAGGCTTGAGAGCTGGGCCTCTGTAATCCTCATGAAGTTCAACGAGGCGAAGTGCAAGGTCTGGAGAAGTTGTGGAGTCTCCTTCACTGGGGATATTGAAGAATGGATGCATTCCTGTGCAATGTGTTCTAGGATGACCCTGCTTGAGCAGGGAGGTTGGACTAGATGACCCATTGTGTTCCTTTCCAACTTGACCCATTCTGTTGGTTCTGTGATGCTGTCCTGCACCTGGGTCAGGGCAATCCCAAGCAGAAGTACAGGCTGGAAGGAGAATGGATCGAGAGCAGCCCTGAGGAGAAGGACTTGGGGGTGTTGGTTGACAAGAAACTCAACGTGACTTGGCAATGTGTGCTCACAACCTAGAAAGCCAACTGTGTCCTCGGCTGCATCAAAAACAGCATGGCCAGAAGGTTGAGGGAGGTGATTCTGCCCCTCTACTTCCCTTGAATGAGACCCCACCTGGAGTACTGCCTCCAGCTCTGGAGACCCCAACAAAAAAAGACATGAACCTGTTGGAACAAGTTTAGAAGAGGGCCACAAAGATTATGACGGGACTGGAGCACCTCTGCTATGAAGACAGGCAGAGAGAGTTGGGGCTGTTAAGCCTGGAGAAGAGAAGACTCCAGGGACACCTTATAGCAGCCAGCCAGTACCTGAAGGATGCTACAAGAAAGCTGAAGGGGGACCTTTTACAAAGCCATGTAGCAATAGGACAAAGGGTAATGGCTTTAACCTGAGAGTAGGTTTAAATGAGAAATTTTTTTTATGATGAGGGTAGTGAGACACTGGAACAAGTTGCCCAGAGAAGTTGTGAACTCCCCATCCCTGGAAGTGTTCAAGGCCAGTGTTCAAGTGTTTAAAGCCCCTGGATGAGGCTTTGAGGAACCTGATCTCGTGGGTGGCAGGGGATTTGAAACTAGGTGATCTTTAAGGTCCTTCCAACCCAAACCATTCTATGAAAATTGTTTTTTAAGGTTTGAACTTTTAGGAAAATTGATATTTGGTGCAAAACACAAGTTAAAAAGGCAGGAGCTTTAAATAGAGTTACTTGGATTCGTTCCTATATAATGAAAAAAATTTGAGTGATGTGAACATAGAGCCACAAAATCTTTCAGTTGAACCAAATAATAATTTTTTGGTGGAAAATGTTCTGGATAATTTTTTTTCCCCTGCTATGTGAGTCAGTTTCTCTAATGGAGGAAAATGTTCTTAGAAGCTGTTTTGGAGCAGTTGGAGTGTGTAGGTGGTGGGAGTACCAAAACTGCAGCTATTGAGGGTAAGGCATGCTCAGAAGATATAATTAAAAGTATTTCTACTTCGTACTGAAGTCTATTGTGATCTTAATGCCTCCCTTAATGAATTAGATACACACTGCTTTTTCCATACCTTTTTTTTACTGAGTTGTAGTTCATTTATCATCTTCAGAAAAGCCCTGGTGTGTTTTTCATCTGGTCAGCGAATTTGGGAAGAAATTAATGGATGCAAATTCTGATTAATTACTTATTTACTCTGCTTTTCTTTTTACAGCAGCACTGCCACAGCACATATATTCAAAGCACCATAAAATCAGCAAGTAGTAGTTCACACAATATATAAAGAAAGTTATTCACTTTGGAAAAAATCATTCTGCAAACTAAGAAGAAATAAGAAATATTCAGATAGGGCCTTTTGGCCTACAACAGCTCTCAAGTTGTGAGAAGAGGTCCCACCGCCTCAAAAGCTCTCTATGTCATTTGGTTCAAGCTCCCCGTCTTTAGTGATGTCAATAAGTGGTGGCCCCTGTGGCTCCAATGTCATAATCTCCCACAGAAAACTATCTGCTTATCTCTTACCAACAGCTCTAAGATGATAAATGGAGTTTCTCCAGAAATTTTGAACATGCTAGTTCTGAACAAGGTCTGAACTGGTCTCCTGTTTGGTAAAGGAGAGATTTTTCAACTCTGAAAATGCAATAAGAATTGTCCATCTGAAATATTCACCTTCAGGAATATCAACTTCTTCTCACTGCTTGAAGCTGAGTCATTGTGTATTTTCTGGATGAGGAATGAGTACACAGAGTTTTCAGGAGATGCTCTTGTTTAAGCATTCTTTGGTTTTGGTAATAAATTCCACCTTGCATTGTTCATGAAGTGACTGATTTAAGAATCAATCAGCTGTTCCACCAGGTTGTACTTTTTCAGAGCTCTTCATGGACTAACATAAACTTATGCAGAGATAACAGATTCTGTGACATCCTGTATATCTTGGCATCATATTATTGAGAATCTTCTGCTATCTGGTGTCAGAAAAGGGTAAAGATAAAAGTAGTCATGGCTAATAAATGAAAAGACCCACTGTATTTTTTAATGTAAGACGAGACACCATTCCTGGTATCAAAAGTAAAGGTAGCCTAAATATCCCAAATAATTGTAGTTATATCATATTAAAGAGAAGAAAAAGAGGAACTTCTTTTTTTTTTTTTTTTTTCTGCTTCTGGAAGCATCATCAAGTATTCAGAATAAGCTACACTGAGTAGTGTGGGGGTGTAGGGTGAGGGGTACTCAGACTACACCTACTGAATAAAAACTTCTTTTATTTCTCTTCAGGGAAATGGAAAGAAGACTAGAAAAGGGACAGGGATGACTACTCTTAGTTGACTTCTTTTGTGCCATTTGCGGTCTCATTAATGTGAAAAGGATTGGGTTTCTGTGATTAATGTTGGTCCTAATAAAGGGAAAATAATTTTATTTTCTTTGAGTCTTTTTTTAGTTGTGGCTGCCTTAAGACTTCAGTAGCTTGAATTTTGCTTGTTTATCAACTGAAAGTCAGCATAAATAATAAAATAATCAAGTATATCTTTTATTTCACTCCCTTGGCTTTTTTACATCAATTACTCTAGGAAAATGACCCAAGAAAAATGTCTACTGGAGAACTTTTCTACTTTAGAACTGAAATTATGTAATACCTACAAAAATGCTATCTTTAGATTGATACAAAGGGAGAGGTCAAGCAATGTTCAAAGGCTTATTATTCTTCTCTTTATCAACAATAGATACCAAACATTCTGTTCCTCCGAACCAGAAGCTTTATTTTAATTCCTTATATCTAACTGGAGAAAGGTTAAAGGGAAAGATTAAGGCATAAAGATTTGTAAGAATTACGAGATTCTCTAAAGCATTTCCAAAGAAGCTCTATTTTTGGCTCAGCTGCATGATAACACAACTCAACTTTTGTTCTGCTTTTAGCTGAGCTATTTATACTTTGCAATTCACTGTGGACAGTGCCTGAGGTTATTATTATTGTCCCTCATGGGTTTGTTTGTTTGGTGATGGTTTTTTTGAAACATCATTTGAGAATATTATTCAAACAATTTTTTGTGCTTAGGATGGTTTAAAATGCCCTTTTTGCTTTCTCATTTACACTAAGTGACAGTACTGTGAGTTTAATTCAGCAGAAGAAAAACTGTATCATACCAATCCAGAAAAGCAGGTGGTATATCTTGCAGCCCGAAGGAATGAGACTTGGCCCCTATTTCTCTTTTTGAAATGAAATAAGGGAACATGACAGGTGGTAGCAAAAAAGATACCATCATAAACTTCCTCCCTGAAACAGTTCCTATAAAAATGCAGCAGAAACATGTCCAATGAAAATGGTTATCTGTGTGGGAAACTTCCCAAGGAATTCTGACACTATTAAATAGCTCTTCTACAACTGAGGATTGCTAAGAGAAACTAGAAAGTGGTAGAAATCAGGTGCTGAATGGTTCAGACCTGTGTTGAATGTTTCTAATTATTCCTTCTTTAGAGAGTTTAACTTTACCACCAGTAGAAATTGTTCCATTAACTGCAGTGGTTATTAGATCAATACAAGGTCAAGAAGAAAATCTGTGTTTTGGAAGGAAACAGATTAAGCACTGAAAAAAGACAGATTTTATTTTGTGCACCTTTTTTTTTTTTTAATACAAGACTGATTTGTGGGTTGAATTTTCTCATTGTTTTTTAGTTTTGTTTTTCTACAAGCCATAATTAAACCATGAAATTCCTTGCTGCAGGACAGAATTGGGGCCAAGGTCTGCTGCTAGGTTAAACCATTTTTGAGTCCAGGTGGAAAGGCTGAGAGGCTGTACATTTTGTGACACGCCAGTACTATTCATGCCCCATAGCATGGATCATGGAAGAGTCACCAGCTTGGACCACGGGACAGGGTGGAACATCAGAAAAGTGTTAAGAACTGTCAGATGATTTTATGGGTTACTTGAGAAAGAGCAGGCTTTCAGGAGATGAAGGTATTTAATCAAGGATTTGGGTTTGTTTTCTTTTTTTTTTTTCCTGATGAATTTGTCATTCTCTTATGTGCATTTAATGACAGTCTGATGCAGGCTGGACAACAACATGGGATTTTTCACGGTATTTAACTGCTAATATAACTAATTTAACTGCTAAATAACATGTATTTAACTGCTTTGTAACTCTGATTTCCTATTGACTTTTTGTCTTGGATTGTTTGTGGTTTAAGTAGAAGTTTCTCTGCTTTAGTTTGAAAGCTATGTAAGCCATGCTGTTAAGTAATGTACCTGTTATATCCTTCTTTCCCATTTCCTTGACATAAATTATACTTAGCCAGTTCATTCCAAGCTGTTTATCTTCACTGAACTATAATCTACAGGGCAGCAATTGGGTGTGAGTTAAAGAGAGACAACTTTTCTAGAAATGATGTTATGTTAAGAAATACACACAAACAGTCAAGCGAAGGTTGTTGCAATACAAAGGAAATAAAAAGTCACTCAGTCCTTTTTCCTTTCTTTTCCTTATCATGTATCTTCTGTAATTTGTTTTGTCTTTACCCTTGCCATGCAACTCCCTCACACTAATAAATTTCTGTAAGGAATTCCACCATATAGCCTTAGCACTGCTCTTTCACCATCATAGGGCTTTGAGTGTTCTTGCTGGTACAGTAAAGTGTGATGATGCTAGAGGTAGAAATATTGATTTATATTTTTCATAGGGTTTTTGTGTTACTAATTTTTCTTTATTATATATAGTATTATATTTAGGAATGTGATTAAACCCAACATGTTTCAGCTATTCAGATTTAAGCCTGGTAAGAATCAAATTAATTTAACTTGTTTGTACTCATACAAAAAGCATAATCATATTTCAGAGGTATCATCAATTATGTATACAGTTGTAAGCAATATGAAAATAGAGGAACCATGCTTTTTTCTTTTTCCCACTGTATTTTCAGCTTTTTATAGTTTTAGTAGCTGGACTGCATCCAGCTGCAGCACCTAATGCAGTTTATAAAATACCTAGAACTGAGCAAGTGTGGTGTAGATTCATACAGGTGTAGGCACTGAAGAAAATGATCCATTTTAGGGGCCAGAGGGAGCACACTGAAGGAGGGAGCACACTGCAGGATGGGGCTGCAGCCTCATGACACAGGGGTTGTTGTAGGAATTCGGTACAAACATCACTGATGACACAGGGGTTGTTGTAGGAATTCGGTACAAACATCACTGACAATGTATCAGGCAGGAACATTAACATCAGCAGCAGCTTCTCTAAAATGCAAACTACTAATTGTAACCGTCAAACTGGATAGAGAAGCTCTGCAGGTAGGTCACTTTGCAGTAAGAGTAAGATAATACATCCCATCATGTCCTAACCAAGCAGTGTTTTACAACTGCAGCCAGGGAGGGTAATGGGGATCGGGTGTGCCTGGTGGACAAGCCTGTCAACAGAAGTGATTTCTCCTGAACTTTGCTTAGCTATGTGTGGATAGGAGGACTTCTGATTGGGTTTTGTGGCTGAATGATCTTGGGGGAAAGTTGTGACTTGAAGTGAAAAGTCACAACTTTTGTGATAAGAAGTGAAATGACGTGAGTATTATCTAAAAGCAATGTATTTCAACTGCCCTAGGAATCTAGAGGAGAATTTGAGGCAAATGAAAAGTGGCAGTCTCACCTTTGAGGGCTTTAATAGACTTGTGGAAGCAGCCTTACAAGTAGTGCTGTGGAAAGAGGATTTAAAGATAGAGCTGTCACGATTTTTTAGAAGCATCTGCTACAAAAAGACTATAGAGCATATAAAAGCTGTGTGACTCAGCCAGAAACAAGGTGAAAGGCTGTTTTGAGTGAATGATCTGAGAAACGTTTTCTTCAAGGCATTTAAAAGTGTTTTAATAGATAAGAACACAGTGAAAGGATGCTATTGAAGCAGGTAAGTCTTTGCTACAGCAATTTATGCAGTTAAAAGGATTAAGTGTTCCTCTTTTTAGTGCACAAAGATCACGTTTAAATTTTATTTAAAAGGGTACTCTCCTGTTGCAGTTTACTGATTTCAACAGACTGGAAGCTGATCTGTGTTGAGCTATCACCACCTAGTGGTAATAGGGAAATGGTAAAAATAACAAAACCGTGGAGATTCTTTCAAGTGTTTCTGTTAGCTGCTGTGCTTTTGTTGGGTGTTGTGGAATATGCAGGAACAATAAGACGGATAAACTCTGATAGGAAAAAAACCGCGGTAATTTTCATTATTTCTTCCTTGAGATAACAGTAGGGGAGGGGTAAAAAAAGGAAGATCTGTCTGACAGAACTGAGCTTGTCTAGCCTAAAGAAGCTGAGCTGTGGAGGAGAGAGAATGCGATGCTGCTTCTGAATGCCTTGAAAGGGTAATGAGGGAAAAGCTATTGAGTTGAAGAGCAAAATTACCCAAGAATAATCTAGCTGTCAATAAATCCAAGTTTCTGACCATTAAGGAGACAAGTGCCTTAAGTGGGCATCTAGTGATAGGGAAAGAAGGATGATTACTTCATAGGTAGAGTTTGGTATGTTCATGAAAGAAACTGAACATGATCTTTTTTTAGTAGTAGTTAGGTGCTAGGGTCAGTGATCCTGGGAACTCTTCTCTGAACATCCGCCCTGAAACATGGACACAATGTAGTTGCTTTTTGGAAATTTTTGAACATATGTTCATCCATTGTTTTTTGTACCTCTTCTACACAGTATAGAATCATCATATCAGAATCTTCATATATATCACTAATAGGTTTCATGTCTTGATTTTGATCTTGATTCTTGTCATGTTTTGATTTGTGTCTTCATAGTTTACAGTAAATTAACATGCTTCAAAGCCATGTTGATGTGTCATTGAGCCAGAAGCCACTATGTCTGCATGGCTTTATACTGTGCCATATTGAGATGTCTGGGCTATCGGGTATCTCATAAGGTACTACCCCAAGCCAAGCCAACATGCCTGAAAAAATAAGCAAGATAAAAATCCCTTCCACTTCACACCCAGAAGTGGCCTCCTTCAGCACTGAACTTATCAAACCAAAAGTGTAGAACTGATTGACAATTTTTCTATGTTTATGTTTACCCTGTTTTCTTCACTGTCCCACAAATGGTGTGCATGGTGTCTTCTTGGAGGGACTTCGGTTTCTTTGTGATGCCTGTCAAAACATGAGCAACTTATCTTCCCTTTCTGTATGCTGTGACTATTTCTGAAAAAGAATTAGTTTCTTTTACCATCTTAAGTACTTGGATGGCTGCTATGAGCCAGAAAGGTATGTGATCTTTGATGTCTTTTTATAAGTACTTTTAGAAAAATAGTGCCAAAAGTCATTAGTTGCTTTAAACTTACCTAACTTTTTAGAACATGATTTTTTACAGAAATTCGTAGCTGTTGTCTTTCAATTTTATTGATATATTTGTAATGTAAATACATAGAGTGTTTTGTAAAAATTCAGGTATGTTATGTAAATATGAAATTGCATAATAAAAAAGTGAGGAAGAAGAGATTATTGTCCAAGTGCACAGACTGCGCACGCAAAAACTATGTGCTGTAGTTTGAATTAAATGGCAGCTTAATGTCTTGAAGTAGAAAAAAACAGTTATCTTTTTTGACAAATGTCAACATAAAATAAAATTATATTTCACTCAGAAGATGCTTTCTTTGATTACAAATTGTTCTATGTTTTAGGTATTTTGCTGCCTTGTTAGATTAAGTGGTTTTTGACTCCATGTTCAGGAAAGGCTTCCTCTGGTAACTCTCCATTCTCTGTTCTGAATTTTAGACTTGTTGCTGGCACAAATAAACATGTGGCTGCTTGGTTGGACAACTCTTAGGGGTTTCAATGTAATTCACCTGAGATTTCTCTCTAAATAAAAGTCTTGTTTGCTTTCATGAGGAACACAAATACCAAGTTTTTTTTACTTTAAAGTTATCAGTATTCTTCAGGTGATGGATTTTATCAAATCCAGTAGTGTTGTGCAAAAGTAAAAAAAAAAAAAAAAAAGGCATGGAAGTCAGAAAAGGAAGATCAAGAGCTAATTATTTCTTTTGAACATCTAATGAAAAATTTGAGCCGAAATGCAGTTGTATGATGCTAGTTTAGGCAAAATGGTATGATGTGGTCTGGCTTTCTCTGCCTTCCTCACTTTCTTTCTTTTTCTAGAACTAATTACTAGTATCTTGTATGAAGGAATTGTAATGTTTTTAAATGATACGTTGTTCTTTAGTGTCTTAGTATATTGAATTAATTATGATACTCTCCATCTCTTAAGAGTTTTATCTACTGTCATATTATGAAGTGGTAATTTGAAGAAGTAGCAAAATGTTTTTTTGCGCGTTACTGTTCCCATGGGGTTCCATGTCTCACTGTGTTAGGTGCTTCTCATGGTGCCAGTTACATACATCACACTTCATTCCCCCTCTGACTGAACTAGAGTGGTGTGCTGATATGCATGGTCAGAAGGTAGCAGATGAGGACACATCAGTGACTGTTGGAGGCACCAATGGTGGCTTGACATCATACAAAAGATAGGAAGAAGGGGCTTACATTTTTTTTATTTTTTTTTTTTTATTTCTGGAAGACTTTTAACTATTGTCTGAATCCAGATAGTGATAATGTTGTGCTCTCTGATATTACAGAGTGGTCTTACTCCTAGTTTTCTCCCCTCAACATCAGGAACTGGAGTGATATGACAAGGAATAATGGTTCAAACTCAAAGAGCAGAAATTTAGGTTAGATATACAGAATAAATTCTTTACTGTGCAAGTGGTGAGGCAACAGGTTGCCCAGAGAAGCCCTGGATGCCCTACCCCTGGAAGTGTTTAAGGTCGGGTTGGATGGGTTATTGAGCAACCTGCTCTAGTGGGAAGTGTCCCTACCCATGGCAGGGGGATTGGAACTAGATGATCTTTAAGGTCTCTTCCAATGCAGATCATTCCATGATTCTGTGAACACTGTCATGTGCTGACTACACACCTGAATTCTTTTTCTCTTTGATCATCTTAAATTAATCCTTTTTCTATTTTTCCATTGTTTTTTAACCAAAATAATAGAGTATAACTGAGCTGTATTCCACCATTTTTGCCACAACTTCATAGTCTCCTAATCTCTCCTCCTTTGTGATGCCTCTCAAGGCCCTTTTATGTGCTTGTAAATCTGCTTCAGTAATTTCCAACACAGTGAAGTGGGGTAGCTTGACTGATGCTTCCTGTGCTCAGTTTGCTTGATGGCAGTGAAAAGGTGTATGATTGAATTACGTAAGGATCTGTGAAGTAGAAGGGCCTCTCTCCATCACATTGGAGTGAAATAATTTGTCCTTTACAAATGGCAAACGGTAAGAATTTAGGCATGCCACATATGATGATTACTAATACAAGAATGAGTTGTACCAGCAGTACCTCCAGTTCTTTGTGAAAGTTGGAATCAACTTTCATGCAGTCAAACAGAGAAAAGTTGGAGAGGTCTGGCTGATAAATGTAATGGGTCCTAAGCTCTTTCCCCCTGAACAGTTCTATTTCTACTAGACTGCAAGGATTCAGTGTTATTTATATTTATAATAGGTTAAAAGATAAGAGTGAATGACTAAAACAGCATTCCATGACTGAACTTGTAGTTCTTGAAAATAGTTTATTAATTAATAGCTTTGCTTACAGGAACATACTTTCTTAAAACATTTGTGACCAATTAAATGTTCTTTATTCTGGAAACAGCACAAATTTAGGTCAGCATACAATAAAAGGAGCCCTTTAGATGGCACCCCTTAGCACTGTGTACCATGTGGCAGACTCTATTTGAAGTTGCTATAATTTCATCTGATATCTTGAGTGAAAATTTGTCTGTAAGGGTAATTGTCTGGCCTAGTGCTCTCAGTTTTTTACCCTCTTAGTAATTACATGAGCTTTCACAAGAAATGTTGGCTGTGAGGTCTGTCTACTCAAAGCTGTGTGAGAGGTGAGATCCAAGCTGCAGAAATCATTGTGACTGCTAGAATAAATCTAACCTTTGCCTGGAATGTTCTCTCCAATGCTTTTCATTTCTATTGCTGCTGAGCTCTTATGAAGGAGAGGAAAACCCGGTGTATTGACTTGATTTTTAGAGAGGGAAGATGTGTTTTTCTTTTTCAACAACTAAAATTGTGAGTGCAAAGCAATTAAAACGTTTTGTTGTTTGTTTGTAATAGCCTTCCTATAGCAAGATAGACATTCATGCTTATTATCAGAACAGGATTTTCTGGTATCAACTTAAGATGTTTTGTGATATCTGTTGAGCCCAAACTTGGTCTGATTTTTGTCCAGACAATGCCTTATTATTGAAAAATGCCTGGCACCTTGAAACCCTATCCATGAGAAATTATTCCTGCTGTTTTATTTGACTTTACTACCATTCCACCTATTCTCAGCTTGGGAGAAGATATTCTCAGGCCAGCAGGGTCTAAGCATGGTACTTGTGTGACTGGTAGAAAGGTAGAATATTCCCTGAAAAGGTTAAGAATTAAGAGTGAGAGAGAATAATTTTCAGAGTCTTTCAGGATAAAGAAAGCAAGTGGTATTCTACCCAGTCCTGAATGTTCTGCACTGATGACCATGAATAAGGCTCGTCTTGGAGTTGTCTTGTTACTTTCAACACTCTGGAGTTTTGTCCTTCAAGGAGCTAATTATTTTAATACATCTCTGTTAGATCTCACTTTTTCCTGAAAAGAAAGCTGAGATTTCTTACAACTTAGATTGTGCTCTTAATAGAGAGATTATTGTGATGTTTTGGGCCATTGAATGTTTAGAGTGACACCTTTCTTTAAAGGACCAGCTGTTGGGAAAAGATATGAACCAGAAGTGTACATGGTCATCCCTTTTTAGGCTCTGTTGACTAAACTTCATCTGAAGTTGGGATAAGTAACTAAGTAACTTGAACACTTGGGACATAACAGCATCTGCCCTTACAGGTACATAGTTCTGATATATAACCCTCATATATTTAACAAAGCTCAGGTAAACACACAAATATGGTAGCCTGCAGGAACAAACTATGTTTGTGTGTGTAGAAATATTATATATAACTGCATTGATTAAAAGCCTACTGTTAATTTTCTGATAAGCAAAATGGGGTTTTGGCAATGTATGATGATAATTTTATGTTAACCTTCCTGCCTTTGTAAGTGGAATAAAAAGAAAAAAAATGAAGCTCAAAATCTTTATTCAGGACACAGATTATTCTTATAAATATAATTATGACTTAATTTATGAGGATATCTTTGAGTATTTATTCCTAACCTGTGATGAAGGATTGCATGAAATTGCACGCTGGCCCCTTGAGACCCAAATCACACTTTGATGTTTTTTTTTCCCCAATAAAGTTTACTTCAGTATTCATTATGGAATTTATTCTTTTATTTGTTTGTTTGTTTTATTTTTTTCCTAAGCTTTCAGGTGTGTTGTTTTTTTTTTCATTGCTACCCTTTTGAAATTCAGGAGCATGAAGAATTGGTCAGAGTCAGATACAGGTTTATATATAAAGTTTTATTATTTTCATGGTATTTTCTGGAGTAGGAAGGTACAAAGATAATAAGCCCGCCTTTTGCTTAAATCCATGTACAGTAAACTATGCACAGCAGCAGATATTTCTGAATAAAAGTCTCAAGACCAGAGATTATGTGCCTCATCAGCTGCTTGGCTTTGTTATATTTATTCAATGGTTGTGGGATGGTTTGGCAGTTAGCTGTTATTCTGTTTTGTGAGTTCTTATGGTGTTGCTTGTTTTTCTGCTGCAAAGCTCCAACTACTGCCAAGGTCTGCCACCCTCTAAGAAGTCCTCGGTTGTTCTCCTCTCATTGCAAAACAAAGCCTCATTTTAGTACTTTTTAAGAAACCGAAAATCAGTTTTTAGGCATGGAGCTGCTTTATGGTACAGCACAATCCAAACAGCAAGTGACAGCTTCCAAGGAGGTATCTGAATATGAACCTAGTATCCTGTGCTCCTGTGAGTACCTGGTGCTAAGTGGGGTTTTGTATTTGATTAAGCAGCCATTTTCCGGAATGGGGAAACCCATCCTTTGGAAGTCATGAGGGCAAAACTTTCTTCTGCATATTTTTGTTATAATTTCCCAAGTGTGTACTTGAGTGAAGGATTCAGACTCACACCTCTTTTTACAGAGTGAGTACTAGACTAGAAATTTAGCACATGTAGCGCAGACAATTGAAACTGTTCTTCTATTAGTTTATTGCATGTACATTTTGATAAACAATTCTGTAGCCTTGATTTTTGCAGTCAGTCCAAGTAGGGCTCAAAAAGCCTTGGAGGTAGGGTAGAGCCCACTTCAATTGAAGTAACCTGTCTTTCCCCCTGTCCTCAAATTGTCCTGAAGTCTTTTATCCTCCTGTGTCCTACTCCAGAACCTATTCACAGGCACCAAAGAAGTCACCAAAACTTCTTCCTCTTTATCCTTGACTCCCCTCCTGTATGTTGAGTCATCTTGGGGACCTCACTTTCTCCAAAACTGGCTTCTTCTGCATTTGGGGAGAACTTTGAAAGGCCTGGGGTAAGCTGCATAATTCACACACTAACAGTACGTGATTTGGGAGTTAGATGACAGATTTGATGGGGGCAAGGGAGGAATGGGTATACGGCAGGACTAGTCCCAGGCAATCATAACTTCAGTACTTGCTCAACCCATGAGACCAGTAACATTAGACCTCAACCCCTTCAATCTCTTTATTGTTATCTTTCATTGTGCTTTAAGGGGATTTTGAGCATTAATGTGTCCTGTGAGCCTTCGTAGATTGAGGTTTTACCCATTGCTACATTTACCTTCCAGCACAGTCATGGTTTGCTACAGAAGTATTACTTTGGGAGGTTTTTTTAAATGGTATACTCATGTAGTCAAGTGTCCGAGTAATGATATATCTAAAGATATAATGATTTGGGTAATCTTGTTAATATGCATGATGGGCTTCTTCAGAAGAAATTGAAAGTCAGATAGGAATAGTTTCAAAGGAATCATTACTGCCTTAATGTGTTAGTGATCCATATATAATGGAGTCCCTCCATAGTCACTGACAGGTGTCATAATGGTCTCAGTACTGAAAAACTGATGTAGCTCCTCTTTCATTTTAATCTTAACTCATACCTCTTCCTTAAGTAAAACTGCACAGTAAGACTAAAAAATTATGTGAAACTTGAGGCCATAGGTAAGGTAACAAATGCATAAGAAGTTCATAGGTTTGTTGGAGCAAAGTGAAAGCTTTCAGAAGACTGCAGCCTAATTAATAGTAACTGAAATGTGGAAACCTTGTGGAGTTCAGCTGTATTAATTTTATTCTTATTTTTGTTGTAGGGTTTGTAACATGACAGTGCACACAATAAAAGCAGGGTGACTTTTTTACCTTATTATCTGAGATAAAAAGCAGAAACAAACAATATTAAATAGAGGATATTCAATTAATAGGCATCAAACTTATCTTGAATTTAAAATTTTAAAATGTCTAAAATACTAAAAATTTAGGGTGTATTTAAAAATCAGTATTTTTAAAGAAAGCATCAGCAGATTTCTCTTTTTGTACACGAGATATCAGATATTATTATACTGGAGACCGATACTCCATCCACTCTGAGATGTGTACTTATCTCTCACGTTCTCAGTCTTAATCTTATATTTAACTGTGAAAAGTGGAATTATTTGAATGAGAGAGAACAAATGACTCTCCAGACCAACCTGGTAACTTTATGACTAGAGATTTTGCTTGTGTGGATGAAATGTGGAATGAAATGATTGTCCAGAGGAGGCAGAGAAGTGATGTTTTGAGTTTACTTTCCATATAACCATTGTTTTTCTTGCCTATCATTAAAAACAGCTCCTTGATGTTTCTGCAAATCTATAATTCCTCCAATTCATGCTGGTATCAAAACTAGATGTCATTTAAAGATGTAGGACAAGTTGGTAAAATGAATAGCAACAAATTGCTGGAGTCACATGGTTGCTTTTTAGCAGTGTAAAATTGCCAGGCTGCTCGGTACACTGTATGACTTCTTGCTTAAACTGACTCCAGTGCTAAAGTAATGAGAGAAAGTAAAAATGGTCTTTAACAACATTTCAGAAACTACAGACTAATAAATCTGATGTATGGGATAAAAAAAAGTGGAAGTGATTAGACAAGTAAAAATGTGCTGCAAAGGGAAAGAATAAATATTACTTTTATAGAGAGAAGTTGTACACTAGAGTGCAATTCAATTAGGGTAGAATTTAGGGCAGGCTTTCAGATAAACTTGCTATAACTGATGGAAGTATGATAAGCGCTTGAGGAAATCTTAGATAAATCTTCTCACTAAATATTTTTAGTGGAATAACAGGGAAGGTGCAATTGTAGACCAGTAAGAGACCAAATAAAAGAAAAAAGAAAAATAATTAATAGGAAAGGATTTATTTTTTTTTTCACATTAAAAATTTTTCTGGGAGAGAAGGTGAATGGTAAAATAACAATTTTGTTGAAGTTCCCTGTGTTAATCACCCTATTTAAATCTAAAACTCAGTAGACATACTGGTAGAAGATTGCAGATCTTAATAATTAGAAAGTTGAAAAAAAGAATAAAATTACTATTATAGATTATGCAAATGGCTAATAGATATATTCAGAATTAGACACTCTTAGTTCTGGATGCATGCATATGCTTGAGAACCTTGATGGAAAGGAAGCTTGTAAACAAACAATATCACTGCTGCTCTTCATAAATTGTGTCCACTTGTTTCAGAAAGGATGTGATTAATCAGAAGGGTGTAAGAGGGCATATGGGGAGAGGGGGGGTTGTTTTGTTTGTTTGTTTTGTTTGTTATTTGTGGTGGTGTTGTTATTGTTTGTTTTGGGGTTTTTTTTGAATGAGATGGCGTTCATGTGAGGAGAAATTAAAGTTTAGAACACTGCTTGGAAAACAAATGTCAAGATAATGGACACTGGCATATAAATGGAGTGATGGAAGCAAATAGGGAAGATTTTCCAGTCTTCCCTGGGATGGACAAGTTGGAATAAATGATTAAAATATCAAGTGCCAGATATAAATAGTTTTTCACACAATGCTTAATTAAATGTGGGAGTTCACATCTGCTAACAATGTTACTAATAGCTTCAAAAGCCATTAGACAAGTTCAAGGAAGAAAAAGGCATTTAGGTGCTATTGAAAACAGTGATTTATTGAAGCTTTTTTACCCTTAAGCAATAGATAACTGATGATGGAAGGCTACACAAGGTGAAGTAATGCTGTTTATTTGTCCTGATTTCTCTTTTGAAACCTTATATGGAAATCTTTGATCAAGTTCCAAATTTATATAATTCTTAATATTTTTATCATAGATGTGCTTACTCTCTCCTGTGTGTGACCTTTTGTTTACTTATTAACTCATCCAGGTCCAGGAAAGGGGTTCCAGTTGAAGGTCTCAAACCATACACTCAAATAACTTGTGGTTCCTTGGTCCTTCCTGTGTTGTGTATGTAGGTATGTTTGGAGATCTGCTCTTGGCTGAAGATCACAGCTCCAAAATATTATTATAGCATCTAGCTTTCCATGGGTTTCGCTGCAGAGTTAAGAGATGTGATCTTACCAGCATCTCCACAGACGGATGTCCATATTCACCATGTCTTTAAAAGCCTGTCATGTAGAATAGCTGGCAACTATGGGGTCTCAAATTGTGTATTTTACATTTTTGCTGATGTTGGCCTGAATTAGCACTTTCTGCTGTGTTGGTGCTGATATGCATGCAGGATTTAGCATATACCCTGTAAGCTCTTGACACTCCCTGCCCTGAAGATCCTTCTTGATGTTTTGCTTCCTCTGGTTTTATCTGTCTGAAAACAACAGAGGGAAAACATAGAACAAATGACTAACTTTGGCTACTGTATTAAAGTGTTAATTTTGATCATTTTATAGATCAATAAAATAAGTATGTGTGTGACTATAACTTACTAGATAGGACATGAGTTCAAGTATTTGACTTTTAACTCCTTTAAATACAGCCATGCACCATGCCTGAAGCTGGCAGTATCTGCAGGCCTATTTTGCCTGGGGAGCGCAGACCCAAACTGGAACTGCATCTACCAGCCTCTTCACTTCCTACATTTTCTTTTTTTATGACTTTCCTTTATTTTTCAATGAATAAAAAGTTACAAATATTAACTTCCTTTCATCATAAGACTTCAGTGGTTTAAGAGATAAGATTTTCAGGAGACCCTCATGCTTTCAAATGATAATCAGAAGATGACACATTGTGATTCTTTTATATATATTTTTTAATATGATTCTTGACTTTTCAGGCTCCTCTGCAACCAAAAAATGGATTACAAAATCCAATATGAAAAATGAAAGTCTTTATTGCTGCTCTCAAAATAATCGTTATTCGTGATGACATTCTATTTCATGAACCTTGAAATTAATTTTAATTCCTTGATTATAAAGACTGTTAAGAGAATATGCATTTTGTTATCGATGCATATATACTAGCTAGCTTTTCACTGACCTTGAGCAAACCCTCAGCTGACACATGATTTTAATTCCCTTGAAATACATTAGAAAAGTTAGATTACTCCCCATGCTCGACTTTAGCCTGTCCATAAAATGAACAATGAATATTTGCTCGTTTGTGAATAGCCCCTAAATGAGGCCAGTGCATCTCACTGATTTCCACCAACCCCCATCTGCCTGAGTTCTTAAAATTTTTATGGGAGTATATAAAGGAAAGAGACATGAGCTATCTGAAAATAATGATAATAATAAAAAAAAATCTCAAGTGTAAATGGAAGACTAGTACTTTCTTATAATATAGTCCTTTGCATGTCATGTTTTGCCCTGGCTGCAGCATGACGCACCTAACTGCGTGCTATTTCCAGAGAGGACCACTAATACTGACATACCACAAAGCCTGGGTAATTTAATTATGGACAGCCTGTTCTGCCGCAATGCTAGAAGGAAATAAAAGTGAATGAGTTTCATGTTACTTACTAACAGAAAGATGTAGCCATCTGAAATGCATGCATGGTTATTTCAGAAGTGTTTAGCAGATACGTAATGTGACTTGTATGATATAAACTCATCTAAAGATAAAATGTAAGTTGGTATAAGTATATAATGTGCAATTATTAAAATTCCAGCAAAACAGACTAGTAGACAAAATCCTCATTAATGCTATTTAAAGTGTAATCAGCATTAAAAATATGCATTTGCAAACTTTAATATTTTAGTCTTTGGAAATGTTAGGTCTTACGACATCCAGATTAATTTTGACTGCTTAGAATTGTAGAATTTCTGGAGTCCCTTTAGGTGGCCCTGGTTAAAGCCAGCTTTCATGGTTTCTATTGCTAGCTGCATATAAAGAAGTAGGGTTTTGGTCACTCAAAAAAGGAATTTGAAAACCTTTATTTTTCGTTGTTACTTGACTGCTTTGTTTTAAAGTTTGAAGGTTATGCTTAATTTTCACATGTGGCAACTGGTGGCTCCTGCCCTCCCTGCCCTGCCCTTTTCATAATCTTCT
Source organism: Lepidothrix coronata (assembly GCF_001604755.1). Classification (NCBI taxonomy): domain Eukaryota; kingdom Metazoa; phylum Chordata; class Aves; order Passeriformes; family Pipridae; genus Lepidothrix; species Lepidothrix coronata. Next base: position 16,900,048 of record NW_016690180.1, read on the forward strand.
TCATGGGTTTATCCACTAGGGATAGAATTATTTGTGCTTTTTACAACAAAGCATTCTATCTTTGCTTGTTACAATTCAGTGTACGATAGGTCAATCACATGTTTCCTATTAGGCTGGAGAAACTGAGGCAGGAACCAAATCTGTAGAAATAATAGTCATTGTTTATGAAGTGCTTTGCTACATTTGAAGGGTACAGAAAAGTAGAAAAGTTCACCTCCACTTAAGTTCCTTATTTATTTAAGTTCCATATACACGAATGCTACTTGAAGGTGACCTGATGAAATTTGACTACCCAGGCTGCTTGTTTTATGTCAAATTGAATGATGCTGGGAAAGCTATTTCAAAACAAATTTGGTATAAATCCCTCTCTCTACCCCATCCTTGAGAAATACAGCACAGAAGAGAAGCTGTCAGATTTTATTGATTTCTATGAACTTTCTTATGGTTTGGTATTCACACCACTCAGTACTCTCATTATCTGTTAAATGTTCTTTAACTGCTGCCTGTCACAACACTGAAAATGGGAAACAAGTGCTTGAAGGAGAACAGGATGGGCAGAAAAAACAAGCTGCTCAACATCACCTAAACTTGCTTTTAACTCCTTTTGGCCTTTGTGTAGGATTTTAATTTAGATCTTTATGAGCTAGACATTTTGTTTGGTAGACTAAGCTTAGCAGCTTCTGCTGTCTAACTTGAACTAGGTAAAACAAAAGAAGATGCTATCAACATAAGACTATAGTTTTAAAATTAACCACTCAATTCAGGTAAATCTAGGATTGTATATGTGTGTGTATATATATAAATATATAATTTTTTTGGTTTAAATTGCTAAAATTTCTCTAAAACCAAGTTCTGAGTTCTTAAGCATTAAAAATACAGAGGCATATAGAAGCTTCTTTTAATCTTTCTCTGAAGATCTGATTCATAACATGGTATTGGCAGTTCTGGAATTCAGACAGTAAGCAGATATTCAAAGGGGATGCTGTCTAGGGAGATTTCTCTGCTTGCCCTCTCCAGTTCCATCTTAAACTTCATTATTTAATCTTTTTATCTCTCTTACTTTTTCTTCACCACGTTAGAAGGATAATAGATAGAAAGACAGGCATATAAGTACGCAGTACAGAATTTCACCTTGGGTAAAAAAAAAGAACTGTGAGGAAGAGTCAAACTAGAGCTTTACGTATTACAAGCTTTTGCAAAAATATGAGGTTTATTGTCATAGAATCATAGAATGCCTTGGGTTGGACCTTAAAGATCATCTAATTTTAAGAACGAGGCTGCATCCAGTTGGCAGCCGGTCACTAGTGGTGTCCCCCAGGGATCAGTGTTGGGCCCAGTTCTATTTAATATCTTTACTGATGATCTGGATGAGGGGATTGAGTGTACCATTAGCAGATTTGCAGATGACACCAAGTTGAGGGGGAGTGTTGATTTGCTGGAAGGCAGGAGGGCTCTGCAGAGGGACCTGGACAGACTGAAGAGTTGGACTGATTCCAGCAGGATGAAGTTCAACAAGGCCAAGTGCCGGGTCCTGCACTTTGGCCACAACAACCCCATAGAGGGCTATGGGCTGGGGGCAGAGTAGCTGAAGAGCAGCCAGGCAGAAAGGGATCTGGGAGTTTGGATTGACAGGAAGCTGAACATGAGCCAGCAGTGTGCCCAGGGGGCCAAGAAGGCCAATGGCATCCTGGCCTGGATCAGGAACAGAGTGGCCAACAGGCCCAAGGAAGTGATTCTTGCCCTGTACTCAGCGCTGGTGAGGCCACACCTGGAGTGCTGTGTCCAGTTCTGGGCCCCTTAGCTCAGGAAGGATATTGAGGTGCTGGAGCAGGTCCAGAGAAGAGCAACAAGGCTGGTGAACGGATTTGAGCACAAGACCTATGAGGAGAGGCCGAGGGACCTGGGGCTGTTCAGCCTGGAGAAGAGGAGGCTCAGGGGACACCTCATCACTCTCTACAACTCCCTGACAGGAGATTGTAGCCAGGTGGGTGTCAGTCTCTTCTCCCAGGCAACTGGCAGTAGGTCAAGAGGGCATGGTCTCAAGCTCTGCCAGGGGAAGTTTAGGTTGGATATTAGGAAGCAATTTTTTACAGAGAGAGTAATCCAACATGGGAATGGGCTGCCCAGGGAGGTGGTGGATTCACCATCCCTGGAGGTTTTTAAGATGAGACTGGATGTGGCACTTAGTGCCATGGTCTGGTAACCACAGCAGTGTTGCATCAAGGGTTGGACTTGATGATCTCGGAGGTCTTTTCCAAACCGGTTCATTCTATGATTCTGTGGGCAGCAATGCCATGCAGTAGGTCAAATTGTTCTGGGCTCCATCCAACCTGACTTTCAACACTTGCAGGAATGGGGCAACCACAACTTCTCTGGGCAACTGGTTCCAATGCCTCATCACCCTTACAGTAAAGAATTTCTTACGAACATCTAATCTAAAGATCTCCTCTTTTAGTTTAAAACCATTCCCCCTTGTCCTATCACTGTCTGCCCATGTAAAAAGTCACTCTCCCTCTTTTTATAAGCCTGCTTTAAGTATTGGAAGGTTGCAATGAGGTGTTCCCAAAGCCTTCTCCAGGCTGAACAATCCCAACTCTCAGCCTGTTTTCATAGGAGAGTTTTTCTAGCCCTCTCATCATTTTTGTGGCCTCCTATGGACCTGTTCCAGGTCTTTCTTATGCTGAGGACCCCAGAACTGGATGCAGTACTCCAGGTGGGGTCTCACGAGGGCAGAATAGAGGGGGAAGAAACACCTTTCTCAGCTTGCTGGCCATGCTGCTTTTGATGCAGCCCAGGATGTGGTTGGCCTTCTGGGCTGTGAGTTCACACTGTTGGCTCATGTCCAGCTTTTTATCCAGCAGAACCCTAAATCCTTCTCTGCAGGGCTGTTTTCATTGAGTTCTTCTCCTGGTCTATACTCATGTCTGGGATTGCCCCAGCCCAGCTGTAGCACCTTGCCCTTGGATTTGCTGAACTTCAGGAGGTTCCCATGGGCTCACTTCTCAAACTTGTCCAGATTCCCATGGATGTCATCCTATTATTCTGTTGTGTCAACTGCACTTCTCAGTTTTGTGTCCTCTGCGTACTTGCTGAGGGTGCACTCAATATCTAACCTAATTCAACCAAAATACCAGATTCTTACTGTGGCTAATATCTTGACACATATTCAAGTGAAATTCAGGCTGTGCTTCCATACTCTGGACTCACCAGGGTCATGGTTTTGATCCCCATACAGGCCATGCACTTCAGAGTTGTGCTTGATGATCCTTGTTGGCTCCCTTCCAACTCAGAATATTCTGTGACTCTGCTAGCACAGCTGTTTCCAGAGCTGTACTAGACTGAACAGAGTGGAAACTATTTTGCACATGTTGCATTCCCTGCTTATGTGTTCAGGTGCCTATTTTATTTTTTTTACCTCAAATTATAGTGCAAATATGCTCATTTGGGTATAAATGACACATTTTAAGTTCTTGCATTGGGAAATGACCCATTAGTGTATGTCATGCAGTGCAGTTTCATGTGTCATAATGGCATCATGATTTCATTGCTGCACATAGTGCCTTGATGTCAAATGCCAGAGTTCGGAAAAAATACAGTTGTTATTCAGGTGCCAGAGTAACACTATCCTTTCTGCTCTGCCAGCTTCTGCAGCATCAACAACAGCTGTCACTCAATGCTATGAGTAACTGTCTGGAGTAAGAACAGTTGTTTTTTGTACCCAGGTTTATGGGTCAAGGCAGCAGAGATGCTGGGCAGATTACCACTGGTGAAAGCTTTCTGCAGTCTAATCACTGCAGTGGAGTGTAAGAGAAGTGCTGGCACAGGGACATCTGCATCTCTTCTCCAGGGACTGTGTACGTTGCTGGTGTGGCTCCCCAGGTGCATAACCTGCCCAGGCTGTGGGACCTCTTGAATGCCTCTGAACAGTTTTCCCCAAAGGAAAAAGAGCCCAAGCACAGAGATGAATTTCAGGTGCATTTCTGGTTGTGTCATACACTGTCTTCTAAGAAAAAGTGCTATTGCCCATTGCACAATTTCATCTAAGTAAATATCAGTCAATTAAGTTGTGTTTTGTTTGCCGTTTAAAATACTTTGCCAACTTTTGCTGACTAGATCCAGAAACTGAGTTCTACTTCTAAAGGCCTTGGCTGCTCTCCCAGAGATCATTCAGAAATGTTAATATAGTTCAGTGAATTTTTAGCAGCCACGGTGGCAGATGGGCACCAGAAATGACTTCGTTCACGCCAGTAAATAGGATCCTCTGAAACTGTGCAGTAATAAATGTAAAAAGTTGTCAATATGTTGCTCCATACCAGTATTTCAATGCTTTATTTCTGTCAACATTAAATATTACAAACATTTTGTTTCAACATGCAAATGTTCAACACTAATTGTTTCTTAAAATAGTCATTCATATATCAAAAAGGTATTTTTTAACTTACCTACCACCTTTGATTAAAACCTCTCCTTTATATTTCCAAGAAAAAATGTTAATTTCTCAAAACATAGTTCCAAGGTGATAAATTATGCTTCATTTATTTTGGAAATAATTCATACTTTAACTTACTAATAGACTGCCCAAGGCTTAAAGTAAGAAATTGCATAAATAATCACAAAACATGACTGCCCTCTGAGATTCAGTTCCATTGCCTCAACAAACTGTGCTTGTTTCTCAGATAGTATCTCATCTAGTTTTTGTTTTGAATTCATTAAGCATTTCCTTGCAGCTTCAAGAAGAGTTTAAAAATCTGAAAAAAGCACAATCTAGTTTAATAATCCAACTATGAAGTAACTAAAAAGGCTCTTTACTGCTATCTAATAATAAAGGGGATCTAATGTTAATTTCTGAAATGCTGACTGTAAAGTTCCAAGTTCTGCTAAAGCTTAAAAAGTTACACCTTTTCTGTGTTCAGTGTGTCACTGGAATGCTTTTATCTTTTGGTGACACCTGCAATTTTCTTACCTGGGCATCTGTGTCTCCCATTCCTACCCCTCAGCACCACCCCACCACCCCGTCCCCGAAAAAGGAAAAAAAAAAGTTGCATTACATTAGCAATAAGGAAAATATGTATCCATGTATGCTGTAAGACATACCAATATGGAGGTGAGTTACAGCAGCTTTCCCAGCTCTGTCATGTAGGGGACATTGTATATAGTGTTATAAACGTTTAATGTTCATCTCTTGTTTGTGAATTTAGGTGTCTGTTCCTAATAGCATGGCTTGTAAATCTAAAGTACCACGACTCCTAAATCTGTGCCAAACAACATTAAATTCATTTATGATGGCAGTTACATGACCTGTTTTTATGGCTCCATTCAGACAGGAGGGGTTGTCCTTTCTTTAAACTTTGCAGAAGCTGTTTTACTGCATCTCTGACCAGTGGGATGTAGCAGAGAGAAACCAGTTCATTTGGATTTGGATGCTGCAACTTGTTTAGATTCTTGAACATCCCTAAACACGTAGTAGCAAAGTGCAAGTATCTTCAGTATATTAGGTGCCCTGTTCTGCATACAAAACTTGTAATGAGCCGACTTTTTTAGGACACTGTAATATCCTTGGGGTTTAGTTGCCTGGGAACTCGCATGTGGAAGCAGATCCCCTGTACAATCTGTAGTAGACACAATACAGGTTTCAATGGTGGAGGTACAAAGAAGGGTTGAGAATAACTGGGGGGGCAGGGCAGGGAGGGGGTTGTGGAGGGAGTGAGCAGATGGATAAAATTAGCAGCTTCTTTGAGAGGTGAGGAAACCATGTTTCTGCTATAGGGAAATTTCAGAAAAGTCCTTGGGTTTCTTCTTCTTCACTGAGTGGACTCCTGGGGTATGATAGTGCCCTACCTTCATGCTGGGTGGTTGTCAGTGAAATATAATAGGCTGTTGAGTCGTTTCCCAAAGGAAGTGCTAAAAGCCAGGTTATTTGCAAGGCTTTAAATTACACTTGACAAAACCCTTGGCAAGGTACTGAGAAATTATGTTGCATTTACAGAGAGATGAAAGTAAGCCAGCTTGTGCTTCCCAGTGTTTCTCCTGCTGGGGAAACATCCTGCAGATTTACAGACATCCAAAGCAGCCGTGTGGCAACAGCAAATCCTGCCATATTGTAGCTGTAACATATGGACTTGTGAGTCCTGTGAAGGAATTCACACCTACTGTGCAATCGGTCTGCTCTGCTCATCTGTGGAGAGTGCCAATGGAAGCCAGAATCTTGCACCCTGGCAGCTCTGGGTGGCCAGAGGATGGTGGATTCAATGGGAGATGCAGTGAATTCTGGCATCCCTTGAGTCGTGGGAGGTGCTGAGCTATTCATGGGAAACCTGCAAACTGCTTCAAAAGCAGTTTTGGAAAGCAAACAGCTTTGGAAAGGTGCAGAAGTTTGCAGGGTGAGCTTCTAGAGAGCTGATGAAATAAGCAGATTAGTTATACTGATTTCCATCTAAAGGAGTATATTCTTCCACAAGTTGGCTGAGTTTGAATGTACTATCATTTTCCAACTGGAAAAAAGTTTCACAGTTAAAAAAAAGCAAAAACATTGTTGCTAATGTACTAGAACCATACTTTAATTGAATCCTTTGGGACCTGAACAAGCATGGAAGATAAATTCAAGATGCATGCAAAAAGTTTCAGTTTAATGAATATCCTAGATAATAAGAGGGATTTCGCATTGAATTCAATCTAAAAAGTCATCCATACAAAGTATTTTTTTTTTATTTGAGGATAAAAATAATCTATTTTATAAACATAAGCTGGAATATTAAACCTCTCCAGAAGTATTCAGTGTTGCCAAAGAACTAATCCACCAAATTCTGTACAGGAGAGTGAGATGAATTTCCAGAACCTGATTTGCACGTGTGCAAGGTCTATAGACCTAGACAGATCAGCGGGGATTTGGGGCTTTACTTCATTGCTTGTTGCTCTCTTTCATTTAAAAGAGAAGTTATGGGTAGGATAATGGCTAGTTAAATAAAATTTGCCATATCTATCACAATTGATTAGCAGGTGTCTTTTTAGCTTTCTATATTTGCTTTCTGAAATATGTTTGTCTATTTGCATATGAATTGAGTGGAGGATAGTTCTATACACAGGTAACTTCAGAGGCAGGAAATAATCCCATCAGTAACCTTAAGAAAATATATTTTTATTTTGTGGGGTTTTTGTATATTTTATCCTTTTGTTTGATTGGGATTTTGGGGATTTTATTTTTTTTAGGGTTAATCAAAACTGACAATCTTCTATTATTACAATGCCATTAGATGAAACAAACACAACCTCACTGCAAAAGCAGCAAATCTTCGCTGCTTTTAAAGTAAAAATTAGATCCCATACCCTGTCTGAAGTAAAACTGATGTTTTAAAATGTTTTTTTCTGTTCTGTTTTCTTTCCTATTGTTCAATAGCTAAAATCATCAACTCAGTTCCAAGAATATATTTAGCTGACTGATTTAATCTAATTTTCTCATTGAGCATGCACTGGTATGAAAAAGCAAATCAATAGCACTCTTGGATATTTTCAAGATCATTTCGGCTTCTGCTCCCATGTGTCAACCGCCTTCTCCTTTCACAAGACAATGAGCAAAGCTGGTGAATGGGGGTATGTAAAGGTCAGTATTCCATGTTTTTTAAATGTATGAGGAAAATGTTGTTATTAACTTTGTGGTGTGGTTTGTGTGATATACTGCTAATCATCCTTGGTTTAATGGGAAAATGCACCCCATATTACAGAACTGATACCTTGGCAGGCTGTTTTCTCAGGTGCACCTAAGACTTGTGATGCTGTTTATATTGGTTTGTTGTCCTGTTAGGTTGCAGTGTCAGATAATCGTACCGGACTTCTTGGTACTCATTTTCTTGTCTGTTGTTGTATAACTTAGTCCTTCTCAGATCAGTTGGTAGGTGTTCTTTTCTTCTCTGCCAGCTTCGTGAGAAGCTGCTGTTTAAAGCTGACAGGCCACATGCATTTATCTGCCTTTGGTTCCTGATTTGATTATTTTTGTTTATATTGTACTATGCTCTACGGATTCATTCATGAATCTCTCATCGGGGTCTCAGCTTCTAGAAAATTCTACAAGCTTTTTTCAGATTTTTCAAAAGTGCATTTCTAGGCTGTAAAAACATAGCTCTCTTCTAACATTGCTTTGGAATGTTGCTAAAACCCCATGGTCCCCATTTTTCATAAACAAGTAGGACATGCTTCTGTCTCATCCTCTCCAGAAGCACAACCCTGACAATAACTGTTTCAGTCACTGACCATTACCTTGCAAGATCTTCCCCGGAGGGGTTTGTGTGCTGCCATCACGTGAACTAAAGCAATACTATTAAACTGTTAAAGTGATGACAAAAGCTGTGTTTTCCAGTAGAAGTTGAGGTTAGCTGAAATGCTGACACTGTTGAGACTGGTGCCCTGGATCAACAGACTTTCTTACTGACTGACGTAGCTGCCATATATTCTGTGGTCCAGAAGAGATGCTTATGATATTATCACATGCAGGACAGGAAATATGATGCTGATATATGTTGAGCGTATCTGGAACCACAGTAAAATCCATAAGGAATGCTTATGTGTAATCATCTGTGTGATTTGGATGTAATTTAAAGCACATTGTAACTAAAAAGAGAAAAACCAGGAAGGAACAGTGAAATTAAAATATTGAATAGAACAAATCAACATGTAAACCAATGTTTTGTTATCGTTAGAAAACAGGAATAAGTGTCTAGGAATGTAATCTATTTTAAAAAGGCACCAAAAAAAAAAGTTCATGTTCTTCTGCCATCTTTATCCCTAGAGTATTATAGAGTAAGTTTAACTACTAAAGAGGTGTTTACTACCAGAACAAATTTTGTTTGCATTATGTTATCAAATGCAGAGATAGCTGTGAGTGTAGACATACCAATTTAGAAAAAAAAGTGATGTGCAGTGATCTTTTTTTCCAATTTAAAATAGGAAAATAAGTTCAGTTTATGACTGGTTATAAGGAAAGGATAAATTATTGACACATTTTGAAATGAAGAAAGATCTTATTTTCTTCTTAAATTTATTTTCATATATGAAGAAAATGGTTTAAATAGGTTTTGTTACTAATGTATACAATTACTAACTGCCTGTAAAATTTCGAACTAGTGGTGCTTCTGGAAGGGCCTAAGTCATATTATGGGATGATTAATACTCACAACACCCCTGTGAGACAAGGTTGAATTTATGCCTGTGTTACAGAAAGATCCATTTTGGTAGGATATATGCTTTGACTCACATATTAGGGAAGTGGCCTGGAGATGCTAAGCTTTCTCTCCATCAGTGTGTTTGCTGAGTACACTGTGGGTAAAGTGACATAGCTACCTTGTCAGTTCACTGACAAAACATGAAAAACTAGTGCCAGTGAGACTTGCTTGGCCATCGTTTTGCAAATGTCATAGTAACACACAACTCCTCAGTCTCTCATCCTCTGTGTTTTCTCTGGCTGAACAAATTTGCCCTTTCAACCCAAACACGCAGACAGCTCCTGTCAAACTGAAACCTCTGTGTCCTTCAGCTTAACAAATATGTTGCAGGCACAGTGCTGTAGGTATCAATGCAATTCTTTGCAGATATATGCATTTTTTGGTAAAATTAAAAATGGCTTTTGATCAAGAAATCTTTCCCAGATTTTTTCTTAATCTTGGCAGAAACATTTAGCATAGCATATTTTAGTATTAAAAGCCTATTTCTGAAAGCAGCCATTTCTTTGTCTAATACTTTGCCAATACCTTTTTAACATTACAATATTCCTCTTACAAGCTCTATTTATTTCTAAATTAGAATATGATAGCACTGACATGTAAGCAAATACAGATTCTTTATAACTCTAATTATACTCTTCAGAATCTAATAATAAGTGTAGTTCTTTTTAAGACTGATTATCACTTTGCTACAATTCTGCCTGACTCCTTAGGATCACTGATAATTTCTTTCTTGTGTTTTAGTATTGAGAAATGTCAGAAAAAAATTCTATGGATAAATATCCTACTTGTGGGTCGATATTAGGCTTTGATAAAAATATTTGGATTTTACTTAATGCTTTTTCTCCAACATTTGCTCCTGTAAAACAGATGGCATATCCAGGATACTCTGAGTTCACTAATTAAGACTTAAACTTTTAGACTTGAACACTTTATTTTCAATGTTTTTATAGTAAAACTTTTTGTAAAAGAAAAACTGCACTTTACACTTATTTTACTCTAAAAGTGATTTTTAAGTCTTCTTTAAAACTAAACTTGAATTTCTTTAGATATTCAGCTTATTTTCATCATCCAAGTGTTGGAGTAATTTATGTCCTTATTGCAAATATGATCAGTTTCTCAGATTTAGATTCTTCTGTTCACTTAAGAATATGCTTGAATGTGAACATATGAGGACCCTCAATAGAAATAAAGATCAGAGGAGCTGATCTCTAAATTATTGTATTAATGACAAAACAGAAATTAGTTGGAAAACAGACAAGAAATGACACGCTGTGCAGCACTTGGATTTCCATGTGCGTGGGCAATTAGCTGATGTTCTTTCCTGTTGCCACCTCATCAGCATCCAGAAGCCAGCACATCATTTGGGCTTGAAAGGATTTTTGGGGGATCATCTCCTCTAAAACTTCCTGCTCAAAGCCTTCACTGCTCCCTTTCTGGTGAGGTTTTATTGCTGAGTTCAGTGTGCTCAGGGGTCTTCCCATGGTGACATAAAATTGTTGAGGGGATTTTTTACTGTCATAGCTTCTCTTTTGAAAAGAGTTGTTAGCAAAGAAGACAGGGATGGTGGAAAACAGAAGTCCTGTGATGCCCTTGATTTATTGCCTTCTTTCAGTTCTGAGCTTTTAGTCCTATAGAGGCATCTATATATAGAATATGTTACACACTTGTAGCTTTTTAAGCAAGAAATTAGGTGAAGGATGGGATCTTGAACTCAAAAGATTAATTTAAACTTCTTCTGTGCATGTGCATTGAATTTATTTGCTATGGGCAGATATGCAGTGCCTTGATAACCAGGACAGTTATTACAAAAAATTATTTGTTATGAGTGTTTTTGTATCTGTGTACATATACAGAGAGAGCTATGTATATAAATGTACCTAATTAAAGTGGAAAAATTATTTGTCCAAGTATGAAGGAACATCCAATATAAATATTAGTGCAATGTACAGTATTCACCTTTCAATTTTTTTTTTCTGGCAGATACTATAAGATCTATAAAAACTTACTGTCTGATTTTCATCAGCTACTGTAGTAGTCAGTGTACATTTAATGGAATTATTTTTTCTGTGGGCAACAAATACCTTTAGAAGTTGAATCCAAATGACAAACTGCAGACAAATTTGGGTTCTAGATCACTAGGATTCCTTATCTAAATTGTTTGCACATCAGATTTCTTTTGTAGCACTGAATAATTTGGACAAATGACCCTTCAAATGGTAATTGAATTTCCTTAACAACAGTTGGGTGATGGTACATAAAAAGTAATAAAAGCCTTTAGCAGTGCCCTTTCCTGGAGCTTGTCACAGTCTCTACCTCTGATAGTGAGTGACACTTACTACACAAGTCATATTTCCTTAAAAGCCACAGCTTTGCTAACGTTGTATCCAAAAATATGCTTTCTCCTGTAAGTTAATTGTGTGGTGATAAAATCAAACTATTTGGGGTTTGTTTTTGTTAATAGTAGAACATTTTACAGGCAACTCATTTTCTTCAAAATATATTCTCAAAAACTAAGGTTGCCATTAGAAATTTAGTTTCCTATGTACTGAGAGATGGATTAATTTCATTGTCAGTAATTTTAACTTTACTATCATAAGGGAAGTTAAATTCTGGATTATTTGCATGAGAACTACACAACTTGATAGCCATGTGTATGTTGTCTGAAGCTCCTGTGGGATCAAAATCACCTCTGCCAATACTGGGATTTTTGATCTAAAAATTTTAGATTTGGCCTTCAAAATGCAAATATTGTGTAATATAGAAACAGAAAAATGGAGAGTAAGTACAAAATTATAGCTAAATAATTTTTTAAATTAAATTACTTTTCCTGATTTTGGTACCGCTAGGAGAATTCAAAATCTAATCTTTAAAATAGTCTGGTTATTTCTGTGTCTTGCAGAAGAAAAGGAAAAATATTTAAAAAATGGATATTGCCCAGAGAAGCCAAACCTTCCAATATGTCATCCATATTGTTTGAACTGTGGGGGTTTTTTGCTTTCTGAAAGTCAAATTGTATGTTAGTAAAATCTTATAAACTCTCATACAGACTAATTTTTAGAGCCATAAAACTTTAGTTTGCTGAAACATTCTGAAAAATACTTCTCATGAGAACTCCTTTCTTTTGTAAGTTGAGGCAATAGCGACACCCTGAAAATGGTTTATTTTTATTACTCATCAGTATCCCATACATATATATTTACTGGATTCTGTCTGTAGTTCCCTCTTTCTGGAATACAGGAGTGTTTCTGTGGTTTTAGTAAGTGTTTTTTACCTTGGATTTATTTTGCTTTCTATAAAATTTCTTGTGATGCTGGAGAGAGCATAATGCTTATTAAAAATAATTCATAGGTCAAATACCTGACACAGGTAATGGCATAACAGCAGTTTGGAAATACTGGCTCTTTGGTTGTCTGGCATAGCAAAGGTCTTATGATTTTACAAATGTTTTTTATACGTGACCTCATTTGATCACGCACAAGTCTAAATTCACTAGGTCTTATGTGCTTGTTTGCTTTCTCTTAATAAATCCAATTTGTCTGGTTTTGACTCTTCAAGAACATAAATTCTTCAGACTGGGTAGTTCTCCCCCTGTTTTTATGAGTGAAAAACACAGTGCACTGGAATACACCCAGAAACTGTAATTAATTAGTAAGAGTGGTAGATATTCACTCAAAACTGACAGAAATTGTTCAGATTCTTGCCATCCGTAACCTGAAATATACTATTTCTTCTCCCATGGTAATAAACAGGGTTAAACCCTCATTGTAGTTGGCACTGCCAGGACTTTCCACATCAGTTTGACTATATTGGAAAATTGATTCAGACCTGAGTAAGCCACTCCACGTTGAATAAAAATTCCAATAAAAAAAATATACTAGGTATATTAGTTTCCTCATGTATCTTTTTCTTCAGTGTCTGAGTCCTGTATGTTTTTTTCATTTCTCTAATTTTTATTGAGTCATTCTACTTGTAAAGTACTTAGTGGATTTCTGATTGCTGCAAAGAAAATAATTGGGCTACATAAGAGAAATCAAAGCCTTTTTAGTGCACTTGGAACAATTACAGATATATGACTGCAAAACTAAAAAGAACAGAACGCGGTTTATAAAAATGAAAGCATAATACATTTTATGAAAAATAAAGGCATTTCAGCAATTTCTTAAATTCAAATCTTAGCAAAGCAAATATTATGTAATGATACTGAGAACTAACCATTCTTTGGGGGAAATGTAATTTTAATGTTGATAAATAAAGGGTGTCATTATTAAGAAGACTTGTGATGTTTAATGCTGTTTTTATTTGATGATGTCAAAGTCTTGTTTGATTCAAAATACTGTTGTCTTCTGAGCTGTAGTAAAAAGTGTTCTGAATAATCATTCACTAGAGATCTGTGGCAAAGGCTTTTATAATAAACCAATTTTTCAATTTTATTTTGATTAATAATGTGATTCTGTACTTGTGGACCAACTGATTGTACCTGTCTCTGAATGTGCAAACTAGTAACAATTTCCCTAGAAATGTCATTGTTGGAAACAGTGTTCTTGGGGTTGGCATTAAAATGTCAGTGCACCAACTGTTCAGAAAGCTGCTGAGTTTCATGACACAAATGTTGCATTTCCAAGTGAACTAAGTAAGCCAAATATGCTCTTTTCTTCTTCATTGGTTTCTAAGCTTCACTAGGAATAGTTAGATAAGTGTGATTCCCATTTTAGTAATTCATGTATTTGTCTTGTTATTCTCCAGAAAACTCCTTATCAAAGCTCTCAAAATGAGTGCTTTGTATTCAACTCTTAAACCCTTATATAAGTATCTACAAGTGTACAGAAGCATTTGTTGGATTTTCCTTTCCTTTACAAAAAAAAAAAAAAAAGCTGAACATCTGAAATTTCTGATTGTTTTTGAAGGAGGTATGTGCATATATGCACAGATGGTGTTTTTAGGAGCCTGATTTTTCTGCCCAAACTTCTAACAAGTGCAGTCTTGCATGGAAAGTTGGGGGGGTTTGTGCAATTATTTTTTGAGGGGAAAAAAGTAAGTGCAGTGTGATACTTCTAACAATAGCAAGATTGGGCTCTAGTTTTTAAATAAAAATAATTTCCCTACTCTTTCTTGAAAACTTAAACCTATCCTTTTAATACTGAATGTTCACTTGTCTGCAACAAACAGTTGCAGCTAACATCTCAGAGCCAGTGTATCAATGGTATGGGGATTTTTGTAAGAAGAACTGAAGCGAATGAAGTAGAATTTTTGGATGCTATCATCAGGTGATCCATCTGTTTTCTGAGGCTTGGGAGTCTGTAGGCAACCCTGTATCCCCTATAAAACAAAATTTCAGATGTTATCCTGACTTACAGGGTATGAACTCTATTGAATTTAGCATTTTTAAAAGGTAGTTATACTCTGGAGGTGTATGCTATGGTGATCTAAAGGAATGGCCACATTTATAAACCCTTTCAATCAGTTCTGAGGCTTTTGTGAAATCACATAGTATCTTTGCTTCACAAAGTCATAGAATCGTAGAATGTTAAGGGATTGGGATGGACAATAAAGATCATTTTGTCCCAACCCCTCTCACCAAGTGCAGGGACACGTCCCACTACACCAGGTTGCTCAAGGCCTTATCCAGCCTGGCCTGGAACACTGCCAGGGTTGAGGCATCCACAGCCTGCCTGGGCAGCCTGTTCCAGTGTCTCTTCCCCTTCCCAGAAAAAATTTCTTCCTAGTATCTAACCTAAATTTCCCCCGTTTAAATTTCTATCCATTACTCCTTGTCCTATCACTACAGTTCCTGATGAAAAGTCCCTCTCCAGCTTCCCTGTAGGCCCCCTTCAGATACTGGAAGGTTGCAATGGGGTCTCCACGCAATATTCTCTTCTCCAGGCTGAACAACCCCAACTTTCTCAGCCTGTCTTCGTAAGAGAGGTGCACCAGTCTTCTTATCAACTTTGCTGCCCTTCTCTGGACTTGCTTCAACAGTTCCATGTCCTTCCTATGTTTGGGACACCAGAACTGGATGCAGTACTCTGGGTGGGCTCTCACAAGAGCAGAGTAGAGGGGGAGAATCATCTCCTTTGACCTGCTGGCTGTGTTTCTTTTAGTCATCTTCAATTTAACTGCTTTGCAGACTAAATTCTTTCCACTTAAAATGTAGTACTATCTTAAGCTTTTTATGTGTTCTTTAGGTGTACTGTGTTATAAAACAAAATCTTAGGGAGGCGGTGGTCCTTCATCCTGAAGACGTGTCCTGCCCAGCGCAGCTGTGTTCTCAGCAACATGGCCTCAATACTTGTGATTGCTGCTTGTTCTAGAACAGATGTATTGGTCACATAATCTGACCAGTGGATGTTTAGGATTGTATGGAGACAGTGTTGATGGAAGCGTTCTAGGAGTCGCAGGGGGTGGCAGTAGATGACCCATGATTCAGATCCATCTTGCTTTATGGTGAACTTGCCACCGGCTGCCGCAAGAGAAGAACTCCAAAGAGAAGATACAAGGACTCCCTGAAACAACATCTCAGCCTTGGCCATATTGATCAACATAACTGGTCTACTCTGGCCTCCAATTGGGAGGCCTGGAGACACACCATCTATAACGCTGCTGATGCCTTTGAGAAAGCACGCAGGATCACTCTTGAGGAGAAAAGACAACGCAGAAAGAATTGTGCCTTGCAGAATATACCACCTAAGGAGTCTTTCTGCTGTGCCTTTTGCAACCGGACGTGCCTGTCTCGTATTGGCCTATTTAGCCACCAGCATGCTTGTAACAACTGTGGGTAGAGCCCTCCCCAAATCTTTGTTCGTGAAGCCCAGCCATGAGATGAGTTATGAAACACTGAAACACTGAACAGATAAGAGAATATAATTTGTGCACTAGTGCCTTTTTTAACCCAAGTTTTTAATACATTTTAGGTTTCACTTTTTGTCTTGCTAGGAGTTAGTTTATAAACAGTTGAAAATGTAAATCTTCACTCTATTTTTTTTTTTGCTTGAAATCTGATTCCAGTGGTTTTCTTTGAAGCAGCACTCATAAATATTCTTTAATAGATGAAAATATCCTTGAAGAGCAAATGCATTTCTAAACTGTTGTAAATGTCAAAGGAAGGATGGAGGTACAAATTATCTCTGAACTTAATATTTCTACCAGAAAATTCCCCAGAGGGAAAGAAGCTTGCAGAGAGCACTGGTAATGCATAAATACCCATGCTTATTCAAGAAATGATCTTTAAGATATGATGTACGTTGAGGTTTGTGGAAGGTTATGGTTGATTTAAGTAACTTTGTCTCTCCTTGTACTAATGAATTCCTGTATGGCTAGGAAGGAACTGAAACTCCATTTCCCTGTAAGCTTCCCTTTTCGGTCTTGGCTTGGATCTCTAGTCACAAAATCAGTTTTGCATGAACTGGATTTTTGGTCATTCTCTGTCCCAATGAAGCCAATATCCAGAATGCACACCCCTCTGCTTTCTCCATCCATATGCTAAAGGGATGTACACAGTGTACATATAGGAATATACAAGCAGAGTAATCTGTTAATTGTGCCCATGTTCTCAAGTATAGGACATTGTTCTACTCTGTAAATTGTGTGTACTCTCTAGTGTTTTGTAAAAATTGACCAAAGTAGGTTATCAGATTACTAGCAAATTTTTGGTTGCTGCCAAAAAAACCCTACACATACATCAAAGAGTAATATACTGCATCAGGATACTTGTTATCTGTGAATAAAATGTTCTGGAAAGGCTTGTAATATTGCTTCAGGAGAGGCACTGAAATGATTAGATGGTGAGAACTGAAAATCAACAAGGTTCACTGTGCTGGAGAGGGCTCAGAAGATGAGGAAAGTCTGCAATGCTGAAGAAAGTCTGGAGTATGGGATTAAATTGGTGGTAAGTGGAAATCTGGATGAGTAGATAGAATATATCAGATTGCCAGTAAATTTCTGTTCTGATATATTACAGAGGTAGAAAGGAATATCAGACTCAGGTGGAATGGTGAGTAACAATGCATTGTGGAGATAAGAGCACATGGAAATTGTAAAGGGGATTGTTATATCAGGATATGGTACTTTGTCAAATGTTTCTCAGGAACCTGTTGATACTGATTTTTACTTGTGGTGAACAAAAAAAGAATACTTTGGTAGGTTATCAATATAAAGGTTTTTCACATCATGTAGCAGCTCTGGGAAATATGAGTATCAAGGATAGCTAGCAAGTCCCAGAGGTTTTACCAAACAAGGGTTTTCCCTTCAGCCATTAAATATTTTATTCTAATATTTTATTTTGAATTTAATACTCAGAATGTCTCTTGGGACATAATTCCATTTTCTGACTTTATATACTTCCCCTAAAAATATGGGAATATTTGCACTAGGAGAGACACAAACATAAAAGAACACTGAAGGCATCTGTTGTTCTCAGTAGGAATGGGATCCTGAGGGAAGAGATAATCTACTTGAGCTAATATAAATTGTGAACTATGACAGATTAATTTAAAAGAAATCTGAAATAGGATTATAACTTAGAATGCTCAGGAAAAAAAAGTCTTGGACCTGCAATGTTAAACTAATTACGGCATGAATATTTATCTCTTGTTTTCTCTTTATGAGCTGTTTCTTGTGACATTGTATTCAGAGACTTGGCTTAGGAGTCTGTGTCCAATGTGTCTTCACTTGTCATCATCTCTCTATTCCTCAGTTTCATCACAGGCTGAAATGTAATTTTACAAAGCTTACACATAAGCATTCTTGCTTAGTTTTCAAGTTCTCCTCAATTTTAGAAAAATATATATGTAAGATTTGCTAGAGTATACGCTTAAATAAAATTGTATTTATTGCAGATTAGAAAAATGAGACTAAAGTAGGAATACCTTGAACAACATGAGTGTCTTTGCTTCTCCATAGGCTAGACTGAAAGCACAATAAGAATTAAGATCAACCCATTTCTTTCAAAGCAATCCTCATTCTTGTCTTGTTTGATGAACTTCTTACTCTCTTTTGCACCCAATTTTTAAATTCCTAAGACTTGGAATTTCATTTCTGTATTAGTCACAGTCTTGTAGAACCTTTTTTTGGTGGTTGGTTCTTCCCACCCCTAGCTTTGATATCTGGAAAGGGTTAGGGTTAAGGTTAAGTAAAAACTTGAAGTAATTTTTACGTATACATTTATGCAATGTCAGTAAATGATGTTTGCCCTGAACTTCAATTCTGTTCTTTTGAAGCTGGCATGATCTCTTTGTTGGGGTTTTTGTTTTGGTTTTGTTTATTTTGGTTTTTTTGGGGGGAGGGTTGTGGTTTGGGGGTTTTTTTGTTTTTTTTTTTTTAATGCAACAGACATCTGCTGTAGTTTAATTGAATTTTTAAAGCCTTATCCCTATGTTCACTTTCTGATAGCCAAGGCAGCATAAGAACGTTTCTGGAAAAAGTATTTCAGTGCGTTCTCTTCTACCAGCCTTAGACATACAGTCTCAGCTCTTTTAAAAATCACCTTTTGTTCAGTGTGGATTATTCATGTAATCCTGGGTTTTCTCAGAAGTGTCTCTTGTTAGAATTGAGTTCCCAGATTCTGCACGTGTTTAAAAGAACTAATAATCATGCTTGGCTTTGACCTTCCTCCCCAGCCTTAAATGCAGCATAGAGCAAGTGTTTCATATATAGAACAAAATAAAATCTCTAGGAAAACACTGAGGGTTCAGTGCTGCTTTCCAAAGGGTTCTTAACTTTTTTGCTGGAAAAATGTCTTGGCCATAATTATTTAATTACTTAGGCCTTTGTTTTCTGTACCATTTTTGTTACAACTTTTTTTGTCTCTTTTTAAAAACTAAATATCTGAATTTTCACCACCAAAATCTTTGCGCCATTTAAAATGGATAACATTGCTGATACCCTTCAAACCCAAGGGAAATGACAGGAGGAATTTTTGCACTTGGTTTAAGCTAACAAAAGATGATCATGAAAATTTGATCACCTTCTTTTTAAATAAAGAACTGCTGGAAAAAGGAAGAGCAATTGCTCCTGGCAAACCAGACTTTTTTTAAATTTTATTTTATTTTTGGTATCAGACGGTAATGACTGTGCACTAGATTATCTAGTAAAGGACCAGATAAAGATGTTTTCTTTTTTGACTCCTTTTTGGAGAAGTAAGTGAAGTCTGAGCATGTCATCAGAAGTAAACTAGCTCTGTGTTGCAAGGAATTGGAGTGGTTCTGAAAGTCTGTATTGTGGAAGAAAAAACAGAACAGGAGGTTCAGCATGAGGCAGAGGAGGGCCCAGCCCAGTAATTTACCTTTTAAGAACTAAGGAGTGATGTAGAAACTGTGTGTTTCCCTCAATTCAGACACCTTAACTACTTCAGGCATAGGAATATCTTGCATGATTTAAAGTAAAAATTGATTTGCTTCTTGTCTGTGGACAAGTATCCGTTCTCTGGTGACTGGTGTGAACTGCAAGGTCAGAGTTAGTGCAGTTCTGGGAAATTGTTTTCATACTGCTGCACAAGTTCAGAAGTTGACACTGCCCCTGTATGATGAAAGTGGTTAAACCATGAGAACAACTTTTTGTAAAAAGTCACAAGCAGGAAAGCAAACTGCAAACAGATTCTTGTGGTAAGACAAGGTGTTATGCATGAAATCTTGCTATGGACAAGGAAGGGAACATGTCATACATCTATACCTGATCTATATGTTTACAAAGCCATGAACTTATTTTTAGGTTATTTAAAATATTAATAGTATAAACAGAATTAAAGAAAAGTTTTTATTCTAAGTGCAGGAATACTAACAGTTCATATTGATGTAAGATCTCATAGTACAACGCCTTAATGACTAGAGACATTCAGGAGTAATTTTGCTTGGGTTATTATCCTTCACTACATAGTACTGTAATTTTCCCTGAGACTGTAGGATGTTGTGAAATAGGCTGTCCTCCTATTGATACTATTCTACTTCTATAAACCACTTTCAAGGCAGAGTCACACAAACCACTCATATGGGGTTTTTCCCCCCCTTGGTTTGTGTCTTTAAAGAAGGAATAGTTCTGGGGAAGCCAAATCAATATATACTAAAGATGTGAGAAAATCCTGTGGGTTTTTTCAGAAATGCTTTGCCTTCAGAAAAAAATCAACTGTTTTAAAACATCTATTACCCACTTATCACCATCCTTTTTTTTTCTTTAATTAGGTGGAAAACAAAAGAGGTAAGCTATTAAAATGTGACTAATCTGAATTCTGTCTGATGCATCATATGAAGGACTCTAGTTAATGATAATATAAAGTAATGTAGGATAAAATTTCATTATTGAATCAAAAGAAACTTGAGGTTAGTTTAATCAAGACATGAATGAAAACAGTATGACATGCCATAAATCCTTTATTTAACAAAAATGCTAAGGGCATATTTGCAATTAAGATATTTATACCTGACAAGTTACCTGTGGATTGGAAATCATAGAAGGTTATTGGGGTTTTTTATTTTTTTTCCCCTCAGTCTCATTCTTTGGACATAAGATAACTCTAATGGCTTTTTTTTTTTTTTTTTGACTGAAGAGCTTATCTCCCATTTTTAATACAGTTTCTACAGTAGAGATAGCTGCCCTGTTCTGATGGGGAAAAGTCCGAAATCATAATTTATGTAATATAAGACATGATTTCTATTTGGTGACTGAAAATCTATATCAAGGCACACAGAGCAGTGTGAATCAGGAAATTTCTGCAGGGCTTAAACAGAAGCAATAATCATATCCACCATATAAGACCCTATAAAGTTTACCATTATTCTTCTAGTGTTCAGGAGTTGGTTTCTTCTAGAAGTATTTCTTGTCCTCACAATGAGAGATACAAGCAGTGGTATTCTTCCGTGTAAGTTCCTGAGTATCAGTGCTGATTATGTAATATGTGTGTATTATATCAAAATTATTGTTCTTTGGACTGATCTATCAAGTTGGGAGTAATGCTCATTACCAGCCTTGCAGTTAACTTCTTGTTCTAGGCTTCAGGGTTAGAAATTTTTTTACAGACAACTAATGAAGTTTTCCTTTGCTCACCTACACCATATACAGGTTATTATCGTTATCACTGAATTCTTACTTTATAGGAGCTGAGTTCATAATAAAACTGCTTCACTTCCTTAGGCTGTAGAGTTGGAAAATGTTTTGTGTTTATGTTTAAGGCCTTTATTTGATCACATCTTAGACTGTTGTTGCTAGGAGACTGCAATGATTTCATACTCAATTTCTAGTTTCCTGAGGTCTCAAGCACATGGTCCCAAGTACTTGCCCTGCCACTGAGTGTTTCCAGATGGGAATCAAAAAATTCTGTCTTTCACTGATGCCTGTGGGTCACATTGATATTGAATACCCTGGTTGCTCCCTTCCCCTGCTTTTAATCTCTAAGATTTACTTTGATTCTCTCTCCTTCCATCTCTGGTCCTTAGGGACTGATTTAAAGTGGTGTAAAAAGGACACATGAGAGAGGTTTGCTTGAAGCCCCAAGTACATTGTGGCCATACTTTCCAGAGAAATGGTCATATATATATATGGCTGCAGAAGAATATGTGGTAGGAGATAGGAAAACAAATTACGATACTGCCCAGATATTGAATGAGGCAATCAAAATCTACCCACTGCATGAAACATGAAATTTGAAGACCCTAATGCAGACTCAGATATTTCCTTTACAGGTCCAGCAATGCTTAATGGGTGTGATACCCTCTGATTCATATCCTTGATGAACATTTCCTGCCTGAAGCACACACTGGGTAGCTTTTTCAGGCTTAGTCTGTATCACGTAGCCTAGATGAATTTCCAGTTGACTGGAGGTTATGATAAAACAATTTTTGGAATGTGTTTTTTATTTGCTTGTGAGGAAAATAAGCATGTAGAATCGAAAAATTGTTATTCAGTTTGGAGTGGTAGAGTTTTGAGCATATATAAACCTTTCCTATTACTCATGAGCAAGGTTCAGCTCAGGTTTATCAAACCATAGATATGATCAGATCAATTCTAAGTCTATTTAAAATTATTTTTCTGTATGTCAGAGTTAAATGAGAGCTCATCAACTCTATTATATGGGAAGAGGATCTATAGGTCAGTATTACAATAACATCTGTTCTGGAAAATGTGGAGTAGACTAGTAACTGCTTGTGTTCCCAAAAAGGCATTATTGAAGGATTCCACAGGAATGCTGATAAACTTTTTCTTCTCCTTATCTGCAGAAACCTGCTAGGAGGGCAAAGACAGACCACAAGCCTAGCAGCGTGATAATTTAAATTGCTCTCAATACGGGTATTTCATATGTAAAAATTAACATAATCAAATTTTGGATGAAGGACAGTTGTTTCAAAATTGCTTCATCCAAGATGTAGGTTGTAGAACTGTTTGGGCTGTAGCATCTGGTTCTGTCCTTCTCCTCTATGAGGTAGTAACTGCAATATATTCACTCAAATACATTGCAATTCATGTCAGATTAAGGATGTGAAGGCCTAAAGATATGAAACTTTCAATCTTAATTTTTAGGTTAGTTCGGGCATCAATCCATGCCTACCAAAAATGCAAGGGAAAAGAAAATCCCCAAAAAACTGTAGGGAAGCCCTTGACTGTGACGATGAAACCTAAGTTTTGATAATTTATGGGAAAACTTGTGCTCAAAGAAATTACAATAGACGACTGAATAAATTACTGAAGCTATGAAGTCAACCTTTTTAAAAACTATATGTTTATTTCATATTTATACATACATAGATGTCACTACATATATGTGATGAAAGCATAGGTCTTATGAATATTTTTACTTACTGACCTAAGTTGTACATAGTAACTATACTTAAAAATTCTCATAGCTGATTTGATGCAATGCCTATTCTATTCTCTAAGAACGCTGCATACCTAGTATGCATAAATGAAAGGTGTTTGCAGCCAATTTCTGATATTTTTCTGTTTAACAGATTAATGTAGGTGTTGGGGTCAAAATGCAAGCTTTACAGTATTTTTATTTCGTATGGACAGGATATGGATATGCTTTAGTTATATCAAATCTCAGAAGATTTATGGAACATATAGACTATTACAGCTAAGGTTTCTATAGCAGGGAGGTTGATTCCTTCTGATTTTTTCAGTTCAGCTTTCTCTTCCATTAACTATAGGTATAAATATTGCAGAATCTGGTACAACTAAAATGAATTATAATAACTGTTGTCTTGGAGGCAAAACCCAACTCTCTTATGAATGACATATGTGAAAATAAGATAGGAGTCCAAAGCCACCAAAAAACCTTACATAATTTCATAGTAGCATATCTTAATCTTTTTTGAATTATTTGAGAATACTCAGCAGTACTATCTTTTCAGGTTGTAAGATAGACCATATATCTAAAACAGGATCTGTATAATAAGGAAGAAAATATTTTAGTGTTCTGCAGGAAGTATATTGATAATGCTGCCCATGCGGCTTTGCACACAGGTATTCAATATATATTGAACACTACAAGATAGCACTCTGGTTTCTGCAGTGAGAATTTTACAGTGCATGCACACAACTTAATGTGCAACATGAAAACTGCATTATGCCAGGTTATGTTTCGGCAAGTAAGTCTCAGTCTTGTTTACTCTCCAGCACAAACCTCTGGCTGGCTAAGGAAGGTCAGGCTGGGAAGTTGCTCCTGTTTGACACTGCAGCATTCTGGAGTGATGAATATTTAATTAGGCAAGTGTGGACCGTGTGGGAGGTTGAGGCAGCTGTAGCTCCTAGTTGACTGCCTGCAGTTTCATCTTAGAGTGTTGTGTGAAAATTAATCCTTGGGGTAAGCTTCAAGGACACTGAGTAGGTAAAAAAAGGCATTCTGACAGAGCAGCTAGTTACAGGGAAGTTAGGAACAAGAGACACAAACGTGTTAAGTGTTTCTGTTACACTGG
This sequence comes from Lepidothrix coronata, assembly GCF_001604755.1. Classification (NCBI taxonomy): domain Eukaryota; kingdom Metazoa; phylum Chordata; class Aves; order Passeriformes; family Pipridae; genus Lepidothrix; species Lepidothrix coronata. Next base: position 16,924,154 of record NW_016690180.1, read on the forward strand.
TCAAAGATTTTATATTCTGGTGAGCTAAGCCACCATGTTTTATTAAGCCCCATAAATGTAATAGAAAATTAAGTTTGAACCTATAGAGTCTGGAACTATAACAGCAATGAAAGTAATTTATTTTATGCAGGTATTAGCTATTGGAATGGAGCACATGTATAATTTGTTGATATTAAGCAAACAGCACACGGTAGCAGTCATTTCTCTGTGGTCCTATTTTAAACACAGCAACAGAGATGTTTGAAGATATTATTCTTAGGAAACTTTCAGGAGAAATAAAAACTATTGACAAAAGCAGAAAGACTGTATTAATTTTCAGTGGCACAGGCCAGGATAAAGATTATTATTTTGTGTTATACATTAAAAAACATTGCATGCATTTTGGACACAGTTGGGCTGATAGGAAGGTTTTAATTGTATTATGAAGGATTTAAAAAAAATACAGAAAGTAAATAAATCTGTCTTCATAACCAGAGATGTTGGCAGTCCCCTTGCTCTCTGTCCTGGGCTCCGTGGAAGTTATTTTTCCACAAGACAGAAGAAAATCATATCCACATCCCATGTAGACATCTGTTTTAAAATGGAATGGATGAAGCAAGAAATAGTTTTGTTTTCCTTGCTGTCACTATAACATTCAGGACAGACAGCAAAGAACAATAACCATTTTAAACTAAGTAAATTTAGCTAGCACTGATCAGTTAGGAAGGGAATATATGCCTGCATCTCTGCTTCCCCAGCTCATATTCTAGCATATAACCATCTCTGGTCTGTGTTAATGTCCAGACTAAATTTGGGCAAATGACGTGCAAGAGAATTTTTGTTGCTGTTCACTGGCTGTGGCTAAAAGTGGTGGCTGATACTTTCATAGGCATCATGAATAATTTGGAATTACTTCTGCAGTTTCCAGTGACTTTTGTGATGAATGACTCTAATCCTGCTGCATCCACTTGAATAATGATGGTGAACTTTGGACACCTCAGTGCACAGTACTGTTGAGTCAAGAAGTAAAAGTCCAGAGAACTATTGTGTGGTTTAGGAGGACCCTTACTTGTATGATAGGCAGGGAGCAACTGAAAGGAGAACTGATGATGGTCATCTACTTGTGGCAGCTGTTTATTAAGCTGATCGTAAACATCTTGCTGTTACCTTGTGTTCACCCATCTGTTTGTTTCTTCCCATCTGTTATTGCTTGCTATGCACTTAGGTTGTAAATATTGTTGCTGTTCTTTTAAATAAGAAGGTTAGAAATCCTGTGATAAAAATGTTCAGTTGTGGAATTCAGTATGTGCATTACGAAAGCCTCTGGAGTCAACATCGAGGAAACTGTATACAGGTTTCCTGTGCTCCTGGTTGACTTCCTGTGGTTACCCTTTCTGATGAGGCTGAAGCATTTAATTGAGTTGATTTTTGTTATAAGATTTCAATTTGCTCTTAGTCAATAGCAAGGGCTAATTCAGGAGGAAATTTTGCTCTTTGAAGTCAGAGGAATGTGTACAAATGAAAGAGGTATACAAGGCAAATTGCCTGCAAGAAGTCAATGAAATTGTTTTCTGTATATGTCATTTCAGCTTGTACTGCTATTTTTTTTATTCCCAGTCAGTCATTTTCAGTTCTTTATTTTGAGGTATCGCTGCTAGGGAAGATTCTATAAAACAATTGGAGATGTCAAAGGATTAAGAAGGTCAAGGAGGCCAGCTGAGAACCATTTGTATTGGCTTTTTCTGTCCTCTTCTGAAGAGATACAAACTTATGTTTTCAGTATCTCTTCACCTCTAACAGCTATTTAAGGAATTTCCCTATGAGAGATGAGAGGAGTTCAGAAATTCGTAAGGCACACTGCCATGTCCAATGCCTCAGAATTTGATGCAGTTTGTTGTGTTTTGGTGTTTGGTTTGTTTTTTTTCCCAAAACTCTTTTGTGTTTTTTCAGAAAAACTTTGCCAAGAAATTAACTCCTGCTTAAGATGAGTAGCTGTAGGAAGTAGTGCAAAAATGAAACAGTGAAATCTGCCCAAATCCTTCTTGGACTAATCCTCGTGTTGAAGTAACCTGGGGGCTTCTGTGAGCTATTTCATTTTGGTTCTTTCCATTATTTGTGTAGCCTCACTGGAAGCATAAGACAGCATGCTTCTGCTTTAGATAGCAGACACAGAAACTGTGTCATCTAACTGCAACCTTGATAATGCTTTGATGTATTGTGCCTATAATGTATTTATCTCTGCTCACTGCATAATATAGACAATAGCTTGAAGATGTGCATTTGTGTTTATGGTAATTTTTTAAAGGCATTCACCAAAATGTTTTATGGTCAATGCTGTCATTGAAATTAGATCAGACAGTGATTTTCTTCTGTTAAGCTTTTCTTAATGGCTTGTCTTTTTTTAACTGTATTAGGCATAACATATTGCATCACCCTCTAATGCAATAGAGCTGCTCTTCCATGTTTATGTAGTGCAGGAAAGCACTCCAAGGGAAATGAAAACATATTCTTTGGGTTCTGTGGTCATGAATGAAGACTACAGCAGATGATTTTTATTAACCAGACACACTTCTCAAGCAAGACGGAAAATAATGAATTTATAACGGAATAGTAAGGAATGCAGCTAGCTTCCTAAAGACAGTTTCTTGGAGGGATCCTAAGCACAAAATTAACTATGCCAGAGCCAGTATCCATCCTGTCACAGGTCAGCAGCCGTACAGAGGTACCACTTGGGCTCCTGCTTCTTTATTCCTTCTGTGCAGGTGTGCGGTGGCGTGGGGTTTCCGTGACCTTCAAGCAGGCTACGGGGCCTGAGGCCGACACGCAAAGAGAAGGCGGTGGGGCGTCCCCGCCAGTTCACAACTCGATTACATTCCCGCAGGTGAGACGGGGCAGGACCGTCCCCTCGGCCGCGCCGTTCGGCACCTGGCGCCGCCGGACCGGGCGGGGCGCTGCTGCTGGGTGGGTTCCGCTCCGCTCCGCACCGTGGAAATGGAGGAATGCCGTGCCCCGGCTGCCTCCCACCTGCCCGCCTGCTGATCGCGGGCGGAGGGCAGCGCCGAGCGGGGCCGTTCCCGGGGCGCGGAGCTGTGCGTGCGGAGCTGTGCGTGCGGAGCTGTGCGTGCCTGCGGGGAGCGGCCCCGCCCCGCCCGCCGGGCTGCGCGCCCGCAGAGCCGCCCGCGGGCAGCGCCTGCCGCGGGTCCGGCCGCCGCCAGGGCGCCGGTGGCCGTGGAGGTGCCTGCACCGGGCTGTGCTGTGCCTGCACCGGGCTGTGCTGTGCCTGCACCGGGCTGTGCTGTGCCTGCACCGGGCTGTGCCCTGCGTAGCAGAGCTGTGCCGAGCCGAGCCGAGCCGAGCCGTGGCAGCGCCCGCGCCCCGCACCGCTGGCTGCCGCGGGGGTCCCTTTCGCAGCCACCCAAGGTAGATCGGCGGGAGCCTGCTCGGCCGTGAGGAAGCTGTGAACTGCCCCCAGAAGTTTTGCTTGCAGAAACTGTTCCCTTTATTGGCAAAGTCTTCAGGCTCTCCTCAGAGGAATACCCCGTTGCCTAAGATGAGTGGCTGTAGGAAGCGGTGTAAGCGGGAAATATTGAAATTTGCTCAATACCTTCTCAGGCTAATCACAGGTTCTCTTCACACAGGTAATGACTGTTTTTCTCTGTAGTCGAGATGTGCAGCATGATAACAAGAGAATTGCCTAAGGGTAATGTGGAGATGTCATTGTTTTATATTATCATTCCTTTCATCTTGTAAATAATAATTAAAGATCTGTGAAGTGTTTTGTGGCAGATCATAATGAAAACAGAGCATAGACTTATGTTACAGTGTTTAGACGGTGTGACATTCTCTAAGCATTTACACACATGAACCCAAATTGGGGTGTGAGTGTGTGTGCTTTCACCTATCCACCTGTACATGTTAAAGGTAATGCAGAGAAGCCACATGTTGGTCAGAAAGGATGAATCTTTTTGTGGGAAACCAAACAGTCGGCATCTTATGCTTTCTATTTCACCCTTTCCTGGGCTGATTTACTTTGACAAGCAGACTGTATTCTTTTTTTCAGAGGCATGGTTTTGCTTGTCTAAAGATGTAAATCAGCTGCAAACTGTCAATATGATGTTGTAGTATCTTGTTGTAAACTTTAAATAACACTTGTGCTTTTGTGCCCTTAAAGAATTTGAAACATAGTGGTTGTCAACTTAGGTAATTTTTTTTTGTAACCTTGAACAAATTGTACAGTACCAGATAAGATTTCTAAGCTAGACTGAACAGACACTGTAGTTTTCTTCTTAGCCCTTTGGAAAGTATGTTTTTCTCACAATTCAGCATTTTCTATATCTATTCTCAACAGCTGACAAATATGATAGTTTACATGATGTCATTCTGTATTTATGAAATATAATTGTGCTTCTTTCTAGACTTCAGTTACTTTTTTTCTCTTATAAAGGTGGAATTCCATCAGCAGCAGATAATATCCAATTATACTAACATGATTCTTGAGAATTAAAAGCCATTTATTTTGCTTCTGAAAGTTTCAGTTGACGGCATTTGGTTGGTTGCTTTTTGATTTCGTTTGTTTGGGGGTGGTGGGCTGGTTATTTGGGTTTTTTGTTTAGGCACTGATGAAAAGATTTGAGAGCAAAGTTGACTCTTCACAAATAATTTGAAGTATTGATGCATGCAATTTATCAGATTCAGGTTACAATGCTATAAAGGTTGTGGCACAAACGTTGACAATGAGTACTTTATAGGATGCTTGTAACTTAGGGCAATCTGACACAGCTTTTTAGTAACTCTGAGCGTCTGGTAACATAGAATTTCCTTGCCTTTATTTTCTGTACCATTATTAGTCTATCATAGTTTGTCTTTTGTGAGTTGCATCAATTCAGATTTCTCTGAAAGCACTGGCTTCTTGCTCCTGTGAGTTGCTGTGGAAATTAAATAATCCATGATGCAAGAAGCAAGCTATGTTAGAAATTCATACCCATACTCTTTTTCACAAAGTCATCCAAGCTTCTCCTTTCCTATCTAGTGATATCATGCACACATTATGCTACTTTTCAGACTGACATTTGTGCTGCAAGCTTTTCAAGCTCACAATTCAAAACCATTTTCAAGAATTTCTGTGGATAGTGATTCTTATGCTACCACTAAAAGAAGTTCTTTTGTTTATAATTAAGCAGCACATTTTCAGTGATAAATTACTGGAAAGCCAAGTGGGCTGGCCTCAAACATATTTCCTTAAAGCAAACAAGCAAGCAAAAAAACCCCACTCTTAGAAACTTTTAAGACCTGAGACTCTTCCTAGGAAATCTCCAGTTTGTTTTTACTAGAGGTAATGATGTATTGCTACTCTTATTAGGTTAATAGACTTCATCATGTTCAAATGGTGTAGCAAAGAAGATCAAGATTATGTGATAATAATTGAAATGCCAGGAGAGGTAGAGCACCACTGTTAAGCTCTTGCATAGCCCAGTCCTAGTCATTAACCTCAATTGTTGCAATACTAGTTACTGTTTCCCCTGAAAAATCTAATGCATAATTCATTCTGTTGATAATTAGTTGATCATTAATGAAGATGAATGAGAAAGCCTAGTTGAAATTATTAGAAAGTTGTACTTTAATTTGTATATGAAAGTTACTTTATTTCTATCTTGAGCATTCAAAAATTTAGAGTAGCTATCAGAAACAAAGCAGTGTGCTTATTTAACTTTTTAAAAGCAGGCGGTCTTCTCACTCAAGTGACCAATTATTTTCAAAGTGTAAATGTTTACTAAGGAGCACAATGATGAACATAATTTAACTTCCTTGTTGATAGGATTTAGCCTCAAGTTTCTTTTTCAGGTGTTCCTGAATGTTTAAATTGTACTTCATAGTTTATAACCACACGATCTTGAAAGCACTTGCACTGAATCTAATACATCCTTCCTTTCTGTATGGGTAGCCATCTACAGATGGGTACAAGCTTTGCTGCAGTTGGCATGATTACGCTGATCAGAAAACAAGAGAAAGTGATATAGAAGGGAGACTGGGTTTACTGGCTATGGGCCCAGCTAAAGAGTTGCTGTTGCTTACTGGTTTTATAGCTTGTGTTTCATAACAATCATTTATAACACTACAGACCTGTTCTGTGGTAAATCTCAATGTTTAAAATAAAAATGATCTCATATAGCTGTCTGCACTAGTACATAAGCGTGGACTTGTACTTAATAGTCAACTCAGCTGGAACCAATATTAATGGAACTACCCCATTCCTTGAAGGTAAATGCTGCATAAATCTTTACAATGGGTTTTAAATGGCAGTCTCTGCCTGAATACATCCAGATCTCTATCAGATTTTTTTTTTTACAACAAGTTACTATGATTGACTGCAAAATGTAGTGAAATGTAGTGAAAAGAAAGTCTTTTGAAGAAAGTTTTTAATTTTCCATGATTTCTGCCATATATTGTTGATGTGTTTCCACAAGTGAATAAAACTCCCTAAAATACTTGAAGATGGTGTTTTTTCCAATGTCATACCAATTCCTACTTTATTGCCTTCTGTCTCTTGACATGTGCTGGAAGTGCCTTTGAAACACCGTCATAAAGAACTTAGCGCAGCTCTAGAGATTGCTTCAGTTTTTGGATGCAGTGCGGATTTGCATGTTATAAATAACTAGATAAATCATTGTGAGATCAAGAAACAGATCACAGGTTATTTTAAAATGGAGAAAATGTGATTTCAGAGCAGTGGCCAGGAAGTTTTTCTGAACTGTCATCTTAACAACTGATAAAGTACAGGGATTAAAGAGATGATGGAACAAAAACTGTCATTGACTTCAGTGGTAAATTTTCACAAGTATGTCCTTTTCAGGCATGTTTATATTAAATGCCTGATATAAGATATTAAATATTAAAAAGGAAGACAGGTTTTACAGGACAGAATCAAATTCCCAGTTAGCATGTAAGTGTACAAAGAAAGAAGGAATTGAACTCTCTAACTAACTGAATTAATCTCACTCTTCTAGGTTTTTGTAGCTTAAGCCATGGACTGATGTGGGGTTTTCTGAGGCTTTTTATTTATGTGTTTTTAGATCTTGAGACTGATGACGTGTAAAGTAACACTGATCACAGGCTTGAGATTTTTCTTAGGTTAAAACAAATCTAATTGTCAATAGGGGATGTACTTTTTGATGGCATGCTCTTTGATAAACCAGGTTACCAAATCTCTAGTCTCTAGTCTTCGCCTGTTTGTGCACAGAAATATTTTCAGGCCTGCTGTCAAGACGAATATATCATCTGAGCATAGACTTGAAGGTGTGGGAGGCCTCACAACTGCGCTCCTCTGACTGTTGTATTTCTCGTGCCTATCGCTGCCTAAAGTCTAAGACTGTTTGGGATAGCAGCTTACAGTGAATGCTTTCAGGGGCTGCTCCTTCATATTCCAAGAGGAATTAACATTTTTGAATGCAGGTTAATAGTATTCCATTAACTTGTATGGAAAATAACACGAGAAGTAGAATTAAAATAGAAAAATAATCCAAAATATCAAAATAATCTTAAACAACATGAGACAAAGAGTAGATGAAGATGTTCCCCTTTTTATGCAAATAAGATATAAACTAAAATTATTTTGAAAGGACTCTGTGGCTTGAAGATGTCACGGAACAGCTAAAATGCCAATATACATGGACAAACATGGGTTTAATAAGTTTCCAAATGCCTTTTTTGTATTGCTGAAATATTTCCTTTTTCTAATACTAAATCAGTAATGTTCATGAACCTAATTAGTCCTTTTTTTCATTTATTTTTAATAGGAAAGAGTTCCAGATTTAAGGTCTGTGTCTCTTGGCTGTTGCCTACAAGATAGTTTGAACCTCTTGGGTTTCAGAAATTTTTCATGTAAAGAGGTGCAGTGTTCTCTATATGTAATTTTACAGGTTCTAATGTGCAAGATTGATATCTTTGTCATGTTCTGTTTAGGGAATAAAGCCTCATTAATTTCAAAGAAACCAATCAAGATTTCATTTAAAGTTCTGCATTGTACTTTATGCTTGCTCAGTTTACTGATTAGCATTGAAAACTTCTGCTGATGCTGTCTTGGTATTAGTCTACCTCAGAGAAATCACTTCAGTGGAAGGGTGTGGTGGACAGTGAATGTTAACAAAGTTGGATTTTAAGTAGACTTCATACTGCTAGTTAATATAGCTGATAGAGATGCTAAGTGTAAAATAGCAAACACTGAGAGAAAAATATGTGAAAAAAACCCAAGCAAACAAAAAAAAAAAATTCCCCAAACTAAATTGGCAAATATGTTAGTTGAATTTCGCCTGAGTCCTCTTGTAATGTTGCTAGGATTCTTAGTTTATTGCATGGTTAAGTACCTGGCTTTTGAAAATGCCTTTTTTTATATTATCCTACGCCTGTATGTATTATCACTCCTATAGGCTTTTGTTTAGAAATAGATTGTACTATAGACAGTATTCTGAGACAGAATACCAAAGATGTATTGAACTTAGCAGCCGTTAGCTTTAAATAAATGCTGGGAAAAGCTGAGAATGCCTTAACTTAATGCACTTATGCTGCATTCTGCTTCACGGTGGAGCAGATTATAAATATTTCCTTTATTCACACAAAAAAACCCAGTTCTACCAATATACCTCTCATGCTGCACCTGCAGACCTACTGTGAACTTCCAACAAATTTTGTAGAAAATTGCTCAGATTTTAAGTAATTAGTTAGAAAATATATGATAATGAATTACAGTTAAACACTCAAAAAATTATAAACTTTCCCCTCTTCAGAAAAGGGCCTACATAGACTGCCTTTGCTCTTCCCGATTTGCAACTCAGTACTGTGCAAAATGTTTCAACTTTAAGTTTTATAATCCTGCGTGTGGCAAATAGACTGGACTTCACAGAAGCATGAAGCGGTAGTGGAAAAATTATGTGGGTAGAAGAATATCTTGAAGTAGGGGATCTAAAGGCAATACCCTAATCCTTAAGTATATTCTCCTGAATATGTTTAAATATTTTCCTCAAACGTTCCATATTTTTAAGACATTAAGTCCATCATATAGCCTATTTTAAAAAGGTTTTTTCCAAATCCTTCTGAATGAGTCTGCATTGAAGTCTTAAGGCTTCATGTGGTATGTTAATAGGAAATGGACAGACTAAGTTACCATGCTGCAAACCATTTCTTTTGAAAAGATTGAGTTTTTATTCTCTCATTCCAAATCTGAATCTTAATTATAATGTAAGATACAGTTCAACTTCTTTTGCAAATGACACAGTGGAAAGCATCCTGTAGTTATCCTTAATCATCTTCCCTTTGGAAGTCCTAAGTTTTGTAATGTTCTTAAGAGAGACCGAACTACTAACGTAATTTATAAAGATAATATTTAAACTTCAGCTCTATGTAGGACACAATACTCAATATTATGTTTAAAGATACTCTTAAAGGAACTATTAGAAAGTTACCAAATTGTGCACACAACATGTTAGGAAATGACAGCATTATGAATGTTCCAGACTTATGCAATATAATGCAATTCTTAACTGTGTATGTACTGTTGTATGGAGTACCTTGGAGTATAGAAGCAGCAAGGAGTAGGGTATACTTAGATTAGAAATTTGGATGCAAACTGAAAAAAATATGAACTTAGAGTACACAGACTGGTTTTTTGGTTGTTAAGTTTTTATTCCTTTATAGCAACTTTCTATTGAAGGCCTAACTAGGGGAGATGGATGCATCCTATCAGAAGCAGTGATAATAGCTTATCATTTAGGTGGAGGTTTTAAAACCCCTGTATTTTTGGATCTGCTTCGTAGTTTTATTTGTGACAGTTAAGGGACAGATGTAAGCTATGGATAGAAATGAGAAACCCTCGTTTGGAGACGAGTGACTGAGGGGCTTGGTGGATACCCCTCATGTGTACTGGAAGAGATCCAAGGAGAGCCAAGGGGGGTGAAAGGAGACCCCCTTGTGTCTTGAAGACCCTCACTTGAAGACGATGGGCCACGAAGGCTTGGATACCCCTAGTGTGTACTGGCAGAGATCCAGATATAGATGCTGCATGAGAAGAAGAAAGCCTGCTGCCTTAGAGATATTGCTGCTCTGAAAGTGGAAAAGGGATCTTTCCTTCTTCCCTCCTGGGCTTTTACTTGGAGGGGAGAAGAGATTTGATCCATTGTAAATACTTATGTCATGGTAGAGATAGCTAAGATTGTATATAATGTATTGTAGTATTTATTTGTACAGTCACTGTAATATATTCCCTTTCCCCCACTTTGAGTCTCGTGTGGTTGTCTGGAAAACCCATCTCACATTGGGTTGAGATGTGAGAGGGGGCTTGGACTAGGGAATTAGATTTTTGGGGCTCTCAAACCATGACACATTTAGGTGGAGGTTTTAAAACCCCTGTATTTTTGGATCTGCTTCGTAGTTTTATTTGTGACAGTTAAGGGACAGATGTAAGCTATGGATAAAAATGAGAAACCATGTCAATGTAATTCAGCTGAATATGGCAATATATGTATGTACGTTTAATGACTGCAGTAATAGGATGTATTCTGTTTGTTTCATGAATGGCAGTCTCTTCCAAACTGGGATAACCACATGTTAATATTCAGCAGTCCACAAGGGCTGTCTTAAATGTGAACCTGCATTAACAGAAAATATTTTCCCTATTTAATAGTTTAATTTTTGAATTCTGTAAGAACATTAGAGATAGATGATACTATGTTTGGATATACAGTAAGTGAACAATCTGGAAAATGACAGTGATATGTGTTGATTTGGAAATACGTGGGCACTGAACTGTGTGCTAACAGCACTTAGTCTTTAACTAGTTATTCTGCGTGACTGGCTCTGATACAGCTAAGTAGAAACGATAGAACTGGTAAGACTTTACACCTCTGTGTGGTTGTGGTGAAAGCCAACCTTATACCCTATTACACTGGCAGTCATGTTTTTATGTGCAATAACGTAGTGACACCGGTTGTCACACACCACGATTCTCTTTCCCAGTATGGAAAGTGTGGTGGTCATTCCTTGCTTTACTGTGTTTTCAGACTGTGTGCATTTTTAACATTTATCATTTTTGTGTATAACCCAATTCATTTAAATTCTACTTGTAGATTTTTGTGTCTCTGAATTGGTTTAGATATTGACTAGCGTGAACTCTTCATGTGCCTGTTGTCTCTTCATAGTGACAGCCTGTCAGGGAAGACAAAGCAATTCACTCCAATATTTCTTTCATTTCCAAAGTTGAAATACTGACTTTTGAAGTAATTTAAAATAGAACAAACAAATTAAAAACTATCTGGAATGGAACTCCCAAACTTTTCACTGCAAAAAGCTGTTGGCATTGGATCAACTGATTTTAGTAAACATTGACTAAGATACTACCTTTATTTTCTGGTTTTTTTGAGTGCTAATTTTACCTCTTTAAATTTTTAGCTGAAGTCTGTAGATGATGCAAGTATGTACAGTTGGACCTAGGGGGATCACCACACTGAAATACTGCAGAAAATTAAAGACAAGTTTATTTTGTAAACTCTTTTTTTTTAAAGGTACAGCAGGTATTTCAGGGGACCCGGTTACTGGGGTTTTCCGCTAATGTGGAACATTTTGAAGATACAACATAACGTTGCATGTTGTTAGGTTTCTTCAGTTTTGAGCTCTAACATATCACTAATTCTTCTTTTGAAGTTCTGTTCCAAATAATATTGATATCCTAATCTTATAAATTAAGTTTTGTCATTACTGTGTCTTCAGAATACATAAGCATATACAGCATTATTGTTTGTGTGTCAAATTGGCTTTTAAAACTGGTAATAATTTGATTTACCCTCTTGAAATTTTAATAGAGTCCACCTAGGTAGTGTGATTAGTTTTTAAATATAAATCAAAAATGTCTGGGATGGGGAGAAAAAAATCTATTTTCATCAGCACCCATACTTCATTAATTTAGGAAACTGAATAAGTCTGAAATGAGGTACTAAACTTTGTTAGTCTGCTTTTATTTGGCAGATTTGTTATTTTTTAAATACCTTTTATGAGGCAGGTGAATAAAATCAAACAACATTTAGAATCTTTGCTGTGCAGACCGTTCTATGACAGCCATGATAATTTAATTTCAGGAAAAATAAGAGACAGTTGATTGCTTATATTTGTTTTATGGTAGTATTTGTAGGGGTCAGCAGAAAATAGATTCCTTAGTCAACTTTGAAAATAGGAATTAGGCTTTTTTGTCATTTACTCTTCAACAGTTTGTCTGTAGATTTTTCAGTCTAATGGCCACATTTTATTATGTTAGTTGAAGAAGAATTTCTTTAAAAATCCCAGGTCAGGATTTTCCCTCAGATCAGTCCCTCGGGACAAGGACATGATGCGACCTGGGGGCTCTGGTTTCTGTAGCACTTGAGAGAGGAGAGTTGCTGCTCAGACGTGGTGCTGGCAAACACACTCAGATGCATCCAGTGTGGGGCAATAAAAATTGCGTTCATTTTTAATCAAGTAGAATACACACAGTAACTGACATGAACAACTATTGTTGACGATCAACTGATGTTGATGATTTAGATTATCTTGGATTATGTAAAAGTTATGATTTTTACCTTTATAGACATATATATTCAAACGGTGTAAGTACACCCAGTTTTAAACAAATTGCTCTTTTGTACAATTTTCATTTTCACTTGCAAGTTTTAAATGCTCTCATGCTCAGCATCTCACGTCAGATATGTCTAACCATCTAATTCCCCAGCAATAATGCCTATGGAATCCACAATAGTAAAATCTGTAGAACTTTCTGTAGAAAATGCATCTGAAACTATTCGATTGTTGTAATCATCATATACATTTAGTCAGTTTTCCCAAAATATGATACTTTTTTTTCCAGACAAAAAATATTAAACACTAACAATAAGCTACTTTGGAATTGCTGTTCTGCAGCCTAACACAAGTTTTGTAAGCTTCTTTCATTATCAGTTCAGGAAAGGAATTGCAACATAAGGGAAACCTAAGGAATTGTGCAGTTTTAATTCAAATTAAGCAAAACTGCTACATTGCAGAAGAATCAGAACTGAAGTGACCTTATTTTATTTTAGCATAATTCATTTCTCAAGGAAATTAAACCAAATTTTATTTTAATTCTAAATGAGAGGGTCTCAACAGAGCCTGAATTAATCTTAACTATTCCACCTTACTGATTAATTAATAATTAACTTCTCTGAGTAGCCTGTATGCACAGCTCCTGAGGATCCCTGAAAAGGTATCAGGGCATTTTAGTGAGGATGAGAAAATTTTTAATTTCTTTAGTCAGCTAATAACTTTTAAAAGTGTAACCAAACAAAGAAAATTAGATGCAAATTAATATCGAAGAGAAGGGAAAATATAAAATAAAACATTAAGGAAAACCTAGAGTGAGGGCAAGGAGAGAGGGCAAAGAAGAGCATGATCGACACTAGTATATAAAAACGTGCATATATGCACAGGCACTGATACATCTCTATTATTGTGCACCAGATCATCCTTGATATAAAGCTACAGGCAAATCTGTCCTCATGAAGAGTTTGGGCCGAGAGAAATAGGTAGAGGACAGAGTGGTGTCATGTCTTAACTCTCAGAACTCTAAAGCTGTAAGATTGAAGGCAAATTTTTTCTAAAATACAGAGTAGAAATATTTATTCCTTCAAAAACGGATTGGTTTTTGAGTTTACAGTGTTACAACAGTAACTGAAATCCAGGTCAGGGAAGACAGAAATGCTGACAGTGGCTGGCAGTCACTGCTCCCCTTCAGTTTGATGCATCTGTTACCCTGACTGCAGGTTTTGGGAATTTCATTGCTGTTCAGGCTCTCTCCTTCTTGCCACACACGGGTGAATTCAAGTGCTGCAACATACCCAATGTCCATGTTCACAGTGCTCTGAAACTTTAATTTGGAGTGACAGATGTGAATAGAAACAGCAGGGCATTCCTTCCCCTGTGAAGACTTACCAGATGAAGTGGTTGATGCTCCTCCAATAACTGCTGTAGTCTATTGTGGGAAACTAATTGGATTGTATGTATTGCTTACAGGAAGTTCTGGGCTGATCTATTAAATTACCCACCTGTTGTCTGTATAGTATCGTACTGTGTCAGTAATTGAAATGTCATCCTGTTGAGTCGGTGTAGGACTAAGGCCAGTTCTTTCCCAGCTAGTCTTCCAAAATGTTTTTATCAATTAAATTGTACCATATAGGAAAAAAATATTCATTTTCATCAGGGAGAAAACTGCCTTTCACAAAGCAGTAGAAATATCCTGAATATCCTGGAGTGGGTCCAATGGAGGGCAACAAAAATGATGAAGGGATTGGAACACCTCTCTTATTGAGTACAGGCTGAGGGAATTGGGCCTGTGCAGTCTCAAGAAGAGATGACTGAGAGGGGACTCCATCCATGTCTGTAAGTATCTGAAGGGAAGGTGCAAGAGAATGGAGCCAGGCTCTTCTCGGTGGTGCCAAGCAATAGGACAAGAGGCCACGGGCAGACACTGATGCACAGGAAGTTCCACCTGTAAATAAGCAATTTGCTATCTGTGTCCATCTTTTCTAAAAATTATTATTAATAGTCTTATCGCCTGTCAGGAGATCTACCAACTAGATTTCAACAGTAAAGAGTGAAGGAATCATTACAGAAAATAGAGTATCTACAATTTTCAGTGCTTTTGTGTTGACTGTTTACTTCAATATCGGAAGGATATTAAATACGTGTATCTATGCAATTTTAGCTGTATTGTTACTGATCAAAGTAAGGAAACTTTGATTTTGTCATTCTGTTACAGCTTACCTTTAAGATAAATGCATACTGTGGTGTTGTATGTATGAGTGTACAAACAACCACATAAAAAGTTGTTTGAGACTTTTTTTTCCTGAATACTGTTCTTTCCAAGCAATGCAACATTTTAGTTTATATTCTGTACTGCTAGCTTTTTTACATTTAGGTAATCCGCATCAAATCTGCATCTGGATCTGGAGTCCCAAAGCAGTATTGCACCACAGCTACTTGAAAAATACTACCAAAGGGTACACCAGGGGATGAGGCATAGACTGAGTACTGTAACTACATCTATACCTACCTGGAGGTGCATTGGCTTTAAAATCTTTAAAGCCTGACAGGGCAAAGGTGAGAGACAGAAGTGGTGAATTGAAAGCATGAAGTAAATATCATGCTGTGCCTGTGGATCTGGGAGCTGTGAGAGGGGATGTGCAATGCTGGTGCTTTAGCAGTGTGGGGCATAGAGGAGCTGAATTTGAAGGAAAAAGCCTTCAGACACATATAATTGTGTCTATAGGGCACGGAGAAGGTGATGACTGGTGGAATATATCATTAATATATCCTGCTTCATGTTTCTGCCCACTCACATGCTGAAGCAGTATGGAAGACACTCACTGAACTTACAGCTCCCTGCAGATGGAATATGGTTTAGGAGGCACTGCTGAAGGTCAGTAGTTAGGAGGTTAAGTAAGGCTCATCTTAGATTTTCCCGAATTAACTGAATTATCTCTGTCCACTTAAGCATCACTTATTTTGGCTCTTTCCAGGATACGTTTGAACTGGCAAAACTAATACTATATACAAGGATTTAAAATTATTTTTCTTGAACTTCACAATGTTTTTTTCAGGTGGCGCAGGCACCAGTGTACATACAGTTAAGTGCTTTGTCTTTTGCTACTTTCTGCTAAATACTTTTTAGTCTAGAAATTCCAGGTCATCTTGTACTCAAAAATGTGCAGTCCCCCTATTTTAACAGTTCTGTATGATTTCTTATCAATTCTTTTTACACTTTTGTAATCTTAAAAACATTTTGTTTGGGGTTTTTTTCTGGAAGTGCTGCTAAGCTAATGTTTTCTTAGAAGTAAGAATTATGAGAATATGTGTCCATTTTTCAGCACCCTATGGTGTGAGATAGAGTTGGGTTTCCTATCTGCCTCATATTAAGTTGTTTGTGTTGTTTCATCTGCCTTCTGTCTTTGATCACTTCATCCCAGTCACTCAATTCCATGTGGTACTTCTGCAGCTCATCCACTAACTCTTCACAGAATATCATAAATGGATTTTGCTACCTTCAGTATTAATCCTCTTTTTCTGAACACTTATGAATTTGTTGAACATTTGGACATTCAGCATTTACCTCCTAGGGACTCTTTCATTGTAACTTTCCTCTGATGTGATGTTACTACCAGTGACTCAGTTACTACTACTTCTTTTCCTGCCTTTGTCCTTTCTTTTTCCTTTTAACCTCTCTGGAAATCCTAATTAATAAATCATCTTTTTGTATTGCTGTCACCTTGTCAAGAGTTCCAGCTAGCAGAGAGCACAGTGAAACTAACACTGTCTCCTAAAAATACTGAATTAAAATCAAGAGGTCATATACATCCTGCTGGGAACTAATGCCACAAAATCTGCCTCAAGAGATCAGTGTTTTCCTTACATCCAGTCTGCTGCCTGCCACTCATTTGTTTAAATGAATTCAAAGCTCTTGGGGTTTTTTTTTAACCTTTTCTCTCTTCTTTCTCCTGGAATAACAAGGTATTAAAACACATTACCAATGCATAGCATATCCATGTAAGCCACTGTGAATTTCTTGTAAACACAGTATGAGGAATGAATCTCTTGGTCCAGTACTTTGGGAAACACAATAATATCTTGAAAAGATTCTTCCACGTATGCTACTGGCAATCATTAAGACCTGTCATTCTAAAAAAAGGCATGGTTGACTAGATAGAATGCAAAACTATTTGAGATATTTGTTTCACCACCAATTCCCTGACAAGGACGAGTTGTTTCTGCTCATGGGTAAATACATTGGGACTCTGGTGCCTACATTCTGCTGAAGTCCAAGAAAATATGGATAAAACTGATGCCTGTACTTTGATGCCTTGCAGTCCTGGAGCAGAAGTCATTCTGGGACAATTAAGTAGCTTGGTATCTGTCTTATGATGTAGGATTAAAGATTTAGCATCCCAGCACTGGATTCCTGAAAAGTCCAGTCAAGAAAATATGTCAAAGGCATACAAATGCATAAGTGCAGTAGCACATGACTTGGTATAAAGCAAAGTTGCCAGGACAACTCTCTTTCAGAAGTGAATGATAAGCTGCTTTTAATATAATTCTGTAGCAGTCAGAATTCCTCAGCTCAGCCAGAGCTGGAATACCTTTTCTCAGAAGGTCACCTTCCACACAAGGCTTCTTTTTACTACCCAATTTAACCTCCTCTTCTCTCAGGCAGTCTGTCTCCTAGTGACACAAAAAACCCTATGATGAGGCTACTAAAAATTCATCGTGTGTAATTTGTTGTAGATATTTTTTATCCTTGCTGTCTCCCCAGTAGCAACTACTGAGAGCAGTAGTTGCTAGAAATTAAGTACTTAAATTACATGGCAAACTATGATAAAATTCCAGGCATAGAACTGTACCAACTGCTAAAGTAAACTACTCATTTCATTCTGTTATAAAAATGCAATCAAAAGTCCTGAATCCCAGATGGATTTGTTTCACTCGGTACAATGAAAAAAGGGTGTCCTAAACGCGTCTTAAAAAAAACCCCAAAACAAACCCCTTACATTTAGGTCATTGTTTTTAGAAGATAATTTTTACTGAGATTTGTATTCTTCTTTTAAAGTTGTATTTTGAACAATTCCATTATTCATCAAAATTTGAAAAAGAAATTGCAAGAAAATAGTAAGTGTGAAGAATTCTGCCCCTACCTAAGGCTTCAGTTAGTCAACTATAGAAGTTAAACTGGGGGTTGAGGGGTTTTTTTGTTTGGTTTGGTTTGGTTGGTTGGTTGGTTGGTGTCATGGTTTGAGATAGCCTTAAAATCCAATCCCCTAGTCTAAGCCCCCCTCCCACATCTCAACCTAATGTGAGATGGGTTTTTCCAGACAAAACACACCAGACTCAGAATGGGGAAAGGGAATATATTACAATGACTGTACAAATAAATACCATATCACATTATACACACGATCACAATATCTCTACCGTGACATATAGTATTTACAATGATCAGATCTCTTCTCCCCTCCAAATAAAAGTCCAGGAGGAAAAGAAGGACAGATCCCTTCCAGTCTCTAAGCAGTGTCTTCTAAGGCAGCAGGTCATCTGTCCTCTTCACATGCATGCAGCAGCTGATAGCTGGGTTGTTGTAGCTGGATCTCTGTTCAATACACACAAGGGAGTCTCCAAACCCCTCAGCTCTCCTTCAGTCCAAGCGAAGGCCTCACCTGTGGACTGCCAGCAGGGACAAGACTCGCGTCACCACAGGTATATCACGAAATGCAGGGGCATCTTCGTGAAAGTCCCTTCCTCAGGGGATTCAAATTCCCCTTTGCAGAGCTCCGTGCTCTGTCTCAACTGCCAATGTGGCAGCAGTGGCGGGGGGTGGGGGGAGCCAAGGTCAACTCCCCCCGCATTCCATCTGGCCGTCCCGGTCCAGCTCCAGGACGTCTTTTGAGCTTCTTAGCTCCTCTCTCTCCGGTGCTGCATGTCCAAAACTACTCTCCAAAATCGGAGTCCATCTTCCTCTTCTCCAAGAGGGGTCTCAAGGGAGTTTTGGGGTCTGGTATAGTTCTTACCCCAAGACTCTGTAGCTCTGCTGCTGGCTCTCTCTCTCTCCCTTTCCAGGAGTCCTTTCTGCGATGCTGCATGTCTCTGTTGCTCCTCCAGTTCAGGTCTTATCTGTCCTGGCTCTGTGCCACTGTTTCTCTGGTCAGTGCCGGCTGCTGCTCTGCGCCCATGGAGAAAAACATCTCCTGGCATAACTACAGACGCTTAGTCCAGTCTAGCACTGTTCCAAGTCTCTGTAGCCCCCAACTGGGGCTGGGGGGCCCCGGAGGCCCCAGAGGGGCTCAGAGCCCCTACCTCGTGGCTCTACAACAGTTGGTTTTTTGTTTGTTTTGGAGTGGGGGTTTGGTTGGGGTTTCGTTTTTAATTTTACAGTGGTGCTGACAAAAGGGCATCTGCCTCTCACACTGATACTGTGAATGCTTCTCTGGTTTGCACTTGGTCACAGCTGTCCTTCATGCTGCAGTAACTGTTAGCGCATTGTGGATTCCAGAGGGTGAAGGTGCTTTGTCACTGTAGGTACAGGGGAAAAGCTGAAGTGTGTAAGCCTGAACTCAACATCTGCATTTTGATCTTTCCCTTTCTGTAGATATGTAGTAATGAACTGCAGTGGGAAAAAATTCTGGGGGACATTTTTATCCACAAAGGCCATATATTCCCTTTTTTGTTTATTTCTTGGTCATTGTGAGAACATATGACTGTGGCCCTGGTTTGTGCTTTATTTTTTTTTCCTGTGTCAAGGTATGGAGTGATGTTAAGATAAAGAGTTGTTCCATCTCTCACACATGTAATTAGCAATTATTATTATTTTCAAAAACCAAAGAATAGGCCCCCAAATGGATATCAATTACTGATACACAAGGTATGTAAGCTGTCAAAACTGGTGATCGTTTTTACGTGTGATATCTTGAAAAACATGCAATAAGGGTTTGTTCCTGGAAGCTCAGCTTCTTTCTATTAGAGAAAAAAAGTGGTTCAATGATAGAAAATGGTGTAAATAGTGGCTTTAATTTTTTCTCAACTTGCTGAATTAAAATTTCATTTCCTTTTGTGCTTAGTTATTTCTACATTCATTAGGTAAATCTGTATTGGGAGAAAATTTGAGGAGTTTAATAAAGTTCAGACTAGGACAAACGCAAAGAATGTATTTTAAAGCATACTTAGAATATTGCATTAGAAATGTCTCCAGCATTCTTTAGGCCATGGATTAGTTGTGTGATAGGAAACCTCAGGCCTGGGTTTTTTTTAATTATCTCAATAATTTTCTAAACACTTTATTAAGGTTTTATATGTATACACACACACACACACATATATAGTATTTTCTTTTGTAATACTGCTCTAAGTCAATGGGAGGAGAAAAATTGGATGTGAAGTACTGTTTCCTCAGATTTCCCTGCACTTGAATTCTGAGGGTTTGGTAGTATATTTTCACAGGTCCTTTTAGTGATATCTATACCCTCAAAAGTTTATTTCCCTGCACTAGGCCTCCAGCCCCTGGTTGCTAGAAGGATTCTGCTGATCTACTGAGTATTGTAGAAAGATAGTAATTTGCTTTCACCCCAAAAGTGTCTTTTCTTAAAGAGACTGTTTGGTCAAAACATTGTTTGTTTTAATGTTTAAATAGAAATTAAGGACTCAGTCGTTCACTGTTGTGCCCTTTGCTTCTGGGTGGTTTAAGCTTTCTGCCACATTCATTTGAGAGATCTCTCTCACAAAACAAGCTCTTCACATTACTTTTACTTTTTGTTCTCTTGGCCCTGCAATGGAAGCAGTTACTTGATGGAGTCAAAGGTTTACTTTGCTTTGTAATAGAGCAGTGGCTTTTTTTGTCTTTCCAGTTTGTAATTAGTCATTCATTGAATTCTCATATTCCATAGCTATTGCCTGCAAATCATGAATTTATTTCTTGACTCTTCACTGCTTTTTACTTTCCTCTTGCTCCTGTAGGCAGACAGACTCTGACCGTTTAAAATAAATATCTCATTTGCTTTCGGTTTGTTATCATGAGCAGTACTGATTAGACTAATAATCTAGGATGGAATGACAATCATGCAATGACCCTCTTGTAAAAATCTTGCAGAGTAGTCCTTCTGAATAAAGCAATTAGGACACAAAGCTTAGACTCTGTTATGCTATTTACTTTTATTTGAAAAAGTCCAATAGCCCTCTCATGCTGAGCTAACTTGAAACTATAGGAGCCACCTAGTTTTGGAATTAGCTGTTGTCAGTATGCTTCTTGGTTGCCCCTGTAGGTTTTTAGGAAAAAAAAAAGAAGTTTCTGAACACTGTGCAGCTCTCTTCCCTGTCTCTACAGAAATAGCATTTAATTCTTTCATTTATGAGAATTGCTTTTGTTGCTGCATTAGTTTAATTTTTGATACTAAATGCTATTTTGGAAATTGTGCTGAGGCAAGTGGCCTTACAGTAGCCTCCTTCATTCTTGTCTTTTGCATAACCCACAGTGGGTAATTGGAAGCTCCGCAGAAGATTTTTCCAGGGGGTTATGTCGTATTTGTCAAAGATTGGTTGTCCTGCTTTTTTTTTCTGTCTCTTAATTAATACCATCCCCATTTACCTTTCTGAAAAGCCTGATGTAAACAACTGGTCTTTTTCTGAGTGCTTTGAAAGTTAACAGGCCTGGGCTTTTTGCTAGCCTTTTTGAGGTCAATTACTCCTCTGACTTTTGGGTGAAGAAACTTGCTCCTTTGTTGATAAAAAGCAAGATAGTGAGAATGCATTAGGACTTCTAGCAGCTTTCAAAGCAGAAAGGTTGATAAAAGTGTTTTGGCAGTAGCTGTCCTGCCATGCAAACTGTGGATGGAAGTGAACATAGAAGGTGTGAAGGAAGAGCGTCATAACAAACTATAGTAGATGGGAAACAGCTCTGAAGGTTTAAGGTAAATTTAGGTAAAATAGAATAAAGTCTTGTTCCTAATGCCACTTGAATCAGGATTTTATTTTTGCATCATGTTTCTGTTAGAAAATTTTAGAGAATAAATTTTAGAAAACAAAGGGTCCTTATGGCTTTATACACTAGGTGTTTCTACAGACTCCTAGGAATAAAGAAACCCTATTACATTTAAGAGCATCTCAGGGGAGGTGTCAGATTGTCTTCTGAATGTGATAAAACGTAAGAGTTATTTCTGCCTGTGTCAAGAAATTGTTGTCTGTAGCTTAGTTCAGCAACAGGGAAACTCTTGATTCTGCTGTCTGGAGAGCAGCTAGTGTCTTTGCTGTTGTGAGAGCCTCAGTATTAATACAATAATTTTATCAGGAAAAATACTTTTCTTACAAAACTAACGAACCCTTAGCAGAATCACATCATATCAAGACAATTATTGTAATATAAAATTGGATATGGGTCTCAGCAGTAATGAGTTTGACAATAACGTAAGAGTGTGGGACATAAGGGGAAAAATTAAAACTGAGAACAAAATATTTCCAAGCAGTTTTGTAATAGGGCAGAGTAGCAAAATCCAGAGAAAAGTTGCAAAAGTTTCTGTGACCTGCTCATGGTTATTGGTGACTAATGGTGCTACTATTTAATTACTGTCTCAGTATTTGACTAAAATTTTATTACTAAGATATTTATTTTGGTGATGTTCCACGATCTCTGCTTAATTAGAGCTTTAAATCCTTACTTTGACCCAAATTTATTTTTTTAGAAAACAGACACCTTAATTTGTCAAGGTGTCTTCCACATTCCATCAAGTCCATGAAGAATGTTATGATTAATGAGGGCACCGTTTGAGGCATTCAATTAATTGAGTAGATGTTGTGGTCAGTTCAGTATGGCGAACTGTACATCTGTTCTCAACGTTCTAGTAAATCAACGGTGCTGCAAGGGAACTTAATTGCTTTTTGAAGTGATGACACTGGTTCTGGTTGTACAGTGTAGTTTAAGAATGACTCAGGCTTTGACCATCACTGCTGTAAAGCCCGTGCTTCATACTAACACACAGCGTATTTTTGAATGGGTTGGCTTGGGGTTCATTTGTTCTGAGCCATCAAAACACAGTCATATTGAAGCAAGCTTAGGACAAAGATTTGAGACAGCTGGTGGTACTCAGTTCAAGTGTAACTTCATGTTCAGTTAGTACAGAAAAAATACAGATCTCCTGGTTTATTTCTTAAAATGTAACTATCCTTCTTCCTCTTTCTTCAGCAATGTTAAACTACTTGGTAATGAATACTTAACGGGCTTAAAATAGTTATGATAATTTTTGACAGTAAACTTACCTCTTTTTTTCCCGTAAAATCTTTCCAGTGGCATTTCAGTATTTCTCATTTGAGATCTCGACAAAAAGAGAGCAAGGATTGCAGGAAAATGTCTGGAAGCATTTAGTTACTAGCTGGAAAATACAATTTCTTCTATATTTTATGAAAAGAAAAAAAAGACCTTATTTGAGAAATAGACTTTTGAGCATCCTAGACAATAACTTCCAGCTTGAGCATGAAACTTGAAAACTTACAAACGCTACAAAATGCATCATAAATTGTTTCAACCACAACCTGCAAATATAAGATTAATGCAAACAAGTTACAAGTTTTACCCTTTGACATATTATCAGTCTGACAAAGGTGATGAATGAGACATCATAAAAAAGTTTGAAGGAAAAATATGAAGAGTGTCCTGAAATTCAATGCTTGTAAGTAATAATATTACTTCTAAAGTGAAAAGTAGGATGCCAGGAAGGACAGATGGTTCTTCTTGTTGACTGAAAAATGTCACGGAACTGTGAAAGAGGAATCTATGACTTGTTTTGGAGAGACAGAAAAGGACAACAGATTTTCAGAAACATGGGAAAGCATCAGGCTAATAAGGTCTGATAGAAAAAAGCAAAAACAAGTGGATGAGAATCTCTCTATATAATGGTCTTGTTGTACTGTTTTTTAAGCAGAAAGAAGATTGCAGGATAGAAACAATTCTAGTTATGAATGAGGCGATGTCCTATGAATTTCATTAGACTGCACTGAAAGAACACCCAGGAGAACAAGGATTTATTAAGATTAAGGAAAACAGAAAATTTTGTTTCTGCCCTGAAGTTATGTAAGTCAATCTTATCTGAAGAGAAGTGCCATTCAAGAATGAAGTCATAAAGTACATTGGAAGGCTTGCTGTGTTGAATGGGGAAGAAAGAACTAATCACTAGTAAATTTGTGAAGCAAATTGTAACCCTGTGGTTAAATGGTTACTTTTGCAGGCTAGAATAGAATAGTAAGTAGAGCTCTGCACTGAAGGATGGCCAAACTTTTGCATTTTTTTTGAAAGAATGTCTTGGTCAGCTACAGCAGATGATTTACAGTGAGCCCCATAACTTTGTGAACTCATCTTTGAGAATGTAAAAAACACATAGAAACAGATTCTCATGTGTTTTGTTACTGCTACTTCCAATGCCCCATTTTCAGTTTTTTTCCCAGGTTCTCACTGCTCAGGGTTTGTTGGACATACTATTGATAAGTAAAATCATCATTCTATTGGAAAGTGTCCCTGGGACACCTGAAATGAGATGATCTTTAAGGTTCCTTCTAATCCAGGTTGTTCTGTGATTCTGTGATCTGTCTTCGTTGCTCTTTAGTGAAATATTAACTTGTATTCTGATAAGCAAAATTTTTTCTCTCTGTATCCTTCCCATATTAAGTATTATGTATTAAGAATAAATATACTGTTTAAACCTTCCTAATAAATTAAGCATCATAATACATCCTGGCTGAGGTAGGTAAACAGTTAATTATGATATTGTAAACAAGAAAACTTCAGTAAATCCTAGAAGAAATTGCAAGCCAGTGTTGCTGGGGTAGAACTCGCATCCATAATGGGTGAAAGACTGTATTACCTCCATGTCCCAGTTCCTGGATAGTTTCAAAGTACAGTTAAGTTTTAAAGTAAAGAATTACTCAGCATCATCTTTTTTTCCCAGCATTGATAATTTTTGAATAATTTTTTGAATACTCTAGGGCACTCTCCATATACTGTTATTTCTTTTTTCCCCTCAGCAAGGGGTACATACAGTTATGATGGATGTGAATCTATGCAGTAACTTTCCAGAGAGGATCTTAGGCCATGACTGCTTGGCTTTGGTTGCCAGCCAGGAGTCTGGCTGAGTTCTGCTGGAGACTGTAGATAAGAGCAGGTTCAGAGAGACCCAGCCTCCGCAGAGATACTGGCTGCTATTAGTCAGTCTTCTCACTGATGAGTTCAATTGGATTAAAAACTTGTGCTACTCAGGTGCCAGGGAAAGAAGCCTCTTGAAAGAAGACTGCTACTTTACTTGCAGAGTTTTCCATCCCCTAATCACTACCTGTGGTTGCTTGGATGAGGGACACATAGGAGATGCTTTGCTGTTCTAAACTGTAGTTATATAAATGTAATTTTTAATTCTCAACCTCATCACATTTTCTCTTAATTAATCTTTAATGGCAAATTAAGTTTACTTCTTATGTGCCTATATTTTTCTCTGCAGAGCCCTTATCTTAAAATATATACGGTATGTACCAGTGAACGAATGGCTCAGTAATACGTGTTAATGCTGGTTTTGCTCATTTAAATTTTCCTCTATAGTCTCATTTGTACTATGTAAAATAGGGCAGGAGGATCATATATCATGCAGATAAACCTGTCAGAGCAACCCAAAGATATCCTTTTAGGAAAAAAAACCCCTTCTATTAAAATAATAGATACGCAAAACCTTGTAGAGTGGTTTTACATAAATTGCTATAATGCAGTCAGACCTAGTTTATCTGTATTTAGATTATTTCTTTATAGCTCTAGCTTCTATATAGGATATTTTTGTACCAGAGGTTGATTTTTTCCTTCTTTCTTTTTTTTTTCCCCTTTTAAGTATTCTAGTCTTACTCTCTTAGCTGTTGAAACGCAGTGATGTCAGAGAGTAGCATCTCAACTTTGTATATTTTTGGACCTTGTATTGCCCTCTATTAGTACATGCCACAGTACAGCCAACTATCTGTCTTCCCTTGTTTATCCTTAAAGAAGTTATATTAAATAATAGCATGTAAATAGCAGGCAGTATATATATGTTTATATTTATATTGTCCAGCAGTTTGTTTTGGTGTGATCTGTTTTAAGTGTTGTTCTCCTCTTGAACTCAGCTGTGGGTTTCAAGCTTACGTACATTAGGTGTAGTAATACAATAGAGAGTGTAATTCTGGTCTTTTAAATTTTTCAATTCCTTGCATGTATGGCTGTGCTTGACTTAAGACAACTAGAAACAACTTTGCATTTTTACATGCAGTCATTCTGAAAGCAACTCTACTTTTCTCTGCTTGAGAAGGGAGAGTGAGCAACTTGCAGCATGATCGTGGCAGATTCAGTTTGTGCTTTTGTGGCTGGAGTGACGTGGGCCATAACTGCTCCAGCAGATTTGTCATGGAAGGCTTTTTGCTCTCATAGCTTGTAAGGCCAAAGTACACATACATGTGGGTATGCACACACATGCTAACAAAAATCTCAGGGCAGTATACGTTAGTATTTTACGTCTACAGAAGACAAACTACAATTCTTATTCTTATAGAAAAGGCTAAAACAGCCTCAACATATTTTTCTTGATGTCTGTTTGAAACTTTTTTTTTTCCTTGAATTGGTTATGGTTTGAAGTACTAATTGCTGGCAATATAATTTTTATAAATGCACTTCCTTCCACCTTTGGTCTGCTGAGATTGGAGGATGAGTTCCAGAAGAACATATTTGCAAAAACAATAACTTCCATTAACCTGAAAGTTTTAGGTAGGATTTGCTTGTTTGTTTGTTTTTTAGAAGTACTACAGTCACTTTGTCCTTTCCAGACTTTTCCTAGAAAAACTGTCTTTCTTCATTTTTCCTCTAGGAAGTTTGTTTTATTTGATAAGGAAAAAGAAACTTGAACGCCAACTGAGGCTATATTTTGGCCTTTCTGATGTTTAGTTGGTTAGCAGATAAAGACTTACAGAATTCATGTCCTCCTTGGAGCCTTTGAGGTAAGATTAGTGGGTTCCTTGGAGCAGAAAACATGACTTATAAAAATTTACAAGCCACATTTTTGGTTTTGTTAACATTAGTGACTTTTAACATGACTTCTTCATAGTCCTGTATACACAGCCCCTTTGTCCAAGGTGAATCCTCTCATAAGCTGCAAGATCAGATCTGCAGTTTTCAAAAAGCACATTATTCTTTTCTGACATAATATAAAAAAAATACATCTTATTTATCCTTCAGTGATTTTATTTCTGAATTTCAGTCATGGTGCACATGGTGTGTGTCTCTATAACCATACAGACATGAGCAACATTTTATACATTGAACATTAACATCTGTAAAATTTCTGGTAAGATAATCAAACACAGATGCTGTCATAGAAAATATCCCATGAAACAACTTTTTCAGTTCTTTTCTCACATTTAACAGTTGGTTTGGCAGCAATGCTGGTTTTCCCTCACTAGAACTCCCAGAAAGCTCTGTTAAGAGCAAAAGAAACAATGTACAATACCCAAGTTAGGATAAAAATAACTTCACAGGAGTTAAAAATGACAGCATCTGCTAGATGAATGCTTGCAAAAAAAGAAAACTGCAGAACCCCCTTGAGCCAATTTTGATTGGGAAATGTAGATTAGTTTTGCATGAATGGACTTATTTTTCAAACTAGAAGGGTTTTTTTTGTTGTTTATAGAAGTTGCAAGTGTCACTGAGGATTATCCAAGTCTAGTAAGTCTAAGATAATAGTATTAATAATTACATTTTCAAATCCTCTGATAATTTCAGTCTCTTCTCAGAGCATTTAACATTTCATAGACTTTGCATGCTTCTGAGTAATATTAAAGGCTGCATATAGAGGAATGAGACAATTGCACTGTCTTCACTGTGGCCAAGTTGTGGCCTCTGATGAGAGAGTTATTTCCACAAATGGGTGACTTTGCATTTGTCTTTTCATTATGGGCATAGCATTTCCCTTGAGTTCAGAACTGTGTCATGTTTAATCACTGCACTGATCTTGTGCAACTTGCACAAGAGGCAAAATTTACACCTATTATCTAGGAGGCTGGAGAATATCTCAAGCTTTTATGATATATGCATATGTCTGGTTAACGGTTGAAAATATTCAACAAAGTAGGCTGCTTGGTTGCTTTAGGCTATTTCATTCCAAGTATAAATTTGAGTAGTCTTTGTACAGAAATATTTGATGCTCAGATACAAACTAGTATTCAAGACCTACAGATCTCTGCTGAGCTGGTAAAAAGAACAATTCAGCCTTCTGGGAAGGAATTGACCCCAATGTCTTTCTGCAGCAAGGTGGATCCAGTGACCTTCCTCTGCCTCTCTGGAGTGGAAAGTATGTCCTGGCTCTGCCCTGGTGTCACAAACACAGAGGGTACTCTCCTCTCTGCTTTCCACTTGACTTTCAGCTTTACTCTTAGTTTTCCTTTTTTCCTTACTTAGCTGAAACAGCATTTGTTTACCATCTTGACTAGAAGATATTTTTCTTCCTTTTCCATCTAGTAATCAGCATGGTGCGAGTCAGAAAAATGTCCTTTTTGCTGCCGTTAGTCGTTTCAGCATGACTGCATTTGCTCTGACCTGTCAAGATCTGTCAGGACCCAGGACAGCCTCTCAGAGGGTACTGAGAAAGGAAACTCAAATTTGCCTGGTTTCTCCTGGTCTTGGCATGTCCTAAGGATCTTTAGAATGTCCCTACAGTTTCACATCTAGCTAGTCCCCTCACACTTCTCAGCATCAGAATTATGTTATGGGTGTTTTAACTGTGGTGATTTTTTAGCAATGGAAGAAGAGGTTGAAAAGGTTAGAGAGCTTTCCAATGGTAAAGAAGCTAGGGGTGGAAAAAAGAAGGATAAAGCAACAGCAGCAAAGCAATACCAGATGCTGAAACTGGTAGGGGGAAAAGTGTACAAGAAAATAAAATGTAGAAAGCAGTAAAAGTGTGGAATGCAAACAGTGTAGAAAGTGGGATCCTGTCTGATTTTTCAGATAAATAAAAGAATCTATAAGTTCCAGCTTTTTTTTCCTCTTGTATGACTGTACCCAGCAATCCACACTTTAGAGACTAGGTCCTTCATCTTGAAAAATGCTCTTCTCCACTGGAACTGTTGTGTCTATTTTAATAACTAGTGCAGGTGACCAGATTAGTTGTTATTTGGTCATTCACCTGGGCTCATCAGTTGAAATTTTCAGTTATTCACTTTTATGTACAGACTTATCATAGCAAAAGTTCCAACTTGGTTACAGCATCCTCTCCTATCTGGTACTGCAGGGCATGCTTTCTGCGCCCCCACTAATAACTTTCTGCACATACTGTAGTTAAAAGAATTTTCTAAGTAAAAAAGCAATGTTGAAATAGGAAGAACTTAGAATAACTTTTATCTTCAAATCCATGTTGCAAATATGGCACTTTACTTTTAAGAGGATAATAATACGTCTCCTTGGGTTTTCAAGATAATCATAAGACCTATGTGGGTTATATAAGCTTTCTTGAGAGACCTAATAATCCATGGGAGACAACTGCCTGTTGAGATTAATCCATTTTTTTTTTCTGAAAGCATAAAAATATGAGCCTTTTCCTTTTAAGACTTGAAGTTAGATGTAGGACACATTGAGAAAGCTCTTGGATTTTTTTGTTGTTTTCTTTTTTTTTTTCTCCTCCTGCAAAATTGAAAAAAGCCCATTTGCAATTATGGTAATATGCTCTGGATGAGTTTGTGGTTTTTTAGGGGGAGCAGGGTGAGAGTTGAAAGACAAGATTACATACACTTATACCTGCTTGATTAGAGATAAAAATAGTATCTCCTACTGATAAACTGTTTCATCACACAGCAGTATCTGCCAGTGCACATTTACAAGCTATTAGAATTTCAGAAGTCTATGAATCTGACTTCAGGATTGGTTTCCTCGCTGACGTGGTACCTTGTGAATGTAAGTAGATAAAAAATAGTATTCCTAAGATATACCACAAAAAAATGCCCCTTGTTCATTTTTCCCTTCATGGTGAAGTCTTGATCCCATTCAGAATTATTGTAGCAAAATCATCTGCAACCAAGATTTAGACATCATTCATCTGTCAGTTTGTTTTCCTATTACATTTTTGTGTAATTGTCCTGGGCTTTTACTTTGAGTGCATCTGGTTCAGCCCTTTCACTATGGTAAACTAAGCTGTTCTTATCAATATAGAAAATGTCAGTGTATGTATTGCCCTACTTTCAAAGAAATTATTCTTTCTGACAATAGGAATCATGCAGGAGACCTCTCATATTTTATATGGGATGAAAAAAACCTATTTTGGTGTCTGAGACGGCTAAGAAAGAATAGTGAATGACCTTGAGGGATGTGTTTTCAAAATAATGTGTAAACTACTTAGAAGTTGATAGCTTCAGTGTGTTGCAGTCCTACAGCTGCATCCACATTAAAACTACAGATTGTCAAATCTACTTTGTTTAGATGTTAGTACACTTGCTCAGATGGCATTTTTTAGTAGGTTGGTCAGTTGGATGATGTTGTGCAGGTACCAAAACATAAAGTATGGATATGGATTTTGGATATTTCACGCTAGTATCTTCAGGAACAGTAAGAGTAACAGTACATTTTGTTGGGTAATTCTGATTTAATTTTATTCTTTTATTCTGATGAGACTTGCACTGGTAGCAGAATTTACATGGCTAGTGAGTGTTTGAGTTCTTCAAATTATCTCTTTGTGGAAACACTGGATTATTTTTCCTTGTGGGATTTAGCTCTTGGGTAGCACAATACAATCATGTATCTTTATTATGGAGAGAAAACTTAGGCTTTTATCTGTAACTTTCCAAGCATATTTGAATTTAATGCAATTTTACACCCTTGGTCCACCTTTGTATGTCAGATCCTGTTTTCGCTCTATGAGGGGTTCCATGAATACGGTTTGCATTCTCTGAATTTAAGATGATACTTACTAAAATACAGCCATCACATTTTCACTGTTTGCATGACATAAGAAAATAACTATGAAAGCAGAACAGCTGAAATGAACTGATTACAGGAACTATTGCATCTAGTTAGCAATTACTTCAGCTTAACTCTTAGCCTAGAGGACAGTTTTGAGGACATACTTAAATTTGCCACTTTAAAATGAGTAATTTTACAAGGCGATGAGAATAAATAGAAAATACACTGTAACCTTGCCCACTTGAAATTGTTTATGAAGGTGCCTAGATGTGAAAGTGAATCTAGCAGTATTTTGGAATTGATTCATTGCTGTTATAGCAGGTGAAGGA
Organism: Lepidothrix coronata; assembly: GCF_001604755.1. Classification (NCBI taxonomy): domain Eukaryota; kingdom Metazoa; phylum Chordata; class Aves; order Passeriformes; family Pipridae; genus Lepidothrix; species Lepidothrix coronata. Next base: position 16,954,973 of record NW_016690180.1, read on the forward strand.
TGCAGGTTTGGGTGCTGTAGCGAGTGGAATTGGCTGAATTTCCTGAAGGAGAAGGCAGAGTTGAAACGTGGAGAGACTCTAAATGGCTTATTAAGAGAGTGAAGACATCAGTCACAGGAGGTAAAGAGAGTAGGAGGGCTCCCATATTTTCCTCAGAAGTGAGAAGAAGTGTTTTAGTTGCTCAGACTCCCCGTTACAGTGATACCATCTTAATATGACATACTGCTTCCCAATTGCAGAAGTTTGGTTCCCTCAGGGTGCATTTTGCAGGACCCAGGCAGTTTTATTTGTCCTGACTGGTGGTACTTTAGTTTCCTGGCATCTCACTGATTGCAGCTGGAGTGTTATGACCTTTCATACTTTGTAGATGTTGGAGTTTATCTGCCACTAGAGGTAATTACATTTTATGGGGTTTTGTCTTCCCCTAGGACTCCTCTCTATGCAGTCCCTTTGCACCATATGTCATCTGGCCACAATTTTTGTTCCTAAATCAAGATTAGGATCTTAATGATTTGCACGTACCAAGGAGAGGTGTAAGCTTCTTTAAGGTAAAGGAAAAAGGAGCTAAGCATATTGAAGTTACTCAAAACATTCATGTGTTTTAAGAAATTATGAAATACACCGATTGTGATACAATCTTGCAATCATACCCAGTTTTGACTTCTCTTTGGAGGGTGTTAATTGCTCCAGGACACATTTTCTCATGCCACAGCAGCCTTTATCAGCTTTTCTAAGCCAGCTGCTATAATAACAGCAAACCACCCCAAAGGTAGATGGCAAGTGAATGGCTTTTTCAGAGGTACATTCATTCTAACAAAACAGACATCAGGAAACAGGAGGGTAATGTCCTTCAGGAATATCCAACATCTTGCATTTGGAGAAGGACCATCCTCTGAGCAGCAAAAGCCTGTGTCACGAACCCTACTTTGGTTTGTATTTACCCACCAGACAGCTCTTCTGTTTACAAATATTTCAGGTTTTGTTATATTTGTTTTCCACAACACCAAATATTCTGTGATTCACACTGACATTTTCAACTTACAAAATCAATAGACAAAGTGAATTAGCTAATAAGTTACTGAAGAGGAGGAATAAAATTTAATTAAGGTCTTAAATGTAAATCAATGTAAAGACAGAACCCCACCCACCAGCCATGGGTTTGAATCTGACATTGCATGTATTTTTATATAGAAAGAGGAATGTGTATGAATGTTGAGCAGTAGTCTAGACACAATTATCCTCCCTCATTTTTTCTCCTCTATGAGCTCCAATACTTTTATTGAAGTGTATTTATAGAAAGGAAAAAATGAAACCTGTGTAATTAATTTTCACTTAGTCTACTGCTGTATACACTGTACCTCTTTCCCCATTCCATTTTCTTATAAATCTTCCAGTTTTACTTTGTAAAAATTATTTAAAAGTACTAATAAATTTTCTTCTCCTCAGAAAATATTTTGGCTTATTTCTCAGACTCAGTTTCTGAAATATCCTTTCTAAAAGTTTTAAAGGATGCATGCAAAGAAGCAGATGAAAATCACTAATTTGAAGTAAATTTAATATTAAAACCAGACTGCAAGTAGCCTTTGAAATTACTTATGCTCTTCTACTGTGACTTCCTTTCACTATACAGTGACTCTAGCACTTTCATATTTTTAGAAAGAACCTAAGTGTGGTTTTAAGATAGCACTGTTTTATTTGCACCTTGAAACATATTAAATGGTATGAGGATTTGCAAAACACAGGCTAATGTTGGATCTCATCTACAATTCAAAAAAACAAACAGTTGTGAACATGTTCTTGCGCTATTTTTTTGACAAGCAGGCATTTATAATTTCAATATGCCCCTGTTTTTTTCACGCAAGATAACATTTTATGTATCTCCCCTGGTTACAGTGATATTAGATCAGGCTTGAAAAGTTTGTATGAAAGTTTAGCAGTTTGGTAGCGCTGGTACCTTGTGATTAACCAAACAACATTGCAGGCTGTAAAAGAGAGTGAGAGGCAGAGTAATTTAATTTATGTAAATGCAATAAAATGGATTAAGTTCTCCAGGTTACATCAAGAGTTCAGAGATGCTATAAATTGGTTAGCACTGGAACACCAGAAGATCTCATTTAAGTGATGTTATCAACTGGAACTGAAGGTCAGTACCAAAAAGAAACATGAAATTGCTGGGGAAAAAAATAAGTATACACAAGGCAGGTACAAATCCACATCAGTCAATGGTCTCCTACAGATTCAAGGCCATGGATTTGAAAACTAGAATGAATAATGGGATTATTTCAAAAGCTAAGAAATTGTATTAATCATGTCTCACCTCTTTTAATTCTTCATTGCCTGATGGGCACAGTGTCAAAGCAAGTGGTGTTGATTTTTCTGTTCTTCCTTAGTAATTGAACTGATACTACCAAACAACACCAGTGTGGTCTGTTAGGTATCTAAAATCACAATAATTTTATGTCACTGTTAAACTGAGCTGGTTTTCAGCTGGTAATGATTATTGGAAATTGATTGTCCTTTGAGTAATATAGAAATAAAAGAATTGTTCAAGGAAAATGTGTGAATTCAATTAAGGGCAGTCACATCTAAGCTTTTGTAATGCTTTGAAGATGTCGCTGATAGGACAAAGAAAAACTCAGTGGATGACAATTGCTTTGATTTTCAGAAGACTTGGAAACTTTTACTTTCAGATGACAAGCTAAAATAAAGAACTTAGAATACCAAAAAGTGTGGTGGTAAGAATAATATAAAAACCCCCATCCTTTTATGTAGAATTCTTATGTAACTTGCTAGGTTACTGAGTTACTACAAAGATTATTTGCATCACCTATTTCTTAAACTAAATTACTCCTTTTGAATCTGGAAGTAGTGGAATACCAATAAAAATGTCACATAGCTTCTTTTTTTGCATCTGTACTCAGTGAATTGCAGCTGTTAAGTGCCTATCTCCACTGAGCCTATTGCTTTTAGTAGTGAGTCTCTTGTGTTTGTCCAACATAAAAAATCATCCGTCTTTCACGTGTCCTTGCTGAAATTATCCTAGCTAAAGGTTGTTTGCTGCTCTCTTAGATTTATAACTATTAATATAGACAGAAGTGTTCACCGTTGTCCCACCATTTTATGTGATAAAGAGGAGTATGCACAACCTCAGGCACTCTGTTGGCAGTGGATTTCAGAGGCAATAGCTGTTTTGTTCTGGGGTGGTTGTATTTTAGAAGTTGTTTTTTAGCATCTAATGACAGCTTTTTAATACTGTCATTGAAATGGTTGTCAGGTGGCTCCCAGCATTTAGATTTTTCCACTGGGTGAATGACACTTTACTAGATGCCATGGTTCAGTTCACGGGTGTAGCCCAAGCAGGAAATGTGTAGGCACTGTGACATAATGAAATAAAAAACCTGCTTCAAATTACAAGCTTTTTCTGTTATTCTTTTTCTGATATGGTGTTGATATATTAAACATTACCCAGGAATGTCCCAGACACTGTGACTTAATCAGCTGTACTGGTATCGTGGTTCCTGGGAAGCTTCTTGGACACGCTAACTCATTCTCTCCCCAGCAATTCCTGGACATCATTCAGGAGTTAAAACTTTTCAGAGACCATTCTCAAATTTTACACACAGCTAGTATATCTAATAGGAGGAGAGAGTTTGTTAACAGAGCCATGAGTTGTTCCATGACCCATGTTGGTACTCAGGGGTGTTCACAGGCACATTGCAGTTATTAACATAAATAACCTTTTTTCTGACTCCTATGGTAAGTTAGAAAGGGATTAGAAATTAACAGGGAAGAATTGATCAGTGAAGTTGTCCCTGTATGCAAGTACTTAAGAATGACCTGGCTCTATATTTAGAAGCAAGTGAATTAACACAGTGTTTTAGTCTACAGAGGGTGTTGTATTGTGCTCATGTTTGTGCTGTGTTATCTACCTGCCTGCTGCTAATGGGATGAAAATCTATCAACTGTTGTTCGTTCTTCCGTCCTCTCCCCAGTGAGTGTGCAGTAAAGCGGGGTATGCATTGAGAAAAGCCTACTAAAACAGATCATCTATATGTGTTTGCCAGACCTACTTTTTTTAAATTTTGTTTTGGCCAGTAGAGTTTGAATTATTGTAAGGTTCCTAATATAGAACTAAACTTCCTGCAGTTAAAAATTTGCCACCACAACTCTTCTAGTACTGCACGTGGCTTTTTGTTTAGCATATTTATGTTTGAAAATGCTGAAATGTAGATGAAAGACCAGAAGGAAAAGCTCTTCTCCTTCTTTGGGGCTTTTGTGAAGGAAATGAATCTGAGATATTTATATAGTATTTCAAAATGTATAATACTATATGGATGGTTCTTATTAAGGAATAGAGTGGGTCTTTTTTGAATGGAGCCATAATTAATGAGGCAAGATAAATTGGTAAATGCATGTAACATTTTATTAAGTCCTATTCTCTAAGTACTTAAATATATTTCTTCAAAATTTTAATGGTAAATTTCACTTTATATTATAACCAAAGAGACTTCGATCACCTCACTGTGCAAACAAGTCATATTTGCTAATTATGTGTTGGTTAAATGAGGTGGCTTAAACTTTACTCAGCCTGATTTTTCCTTTCCAATTCAGTATGTCAAGGAAAATATCCTAACAGCTTAAAATAATACAAAGGCAGCCAACCGGCAAGGTTTTATCTGTCCTTCACATTCTGGTCATGTAAACATTTGCCTGTTATCACATCTCAGTTGTTAAGTAGGTTTTTCATCAGTATTCACAGCATAATGGTCTAAGAAAATGTTTCATAGCAACTAAATACCTTTTTTTCTTAACAAGCACTGCTGATATTTTCTTTAGTGTCTTGGTATTTTTATTCATACCTGGAAATCTAACTGCATAACAGTACCCCCAAAAAGTAATATGAATGGTCCTACTTGTCCTGCTCCTACTGTGGGACTTTCTGCCTGGCCTGCAGGTCACATGAAAACCCTCTCTGGTAATATTTCAGCCCCTGCGCAACATACACTGGGAGTGAAGTATTTGGAAAGGTGACACAGAATCCCACTTACACGCTGGGTTTGTTAAACCCACAGAGAGCTATTTCAGCTCACAGTAAAAAGTACGAACGGACAACACAGTTACAAATGAGTACAGCAGAACAGCTGTGCTTGAATTTCACTAGGGTTGCAGTGAACAAGGTATTTGTTGTCCTTGTTCATATGACTTGCTGCTTTTCTTAAGACAAGATGCAATTCTGTTTCAGACCTTTCATGAATTTTCATTGTGCCGTTAGTTGAGTACTTTGTAACCACTCACCAATTTCTGCTCTTGTAGGCTTGCTTTGTTTTTCACCTGGAAACCTCTCTATCTGCTCTATCATGGCAGACAGTCTGGCTTTCTTAATTAGAGAACAGTTTCACTTTCAGGGGAATATAAATGTCATCTTATTTCACTAGGAGTCATTCCCTGCAATTCCCTCACCAGCCTTTAACCAGGAAAATGCAAGAACCAAAAATATTTCATGGAAGGCGCCCAGCTAATGCATGGAGACTTTCTACTCTAAGAGTGATATATTGCTTTTTAATGCCAACATGTTAATTTATAGGTGCCTAGATCACTTCTGAATAAGAAGCACAATTCAGAGTAAATACTTACCTAGGAGAAATGGGTTTTCCTGTTGTTGGTTGACATCTGGACAAAATTTTGAAAGGGTGTATGAAGATTTAAGGACAGTTCCTTGGGTGATTTCAGTGTTCTGGAGCCAGCTGAGAATAAAGTGAACAGCCCATTAGGGTACCCATGGGTACCCCATTAGGTGCTGTATGTATGTTTCTGTGAAACACTCTTGTGGTAGTGGTTGAGATCTCTCCTCCTAAGCCTGGCAAACCTTCTCCTTCATCAGTCAAAGGATATTAACATGTTCAGCTCAGGAAATCTTTGATGTTATATGCTGTGTTATTTGACAGGTGATAACTTTGTTCCCAAGTGTACAGAGAGAATTTTTTAAGAAGATCTGAGTACTTTTATACCTCAGGACGCTAGAGAGTTGTGCAAGTGGCTCCACAGGAAGGAATTTGACATCGTGGACAGATGGCTGCAAATTCCTGAAGGAGAGAGATTTAGATTCTGTCAGCAGCTCATCAGTGTCCCAGTGCTAAAAGCACTTACATTATTCTGATTAATGACATTCTGATCTTTACTTTGTCTTTAGTTTAAGGTGTGCTTCACTAGTTACTGAGTTTGCTGAGGAAAATAGTGAGAGTAGGGAGGTGATTGGGTTATTTAGCACTCTTCAGGCTTAACTGTGACACTGTGAGAACAGCAGCTGTAGTTACATTCTTGTCTCAAGTCTTGTTAATCTTGAGAGGACACAAGCCCAGTAGAGCACTTATTACATCATTGCAGTGAAATGTCCCAAAATTGTATGTGATAATGCATTCTGAAAAACTGAGGGAACTATGCTGGTTTGGGAAATAGATTCTGATGTGAAGTTTCTGCAAAATTCAACATTTCCATGTTATGTAAGAGCTTCACCTAGAATCCTGACTTGGAAAAAGATATTTATGAAGCTTGATTCACTCCTTAGGTTTATATTACATGATGAGAATATAACGTGCTAGCTAAAGAATAAGTTGAAAATGTACTGTAGACATAGTACATAAATTCAACTTGAGAGAATGTCAGCTTTAGTTGTTAAACTAATAACCTTGCTCAGTGAATTGAGTCATTCTCTGAGATGACTAGCATCCTTTTAAAAGTTGGTTTATCAGTTTCACTTTTTATAAAATACAAAAAGTGAGATACTGATGTGTTGCAGTTCACTTTTCATTCGGTTTTGATCTCAATGGCAAAAAGAGCAAGTCTAGTGTGGAACAAATAAGTAAAGCAATGTTAACCAGCACTTTTGCCCTGAAACAATGACTGTCTGCTTCCCAGATATGTTCAACTACTGTATAAAGATTTAATGATAGGCACAGGCTCTCCAGAAGTAGTCTTTGTTCCATAGTTGTCTGTCTACCTGATCCTGTTTCAGTTGTTCTAATTGGATTTTTGTGTTCTTTTTTGTTTTCCCCACGAAGCAAGTCAGTCATGACCTATTAAATACTGAGAGGGGACATAAGAGTCTTTGTTCAAAAGTGCTGTTCCATCTTAAAGGGTAAATCGCTCCTCTTTCAATTTTTGCACTGCAAACATAAACTCAGAATCAAGAGCGCTCAAGAAACTTAATGAGCTTGAGAAAATAAAGTTAATGCTAAAATGTTGTAGTTTTTAAGATATTAAGAAACACTAGTGAGTTGCCAACTTGGCAGGAATAAATGCACTCAAACATCAGGCATTCATTGCAAAGAAATTAGGTTCTTGTACCCAGAGGTGAGAACCTGTGCCACACTAATTGTGCTCTGGTGCAGAGCCCTTTTGTTACCTGATCACTGAAGCTGTTTTGTTTACACTGTGTAACAGTGCTTATAGTCCCAGGTTGAACAAATTTTCCTTTTAGTCTGTTTCTCACTTGTCCTTAGGTAAAAAACCTGGAGATTAACATGGTGAAACTCAGGCTGTTAAAATAAGGGTTATGTTGACACAGGTTTTAAAAGTCTCAGCTATAATCCTTATTAGGGGAGTATTTTGTGATTTTACTCCTTGGATTCTTTTGTTATTAAAAAGATTTCAGACTGAAAAAGGATGAGCCTTCTCACTCTACCTGTTTTCTGAAAGGTATTGACCAGATAGTTTTAGAAAATGTGATCTGAATACACAAAGATCTTCTTGCAATTACCTCATTGTGCAGAAACTGAGTAGCTCAGACTCTAAATAGATATTTAAACCATAACATAATTTAAAATATATTAGCCTTTTGTGAAATTGCTCTAGGGCACTCTCATGATAGAAGCATTTTCAAAGGGAAACATGGAAGGCAATGAGGTGGTGCTTCAAAAAGCCAAGTAGTCTGTATTCCTCAGTTGCTTACTTTACACCCTATTACTTCAACACACTTGTATTTAAATAATTGCTTAATGTTTATATCTTTGTAAAATTGCTTTTCATTATCTACTTTGCTTTCCTAATACACAGATTTATCCCTTATTGGCTTTAATGAACTAGATATGTACATACAAAATGCATCTACCTATTATTTAACATTGTTGTATGTGCATTTTATATGTATTGGAGCTGTAATTTTATTTCATTGCTTTTAAACAGTTCTCTTTTTTAACAAATTCAGCTACTTTATGGGAGCTGTCTGTTTAATCAGGAAACTTGACAGTAACTTTTTCTGGTTCAAATTCTGTCTCTTTCTGTGTTCTGAAAAGTTTATCTAGAAAGTCATGAATATGGTAATTTTCCTTTCTGAGCAGACTTCTTTTTATGCTATTTTTGTTCCACAATAGTTAGATGTATAGTTCTAAGTGAGTAGGCACAGTGTGAGCACAAAATGGAGAGAAATGGCTTTCTTATAAAAAAGTAAGCTGTAAAACGAAAATCATTAAATGATAATAATACAGTAATCATGTTTCTAAATTTTGCAATGTTAATCCAAGCATCTAATTCTAGTGTGACATAGTACTTCTTAATAAAGAATAATTTTTAAACAGAGTTAATCTTCTAGTGGAGGATAGCTGTCACTTAAATTTTATGGATGAATGATTTTCAAGGAAAGAAGAGTTGCAAGAGAAAAGTGTTAAGTAGAAAAGGAGGTCATGCAGTGAGTGGGGTGAAGGTCAGAACAGGATTTCAGAAATACTCATTTGTACTCCAATGCTTTTCAGAGATTCTTGCTTTTTAAGTTGGGAAAAAGAAAATTTGTCTAGCAAAGAAGAAAATATGCTAAAGACCTCAGCTAAACCATGATATGGCAATGATGATAAGGACAAAAATTATTTTAAAGTATAATTATGATAATGAAATGAAAACATAACAACAGTGGTATCGTGTCAGACTAAGTATTCAGTGAAATTCATACACTAACCAGTCATGAAAAGCACAGAAGAAATTGAGGGTAAAAATTTAATGTGATCCTTCCTTATCATGGCCTTTTAGGCTCCAGCAAGAAGACGTTTATGAATTTCTCAAGCTCTAAATTTTTTCTAGTTAGCAACAGTAACCACAATGACTTGTCCATTCTTTTGTCATTTTTTAGGACTTATCTTTTTAATGATTTTTTTTTTTTTTGCCCTGTGTAGACTCTTGACCTACAACATCCTGTAGCTATGAATCCTATGGTTAATTATATGGTAGGTAGGAAAAAAGTCCCTTCCCTTTGTTTTAAACTTGTAACTTGATATTTTCATTAAATGTACTATGGTACGGTCCATTTTTCCATAGATGTGTCTTTTCCAGGATGAGCTGTTGTTACAAAGAAATCACTCAATGCCTGACCATTCCTTCTGTCCTTTCTTCTGAAAGTTTCTTGTTGCTTTATATTCTAAGACTGGAAAACCACCACTATGCACAGTATTCAGTGGTTGAGTGCAGTGTATAAAGGCACAGTGATGCCCTTCTGTTTTCTTATCCTTTCCTGACAATTTCTAATGTTTTATTTTGTTTTTTACCACTGTTAGTCACTGTGATGATATTTTCTGATAACTGACTCTTGAATCACTTCTGAATGGATATAAGTAAATCACTGTGAATAACTGTTCCTTTTTTGTGTTCAGGATGTTAATAATGGATTTATTATTTCAGCCTACATATTCCTGTACGTACTGCTGAACAAAACCCAACTGAGACACAAATTATAGGATTTCCAGCTGAAAGTTCTGATTCCTCAAATATTTTTTTCTATATTATTTCATAATTTGTTGTTCAGTCTCTTAATTGTGACAGTGATTTGATAGTGGCCACCTCTTCAAATCTCACACTGGGTATATGAGTAACAAGAACTTGATGTATATTTTTAAGATTAAAACCCCCTTCTCATTGGAGAGGAAAATTCACAAAAAATGGTTCAACTATAGGATTGAACTATATCCTCAACTAGAGGATTCACATAGTACAGATGAAGACATAAACCCAAGCAACATCCCATTATAGTGCACAGCCTTTGTCTTTCATAGAGATTAAATTAAAATTAATGTTTAGCAAATTATTTTGGTGGGATTTTGTAAGGAATATACAATTATAAAATTTGAATACTATGTCAGGGAATGTTCTACTGAGTTTAATGAGTTTCTCCTAACAATCCAGCAAACAAAGGGGAATGCTTTTTGAGAATAAGCTCTCTGAGGCAGTGATGAAGGAACTGCCTCTTGCTATGTTGGCACAGTTGAGCTGCAGGATGGGTGAGAAATGTTAAACAAAGACATTCTTTACTATCAGTAGTTGATAATCACACCACAATTTATTATTCAATACTTGCAATACGTAAATGCTTTTTATAAACAAGCAAGGGCAATCCAATTGTAAACTATACAAGATATTATCAATATCTGATGAGAAGTTATTCATGGTTTCTCAGCATCTAATCTTACCCAGATTGCAAGGAAGTCTATCTGTATCTTAGGTGTTTTCTGTTTTTATTTACCTTGCTTCCTTGAAAATGAGGTGACCTACTTCTCTGGGAGACTGTGTTAAATTTATTTGTTTGTTGGACTTCACAGTCTACCGTGACTTGCTAGTCAAATAAACAGCTCATTTCAGCAGCTCTGAGAAGGTGAGAGGAGTCTTTATTTCTGCTGCCTGCTTGGTTGCTGATAGAAAAATACCTCCAAACACAGTAAGGCCCTCTCCCTATTTTTTTCCACTTTCATGTCAACCTGTGTCATATTAACAGAACATCAATATTATGCATAGAAATGTGAACTATTTATCATCAATAACACATTGGAAGTTATTTAGAGACTTTAAATTGTAGCATATGTGCGTTAGTATTGTGTTATTTTGGCATAGTGCAGGTTGTAAAATGTCATAAACATGTATAACTTCACCCTAAAGTATGTTATAGTTGATTGCAAGATTTTCCTGTTAGGAAGTGTTCATTTTTTTAGGCAATATAGCTTTCTGTGGCTGTTTTATCTGCAATAAAAATTATTATACTCTTTGAAGTGTTCATGAGGTTTATGGTCATATAAATAAAATTCCATTTTGGCATATAAATGACAATATAAAACATAAAAATCTCTTAGTTTTCAGAACGAAGTTCATTTAGTTCTATATCTTAGCTTTGTCAAAGCTCAAGATGTTCAGAAAAGGTAAGAAATAAGAAAAGCATATATTGACACGTCCTAGGAATGTTCTCTGATTTCTAGCAATTTACAATTCAAGGACTTCCCAGTCAGGAGATAATGACATTGTATTTAATAGTTCTTGACGTGTTTTTCATCCATGAATTTTTAGATCTTTTTTTTTTTATTAATCTCTTTATTTAGAATCTGCAGCATTCTGTGAAAATAAGTTTTATATCTTAACTGGGCAGTGTACAAAGATTCTGCTTTCTCCACCTGCTAGTTTCATTGTGTGTCCTCCAGTTATTCAGCTGGAAGAGCTACTGAGCTACTGTTCTTTAATTTTATATTTTGTCACATTTTTTACAGAAGTCTGTTCCTTATCATTGATCATGCTCCTTGCCCTTCTTTGTACTTATATTTCTGCTATAAATTGAAACTGAAGAAATTTTTTGCCTAAAGTTTTATTTTGTATTTATTTCTGGCTATCTGAAACCTAGGACAATCCTTTTAAAATTTTTTTTCCTAGCCATTTTTATATTTCTCAAAGTGATTTGTCATTTAAAAGAGCAATGGCTGTTACATTTGAAATCATCCATCTGTGTATGCATATATAAGTGTAAATCTAATAGGGCCTGTAGCAATAGGACAAGGCATAATGGTTTTAACCTTAAGGAAGGTAAAGTCAGACTAGATATTTGGAAGAAATTTTTCATGTTGAGGGTGGTAAGGCACTGATACAGGTTGCCCAGAGAGGTGGTAGATGCCCCATCCCTGGAAACATCCAAGGCCTGGTTGGGCAGAGCTCTGAACAACCTGATCTAGTTGAAGATGTGCCCGCTCATTGCAGAGGGCTTGGTCTAGATGACCTTTAAAGGTCCTTTCTGCAAACCATTGTATGATTCTGTGATTATATACATAAAACAAAAAGGTGAGGCTTTTCTTGTTTGTTTGTTTGTTTAGGGATTTTTTGTAGTAGAGGTATCTTTTGCAAGAAAAAGGTATGCTGAAGAGCAGATATGTTCATGAATATTTCCTCTTTTTTTTCAGTCATTATTAAGAGGAACGGGTAAGTCCGATTTGTAACTGAATCTGTTTTACAGTGATAAGTTGACTCTTCCATGATGTTATCAAATGCTTTATCCCTTGAGAGCATTGAAGTCATATTATCTGTTTATTTCTTTTGAATGAACCTGGACTATTTTACATTTTCTATAGCTGTGCAGAGACATGTTGACAGGTGGCACAGAGGTATACATTTTCATTACACATAAGGGTTCTCTGAAGCAACCAAATTGAGATTTATTATCCTTTGCGGGCTAAACTATAATGCATTATGTTGGTTTTGACTGCTATAGAGATTATTTACATTTTTCCTGATGTTATGCACATAAGACTACAGGCACAGATTTTTAATATTTTTATTAAACTAGTCATTTTACAATTTTTATTAAACTAAAATAGTACTTATTATTTTTTCCTTCTTACTTCCTGTGGGGTTACATAGACATATGAGTCCATGGCTTTTTGGAGTTTAATGAAGCACAATGCTTTGTTCTTTTAAGGCATCAGTCATGGATATACCAGGTGAGCACTGACAGAATAGGCTTCTAAGGTTATATAAATCTGTCATGTCCTTTACAGCTGCATCGCCAGTCTTCATTGCTGTAATAAAAAGGTTTTGGGATATAAATGATATTTTTAAAGTCTGTTTTTAGTTTGGTCAGCAACTGAATCAAATTAAGCAAAAGTAGAAAAGACTGTAGCCTTTTCAGTGAATGAATATGTGTGTTCAAATAGCAAGGCTTCTCTTTTGTACATTCAGCAAAAACCCTGGCTTAAATTCACCACACTTTAAGAGAATGAGGAGCTGCTGTTGTCATCATTTTTCTGGGAAGTCACTGAACTGTGTCCCAGAATGAGGGATGTGCACTCACTATTTTTCAGGAGATAGAAGTTACTTGCTTCAGAATGTCATGGGCTGAAATCTTGGGAGAATAGAGATCTGAACCTTTACTTCTCCTATCACTGGGTATGTTACTCAGTTCCACTGAGTATGCCTTCATAAACCACCTGATATAAAACTGTTGAAACAAAACTTTAAAGGAGAATATGAGAAAATTGCAGCTAGCAGTCAATAATTTTACCTTTCATTAACACGTTTTTTGAGATTTGTGTTCTTGAAGCATGCAAATCATACTTTAAGCAAAATTGTATTTTGGTTTGCACATTTTAACAATGTTTATATAATTTTCAATACTTTGTGCCTTCCTTGTTTGCAAAGCAATTTATCTCATGGGGCATTTAATGAAAAGTGTCCTAAGTTGCTAACATTAAACTCTTTTATATAGATAAAATAATTTTTAATAACTAATGTAATTGGTAAATCAAAACTTCCCTTTCTGTATGTGCTGAAAGCAGAAAATATGAATCAGGTCTGGGATGATTTTGTAGCCATTGATAATGACCTACTTGGATAAAATTATGACTCTTGCCCTAATGAAGGAGAAGAGAAGAGAAGAGAAGAGAAGGGAAAAAGGAAACAGGTCTTCCATGTTCCTCTAAAAAATTTGGGATTTGCCTCTAGGTATGGATTTGTTTTTTTTAAAAGGAAAGTAACAGTCTCTCAAAGAACATTGTCAAACAGACCACTGCAGAGTATCTGTCAAAGCACGTGTCTTTCAAACTCTTTTTATAGAATTTCTTTTTTAAATTAATACAACCACCCCTACTGGTACTAGCTGCTTGTGGATATAGGCTAGTTAGTGATTTGGTATTTCCATGGATTGTCTTTCTTTACTCCTGGTTTAATCAGTGGGAACATGTAAATAAAACTTCAAGAATAATTACAGAATTTAAAGTAGATTGGCAGCTGAAAAAGGCAGAAACAGAATGAGAAAAGGGAAGAAAAGACAGAAGTAGTAAAAACATGCAACTGTACTGTAAAAGTTGTAAAAATTGTTTTGAACTGCAAGGAAAACGTACTGCTACTATTTCATTATGCCTTTTTTCCTCTTCCACCCATTTTTGAAGGATATGTGGTATATTAAAGAACAATTTTAAATAGTAATTCCTGGTGATTTTTTACTCTTAGTATTGGGCTACATATGTAATAATTTAGTATCTGAATCTAAGAAATGCATTCAGTGAAGTATGACATAGAACATGCCACTTATGAAATAAGATTATAATGGAAAAATGTCATTATCCCCTCTGAAGATAGGTTAAATGAGATTTCAAATGTACATTTTTAAAATCCGCAAATGACTGTCCCATGTAACAGCTGCTCAGGGAACCAGAAGAAAAGGAGAAATTTTTAAGTTGGTTTGAAGGACTACACAGGATACAGTTCAAAATGTAAATGTCAAAGAGCTACTCTCCAACTCTTCAGGTCACTATAATGTAATTATATTCAATATTCTGATAAAGACAGCAGAATTCATTATATTACTGTCTAACTTAAAAAGATCATCTATGTTAAAATGAGAAGTTCATAGAAAGGAAATTGAAAGGACTATTGGTAAGGGTAAAGTACAGTCAGATGTAATGGGGATAATTTTAATTTTGAAACATCAAATTAGAGTCTCAGTGAAAATTCACACTGCCGTATCAAAACAGATTTTAGTGGGAAAATAAAAGGCATCATTAAATTGAAGGGTCAAATGTATTACTAACTAGGAAATCAATTTTCAGAAGGTCCAAGAAAGGTAACTAGAAAAATTTGCTTAACTATATGCTTAACTATAAAAAAATATGACAGTCCAATAAAATCTTGAAAAATAACTTGATCCGTGTGTAAAAAATAATTCTGGATGGATTGTTCAAAGGACCAGTAGATGATCTCAGAGTACTTGTATATGATTAAGTGGAAGGATTAAATGAATCCATGTCTCCATGTCTCCACATTCATGTGGAGCANCCCTGTGTAGACTCTTGACCTACAACATCCTGTAGCTATGAATCCTATGGTTAATTATATGGTAGGTAGGAAAAAAGTCCCTTCCCTTTGTTTTAAACTTGTAACTTGATATTTTCATTAAATGTACTATGGTACGGTCCATTTTTCCATAGCTGTGTCTTTTCCAGGATGAGCTGTTGTTACAAAGAAATCACTCAATGCCTGACCATTCTTTCTGTCCTTTCTTCTGAAAGTTTCTTGTTGCTTTATATTCTAAGACTGGAAAACCACCACTATGCACAGTATTCAGTGGTTGAGTGCAGTGTATAAAGGCACAGTGATGCCCTTCTGTTTTCTTATCCTTTCCTGACAATTTCTAATGTTTTATTTTGTTTTTTACCACTGTTAGTCACTGTGATGATATTTTCTGATAACTGACTCTTGAATCACTTCTGAATGGATATAAGTAAATCACTGTGAATAACTGTTCCTTTTTTGTGTTCAGGATGTTAATAATGGATTTATTATTTCAGCCTACATATTCCTGTACGTACTGCTGAACAAAACCCAACTGAGACACAAATTATAGGATTTCCAGCTGAAAGTTCTGATTCCTCAAATATTTTTTTCTATATTATTTCATAATTTGTTGTTCAGTCTCTTAATTGTGACAGTGATTTGATAGTGGCCACCTCTTCAAATCTCACACTGGGTATATGAGTAACAAGAACTTGATGTATATTTTTAAGATTAAAACCCCCTTCTCATTGGAGAGGAAAATTCACAAAAAATGGTTCAACTATAGGATTGAACTATATCCTCAACTAGAGGATTCACATAGTACAGATGAAGACATAAACCCAAGCAACATCCCATTATAGTGCACAGCCTTTGTCTTTCATAGAGATTAAATTAAAATTAATGTTTAGCAAATTATTTTGGTGGGATTTTGTAAGGAATATACAATTATAAAATTTGAATACTATGTCAGGGAATGTTCTACTGAGTTTAATGAGTTTCTCCTAACAATCCAGCAAACAAAGGGGAATGCTTTTTGAGAATAAGCTCTCTGAGGCAGTGATGAAGGAACTGCCTCTTGCTATGTTGGCACAGTTGAGCTGCAGGATGGGTGAGAAATGTTAAACAAAGACATTCTTTACTATCAGTAGTTGATAATCACACCACAATTTATTATTCAATACTTGCAATACGTAAATGCTTTTTATAAACAAGCAAGGGCAATCCAATTGTAAACTATACAAGATATTATCAATATCTGATGAGAAGTTATTCATGGTTTCTCAGCATCTAATCTTACCCAGATTGCAAGGAAGTCTATCTGTATCTTAGGTGTTTTCTGTTTTTATTTACCTTGCTTCCTTGAAAATGAGGTGACCTACTTCTCTGGGAGACTGTGTTAAATTTATTTGTTTGTTGGACTTCACAGTCTACCGTGACTTGCTAGTCAAATAAACAGCTCATTTCAGCAGCTCTGAGAAGGTGAGAGGAGTCTTTATTTCTGCTGCCTGCTTGGTTGCTGATAGAAAAATACCTCCAAACACAGTAAGGCCCTCTCCCTATTTTTTTCCACTTTCATGTCAACCTGTGTCATATTAACAGAACATCAATATTATGCATAGAAATGTGAACTATTTATCATCAATAACACATTGGAAGTTATTTAGAGACTTTAAATTGTAGCATATGTGCGTTAGTATTGTGTTATTTTGGCATAGTGCAGGTTGTAAAATGTCATAAACATGTATAACTTCACCCTAAAGTATGTTATAGTTGATTGCAAGATTTTCCTGTTAGGAAGTGTTCATTTTTTTAGGCAATATAGCTTTCTGTGGCTGTTTTATCTGCAATAAAAATTATTATACTCTTTGAAGTGTTCATGAGGTTTATGGTCATATAAATAAAATTCCATTTTGGCATATAAATGACAATATAAAACATAAAAATCTCTTAGTTTTCAGAACGAAGTTCATTTAGTTCTATATCTTAGCTTTGTCAAAGCTCAAGATGTTCAGAAAAGGTAAGAAATAAGAAAAGCATATATTGACACGTCCTAGGAATGTTCTCTGATTTCTAGCAATTTACAATTCAAGGACTTCCCAGTCAGGAGATAATGACATTGTATTTAATAGTTCTTGACGTGTTTTTCATCCATGAATTTTTAGATCTTTTTTTTTTTATTAATCTCTTTATTTAGAATCTGCAGCATTCTGTGAAAATAAGTTTTATATCTTAACTGGGCAGTGTACAAAGATTCTGCTTTCTCCACCTGCTAGTTTCATTGTGTGTCCTCCAGTTATTCAGCTGGAAGAGCTACTGAGCTACTGTTCTTTAATTTTATATTTTGTCACATTTTTTACAGAAGTCTGTTCCTTATCATTGATCATGCTCCTTGCCCTTCTTTGTACTTATATTTCTGCTATAAATTGAAACTGAAGAAATTTTTTGCCTAAAGTTTTATTTTGTATTTATTTCTGGCTATCTGAAACCTAGGACAATCCTTTTAAAATTTTTTTTCCTAGCCATTTTTATATTTCTCAAAGTGATTTGTCATTTAAAAGAGCAATGGCTGTTACATTTGAAATCATCCATCTGTGTATGCATATATAAGTGTAAATCTAATAGGGCCTGTAGCAATAGGACAAGGCATAATGGTTTTAACCTTAAGGAAGGTAAAGTCAGACTAGATATTTGGAAGAAATTTTTCATGTTGAGGGTGGTAAGGCACTGATACAGGTTGCCCAGAGAGGTGGTAGATGCCCCATCCCTGGAAACATCCAAGGCCTGGTTGGGCAGAGCTCTGAACAACCTGATCTAGTTGAAGATGTGCCCGCTCATTGCAGAGGGCTTGGTCTAGATGACCTTTAAAGGTCCTTTCTGCAAACCATTGTATGATTCTGTGATTATATACATAAAACAAAAAGGTGAGGCTTTTCTTGTTTGTTTGTTTGTTTAGGGATTTTTTGTAGTAGAGGTATCTTTTGCAAGAAAAAGGTATGCTGAAGAGCAGATATGTTCATGAATATTTCCTCTTTTTTTTCAGTCATTATTAAGAGGAATGGGTAAGTCCGATTTGTAACTGAATCTGTTTTACAGTGATAAGTTGACTCTTCCATGATGTTATCAAATGCTTTATCCCTTGAGAGCATTGAAGTCATATTATCTGTTTATTTCTTTTGAATGAACCTGGACTATTTTACATTTTCTATAGCTGTGCAGAGACATGTTGACAGGTGGCACAGAGGTATACATTTTCATTGCACATAAGGGTTCTCTGAAGCAACCAAATTGAGATTTATTATCCTTTGCGGGCTAAACTATAATGCATTATGTTGGTTTTGACTGCTATAGAGATTATTTACATTTTTCCTGATGTTATGCACATAAGACTACAGGCACAGATTTTTAATATTTTTATTAAACTAGTCATTTTACAATTTTTATTAAACTAAAATAGTACTTATTATTTTTTCCTTCTTACTTCCTGTGGGGTTACATAGACATATGAGTCCATGGCTTTTTGGAGTTTAATGAAGCACAATGCTTTGTTCTTTTAAGGCATCAGTCATGGATATACCAGGTGAGCACTGACAGAATAGGCTTCTAAGGTTATATAAATCTGTCATGTCCTTTACAGCTGCATCGCCAGTCTTCATTGCTGTAATAAAAAGGTTTTGGGATATAAATGATATTTTTAAAGTCTGTTTTTAGTTTGGTCAGCAACTGAATCAAATTAAGCAAAAGTAGAAAAGACTGTAGCCTTTTCAGTGAATGAATATGTGTGTTCAAATAGCAAGGCTTCTCTTTTGTACATTCAGCAAAAACCCTGGCTTAAATTCACCACACTTTAAGAGAATGAGGAGCTGCTGTTGTCATCATTTTTCTGGGAAGTCACTGAACTGTGTCCCAGAATGAGGGATGTGCACTCACTATTTTTCAGGAGATAGAAGTTACTTGCTTCAGAATGTCATGGGCTGAAATCTTGGGAGAATAGAGATCTGAACCTTTACTTCTCCTATCACTGGGTATGTTACTCAGTTCCACTGAGTATGCCTTCATAAACCACCTGATATAAAACTGTTGAAACAAAACTTTAAAGGAGAATATGAGAAAATTGCAGCTAGCAGTCAATAATTTTACCTTTCATTAACACGTTTTTTGAGATTTGTGTTCTTGAAGCATGCAAATCATACTTTAAGCAAAATTGTATTTTGGTTTGCACATTTTAACAATGTTTATATAATTTTCAATACTTTGTGCCTTCCTTGTTTGCAAAGCAATTTATCTCATGGGGCATTTAATGAAAAGTGTCCTAAGTTGCTAACATTAAACTCTTTTATATAGATAAAATAATTTTTAATAACTAATGTAATTGGTAAATCAAAACTTCCCTTTCTGTATGTGCTGAAAGCAGAAAATATGAATCAGGTCTGGGATGATTTTGTAGCCATTGATAATGACCTACTTGGATAAAATTATGACTCTTGCCCTAATGAAGGAGAAGAGAAGAGAAGAGAAGAGAAGGGAAAAAGGAAACAGGTCTTCCATGTTCCTCTAAAAAATTTGGGATTTGCCTCTAGGTATGGATTTGTTTTTTTTAAAAGGAAAGTAACAGTCTCTCAAAGAACATTGTCAAACAGACCACTGCAGAGTATCTGTCAAAGCACGTGTCTTTCAAACTCTTTTTATAGAATTTCTTTTTTAAATTAATACAACCACCCCTACTGGTACTAGCTGCTTGTGGATATAGGCTAGTTAGTGATTTGGTATTTCCATGGATTGTCTTTCTTTACTCCTGGTTTAATCAGTGGGAACATGTAAATAAAACTTCAAGAATAATTACAGAATTTAAAGTAGATTGGCAGCTGAAAAAGGCAGAAACAGAATGAGAAAAGGGAAGAAAAGACAGAAGTAGTAAAAACATGCAACTGTACTGTAAAAGTTGTAAAAATTGTTTTGAACTGCAAGGAAAACGTACTGCTACTATTTCATTATGCCTTTTTTCCTCTTCCACCCATTTTTGAAGGATATGTGGTATATTAAAGAACAATTTTAAATAGTAATTCCTGGTGATTTTTTACTCTTAGTATTGGGCTACATATGTAATAATTTAGTATCTGAATCTAAGAAATGCATTCAGTGAAGTATGACATAGAACATGCCACTTATGAAATAAGATTATAATGGAAAAATGTCATTATCCCCTCTGAAGATAGGTTAAATGAGATTTCAAATGTACATTTTTAAAATCCGCAAATGACTGTCCCATGTAACAGCTGCTCAGGGAACCAGAAGAAAAGGAGAAATTTTTAAGTTGGTTTGAAGGACTACACAGGATACAGTTCAAAATGTAAATGTCAAAGAGCTACTCTCCAACTCTTCAGGTCACTATAATGTAATTATATTCAATATTCTGATAAAGACAGCAGAATTCATTATATTACTGTCTAACTTAAAAAGATCATCTATGTTAAAATGAGAAGTTCATAGAAAGGAAATTGAAAGGACTATTGGTAAGGGTAAAGTACAGTCAGATGTAATGGGGATAATTTTAATTTTGAAACATCAAATTAGAGTCTCAGTGAAAATTCACACTGCCGTATCAAAACAGATTTTAGTGGGAAAATAAAAGGCATCATTAAATTGAAGGGTCAAATGTATTACTAACTAGGAAATCAATTTTCAGAAGGTCCAAGAAAGGTAACTAGAAAAATTTGCTTAACTATATGCTTAACTATAAAAAAATATGACAGTCCAATAAAATCTTGAAAAATAACTTGATCCGTGTGTAAAAAATAAAGCTGTATGGAGAGTCTAAAGGACCAGTAGATGATCTCAGAGTACTTGTATATGATTAAGTGGAAGGATTAAATGAATCCATGTCTCCATGTCTCCACATTCATGTGGAGCACAAGGGAAAGGCTTAGGGTATCTCCGCACAGAAAGTCACTCTTACAACAGGATGTGTTAGAAGATATGTTTCAAATTGCGGGGCAAGGAGAACAAATAAATCATATGAATCATACCAATTTGTGAAGTGGTTAGAGTGCTAGGTCTGTAGGTATACAGATAAGCAGATTTTACAGAGCTTTTCTAAAGGGACATGATGCCTCAGAAGTTAATTGATTTTTCTAAAGTTAACATGAAAATAAACCAAGATCATTAATGACAGGCCTGAAACACTGATGTATGTAACCTCAACACAGAGGTAGGGTTTTTTTGTGGTGGTGTTTTTTTTATTTTTTTATTTTTTAAGAAGTTATATCATCAGAAAATGTTGTGCTTACAATAAGATGAAAAGAAATTGTATCAGTATGTTTTAGGTCTCCCTAAATCTAGGCAATGTCATCTAGCATGGGAGTGCAAAGGCTGAAAAGAAGACCTGCAGGGTAGTCTTTTCTAGAGGAACTCTTTGCCCATCTTAATGCCTCCTGCAAAATGGGAATCTGATTCTTTACATTGTATACAATGTTCAAAGAACTGAAATGGCAACATTGGCAAAGGTGCTGGAATTACTAAAAGGGAGAAATTATCAAAGCAAATCACATGGCTCAAAGCATGGTGAGCAGGGGAAATTGTTAGAAGGGAGAGAGTTGCATGATAACAATAACAGGAGCATCAGGCAAAGGGACTTGCTCATGCAAAGGTAAACTGCTGCATCAAATGATCTTTAAAACACTTTGCTACCCAGTGTCGTGGTTTGAGAGCCCCAAAATCCAGTTCTCGAGTCCTAACCCCCCTCCCACATCTCAACCCAGTGTGAGATGGGTTTTCCAGACACCACACGAGACTCAAAATGGGGAGGAAGGAATATATATTACAATGACTGTACAAAATAAATAGTATAATACATCATATACGATCTTAACTATCTCTACTATGATAAAGCAGTATTTACAATGGATCAAATCTGTTCTCTCTCCAAATAAAAGTCCAGGAGGGAAGAAGGAAGAGATCCTTTCTACTCTCAGAGCAGCATTGTCTCTAGGGCAGCAGGCTCTCTTTCTGTCATACAGCAGCTGTAGCTGAATCTCTGCCAATACACACGAGGGGGGTATCCAAGCCCCTCGGCCCTTCAACTCCAAGTGAGGGTCTTCTCCTCCGTGGGCTGTGTTCACCGGGACAAAGGTCACTTCATCACGTCATACCACGAAGTACAGGAGCCTTCGTGACGGTCCCTATCTTCAGGGGATTCAAGCCCCCTTGCAGAGCTCCTGTGCTCTGTCTCAAGGCAGCGGGGGGGCGAAAGCCCTCCTCTGCATTCCTTTGGCCATCCCGGTCCAGCTCCGGGAAAGCCTTGAGCTTTTCAGCTCTCTTTTTTCAGTGCTGTAGCACTCTAAGACTCTTCTCAAGTAAGAGTCCATCATCCTCCTCCTATCTAGGAGGTCTCAGAGGGGTTTGGGGACTTTATTTCAGTTCTTACCCACACTCTCTCTCTCTCTGTAGAGCTTAGTCCTGCTCTGTCTCCATCAAACATTTCTCTGTGTCTTCCTTGGCTGCATGCTGTCTCTGCTGCTTCTCTCTTATCTCTTCTGGCTCTCTGCCACTTTTCCTTGTTCAGTGCTGTTCTGCCACTGCTGCTGCTGCTGCTCACGGTGGAGAAACTTCTTCAGCTTTCTAGCTGCAGATACTTATCCCAGTCTTACACTGTTCCAAGTCCCTGTAACCCCCCAGCCGGGGCTGGGGGGGGCTCAGCCCCCAATGGGGCTGGAGGCCCCTCAGCTTGTGGCTTTCACAACATGACCACCTCCCAACAACAACAACAACAACAACTACTACTCTTCTTTTCCGGTCTGGATGATATGTTTATATTTTGCAGAAGCGCTCATTGGCTCGACCCCAAGGGTCACCACCCCCTGGGGGTTTACCATTTTATAACTTCAGGGGGAAAACTGTTTTTCCCCCACCACAGCCAGTCAGACTTAGACATTGATTAAAATATTCTACAAAAGTGGAAAACAGTTCACATATAGCTGACTCTCCAAAGGAAAAGCCTGTGAAGTAATATTAAAGGTAGTTATAGTTAAGAATGTCTCCATTACCGTGTGTATCTATCTTTTCAGAGATTTCTTTTTGCCTTTGATTAAAAAAGAACCCAAACCCAAACATCCTGGTTTTTAATACTTTGATTCATAATTACAAATGGTGAAAAATAGCTCATATTACCAGGAAAACTAAAGTAGTTTCCAGGCTTTATACATAAGGATTATATCTACTGGGGTATTTTTGCAGTGACCCCCTTAATTCTAAATCTCATCCTCATTGCTGCTATCCCAGTCCTAGAAAAAGTGGACAGGAAGGGAGGGAAAAGTTCCTCTTGGGTATGGGCAAAAGGCCAGCATTGAAGAATTGCAGAAGACTGTTGAATAAATGGGTGATGAGGTGTCAGTAGTCATAAATGTAAAAGTAATGTATGTGTAAAACACAGTCCTTCTGTGTTCCGCAGTGGTGTGCTGTGTTCCTGGTTTTAGCCCTTGAAAATGAGATCTGTGAATTTGTTGTGCTCTGAAAATGTCATTTCAGTGCTGAGTAGCTATCAAAACAGCAAATACGACATTAAGAATTATTAGGAAAGGAAAAGAAAACAAAAGCAAATATCATTATATCTCTGTATGAAACCATTGCCTTTATCTTGAGTTCTGTATGCTGTTCTAATGTCTCAAAAAGGACAAAACAAAGCTAGAAAAGGTACAGAGAAAGGCAGCATGAATGATCAAAGGTGTGGAAAGGATTTAGTACTAGTACATGTCTAAGTAGATCAGGACTCTGCAGCCTTGAAAAAAATTACTAATGAGGGGGAAGGCAGAAGATGAGATAGGAAGTTATAAAAGTGAGTGGCATGAAGGGACGTAAAGAGGTTCAGTGTTTCTCATAATTAAGATATGAGGAGTGAAATTATCCTGTGGCAGATTCAGAACGTACCAGTGCTGTACCTATCACAATGCACGTAGACAACTTGTAAATGATACTAATTTTGACCATTTATAAATTCATGGAAGAGAAATCCAAGAAGGCAACTCTGCAGGAAATTTACCTCTACCTCAGAAAGCCTTGGCTGAAAACATCAAGGATATCTTGAGGGAGATACCACTTTTTGAGTGTTCTCTGGACATCTACAGGATACTAAATTGGAGGTGTATTTGCCCTACCTCAGTACAGAAGTTTTTAAGTTGTGGAATTGGCCTGTGTTGGCTCTGAAGTCATGTGAGTGGAGGAGGAATATCCTCCTTAAAAACTCTGGGCATTAACTCAATTACAGCTCCTGCAGTCTGTGCTAGGAGATGAACACAAAGAATTCAAATAATTTTCTGTTCCTCTATAAAATGCCATTGGGCTGAATGTTTCAGCTTGAAACTTTTTCGAGAAGAGACAGAGCTGACTGCTTTCATTAATTGTGTCTTAGATTGTGGGTTTTTCAGACCGTGATGTTCCAAATCCCTATGGCTTTTCTAGATTTTTTCTTTGGCTTTAACAAAGGAACTGCAGATAGTTTGTGTGCATGACTTATGCAGTATTAAGAGTGTTTACATGGATCATGACTTGTGAAGACGCATGATTGGCTAATATTTAGTAATGTTTTTGCCTTGGTTGTTTCTCTGCCAAAAGTCATGCATTTTAGAGCCAAAATAGTTTAAAATGTAGATGAAAGAATATAGACAGAGCTTCTGAGACAGAGTCTAAAAATAGGGACTAGTTGGTTTTCCTTTAGTCATGCACTGTGAGCTTTAATACTTTAACCATATATGTATAAAGTTACTGTGAATTCAGTCCTGAATTCAGCAGCTGAAGGAAAACTCACTGCCACTCAGAGGGGGCTGGTTATACAGAAGATGAAGCAAGACTTGTGCATGCACAAAGGTTACAGCAAGGGAAATTCTGTGTGATCCTAAGAAGATTTCTCAGCCCTGAGGGTGATCAAATGCCGGAGAAAATTGCCCAGAGAGACTGAAATCTTCATTCTGAGAGATTTTCAGAACTTGGCTGGACAAGCCCTGAGTGGCCCCACCTAACTTTGAAGGTGGATCCATCTTTCAGGCTGGTTCTGCTTCCAGGAGGAGGCTGGACTAGATAATTTCCAGAGGTTTCTGCGCAATTGCTAAAATTGTGAGAGTGCATGACCCCATATGAACTAGCCCTATATGGCCTACAGAGAGTATGTAGTTGCTCTTGGACTTGAAATCAATGTATAAAATTTTGCTTATTACTGGGGAAAAACCCTCTTATTCTCTAAGTTCCGCCTCTCCTTGGCAGTTACAGTATTTCCCTTGAGTTAGTTTTAAAAGTGACTTCTCATAAATTATTACTATATTCTTGTGGATGTATTCTCTATTGAAGAATATGGACCCTATTTAACTCTGGTGCATAGGTGCCAATTGTGTTCTGGTATTTTGGTATGTGTGGATTTTTTTTTTCTTTTCAGGATTATTGTTTTTAATAAGAGGGATCTATTCTGACAGTGGACACTGTCTAGTAGTTTATTGCAGGATCTTTCCACAAATCAAAATTAGGTTGATTGGTCTGTCATTCCATCAGCATTCTCTTTTTGCACGTGAGAAAAATGCTATATTTGCACTTCTCCAATCTTCTGGGACCTCCCCTGTCCTCTAGAAGCTCATAAAGATGATTGTTAGTGATTCAGAAATCACTGTCTGGTTTCTCTAAGGTGAATTTAATAAAGCCCAGTGAATTTAAATACATCCGTCTTACCTAAATACTCATTAATGTATTCTTTGCATACTTTGGCTTCCAATCCAGTTTTTTTTCTTTAAGTGGTCTGGAATGTCTTGTCAAATTTACTATTTTTTGAAGGCTGATGTGAAGGAGGTATTGGATAATTAGAATTCATCTTTCCCTGCATTGTTTTCTCTCTTTTTTTGCTAGCATTGACCTGCTTGTTTTGTTTTTTTGTTTATCGAGTGTTTTAAAATTCTTCTTGTTGTTTCTTTTGTCTTTTGCGATTTGAAACTCACTTTATACTTCAGCTTTTTCTGTTGAGTATATTTTTTCTGTTGTATATGCTTCTCTATTGTATATACTTTTTCTCTATATTCCTTTGTTATATAACTCTTTTTAATTACTTTTTTTTAGTATGATTACTTTTCAACCGCCAATCATTGAAGATTTCGAAGTGCAACGGACCATTCTTTCTGTTCTTTGGTTCAGTTTGTTCATTTAATGTAACCTTCCCGCATAAAATGCCAGCATACATGTTTATCTTCGAGTCATCTTTCTAAAGGACCTTTAACCACTTGCTGGGGTTTACTGAAATCTGTTGGTTTTGATGGTGGTGGTGCAATTGGAGGGTTTTTCTGTTTTATTTCTGTAGCCGTTATGTCTCATTTTCCTAAAAAATCAGTTTTGACTGTTTTCCCCAAGAGACCTTTCATCACATTTTTAATCCACTCTTTCCCATTAGATAGCACCAAACCTAAAACAACCCTTCTGTGGTAACTGCTTCACTCTGAAATGACCGTTTGCCTCAAATGTAATATCCAGACAAGTTAAGTCTTAGTTTTAACATGTGGTACCTGAGTATTTAAAGTCTCGTCACATCTCCTCTAGATGATTTTCAAATTTCTCATTCACAACAAACAACACCTTTGCCCATATGGAAAATTATGTAGTCCTCACTTTCTGGCTCAGTTTAGCATGTCTGTTCTTTTCCTTTTTTCTTCTGCAGGCACTCTCCAAGAGTTTCAACAAACTCAGTTTTTAAATCTATTTCTCTATCTTATAGCATTTCTATGCGTTCTCAACACTAAGGACAACATTTGCATTTTTTTTTCCATTGAGAGAGCTTGCTAAACAAGTGACTCTTCCACACCAATATTCCAATCCAGTGATTTGCCTCATAAAGCTCTGCCATGCCGGTTATGTCTTTATGTGTGAAATAATGTCTCCTCCTTTTTGCTTTCTCCCAGGTCATGTTCACCAGGCTGTCGTGCCATTCTTTCTGCATTCCCAAGGAAATTTAGTCATTGTGGTTTTTGTCCATTACGTTAAATTCTTGCAGAGTCTTCAGTAACTTTTGCAGCCATTAGGACATCCCTGTACTACTGTCAGGTAACTGATGTGGGCATTTAACTTAGCTAAATTAGGATCTTTGTTCTGGTATTCCTCCTGGTGACAATGTCAACCTAGGTGTTACTTGGCGATACCATGCACAGTTAGCTTTATGCAAATTCCTTTTTTTTTTTTTTTTTAACAAAATTTCGTATTTGTGTGCATTTAGCTGTAGCCCAAGACCTCTGGTCTTCCAGTCACAGCCTCTAGTTGTACCTTTCAACGTTCCTGATCAAAAAATAATTTTTATAGATCTTTGTACCCTTTCATCCATCAAAAACTTTGTTGCCTGCAAATTTTCTAAGTCTGAAAACTGAGTAGATCCTAAATGGTAATCTGAAAAAAAACACTCTACCAAAGGCAGTGTCAAAAGTACACAAGCATGTTGTTTGTCTGAAGGAAGCTGTCAGAACTCTCTTGATACATCAGGCATAGTTCTTCATCTGTCCTCCCTACAAGATTTCCCCTTGCAGACTAAGAAATTTCTCACTTCTTAGCTGCTTGTTTAAATCTTTTGGGTGTCTACAAGATCAAATGCTCAATTGGTTTGTTCTTCTCTCTATTCTTTTTCCCTTCCTTCTGCTCTTTGGTGTCCGTAACATGTAGACACTTGACCGTCTCAGAGTTATTTCAGTGTTTCCTTAAGGTGGCAGCAATGTTTCTAGGTTGTCAACTATGAAATGGTTGGGTACCTTCACATACTGGCTGGGTACAGTGTTTATAGATTCCTTCCAAAGATATAAGGCATCTACAAATGTTTCCTTAACTGTTTTGTTCTTTCCTAGTGAGTACATGCTTTAGGCTAGTATGACAGTAATACCATGAACTTCTATCACATATTGATAAATATGTGTCCAATACTTAATAAAAATAAACCCCGGACAGTAACCTCTGCATTTCAAACACTTAGTTTTCTTGATTTTATTTTTCCTTTAGTTAATTCTACTATTTTTTCTTATTTTTCTTTTTTTTTCTTTTTTTCCCCCAGTGATTCTGTAATTAATTCTCACACTATTCTGACTTGTGTCCTCACATCCAATTTAAAATTGGCAAGTGCCCATATATTTCTGGGCTGCTGATCCATTAATTTCCAACTATAACATTGTCCTTTCCCCTTGAAGCATACCTAGTTTTGATAGATAAGACTTTTTACTCTGTTAGGATTAGCTACATGAACAAGGGAAGAACACTCAGGGTAAATAAAAGACTCCAGCTAGAAAGTGAAAAATGAAGCGAAAAGAAGTAGCTGCAATCCTGTATGAAGGGACAGAGGAATCAGAAGCTCTTTTCCGTCTCGTAGCAGAATAAAACCCTGAATAGACCAGAGGAGTGAGGCCAGAGTCCTCTACCACAGAAGCTCTTCTTCTGGAGGTGGCAGGGTTAAACAGGGAATGGGACTTGGATATCTCTACAAAATCACAGAAAGGTCTGCGTGTGTTTTCAGTCACAAACAAACACAGAAGTTTCTTAAGCCCATTAAACAGAATTTCTTTTCAAAACAGTGAAAGTACACATATAAGGACAATTTCTAATTCCACATCAGAATGTTTGTAGTAGTACATGGCCATACTGACAAGTCTATCTGCAGTGTAGGAACTGCATGTACAATACTGACACTAAAATTATTGTCATTGTGGAAAGAACAGTAATTCTTTCAGTAAAAATTGTCAGAAAATTGCTCCCTGGTATTGACTGTGAAACATTTTTTTTAGTTGTTGGAATTATGAAATCAGGGGCTTTTAACATATGCCTTTCTGTTATATGAGTTTAGAGATAATTTACACTCATTAATGTAGAATAGTTTTTGAATTAATAATCTACAGTGAAGGCTGTTTTTTGGCTTAGGTGTTAGAGGCAGAATAAAAATCGGTGTGAAAAAATGGGAACATTAGCTAATTACTCATTTATCTAATTTTTTTGCCAGATTTTATCCTTCTGCTTGGTAGAAAGAGCAATTCATTTTTTATCAAACTGTCAAGGATCTTTAGTCTTCTGGTAATGCAACATAGTCATGAGATTCATCAGACTGTCAGGCTTGTGAACCTTAGCTGCATTCAAAGAGCATTTAATAATTCAAAAAGGAAGTTTCCTGTATCTTTGCAGCAAAAGATGAGGTCCCTACTACTAAAGAACCATTCCGTATGTGAAAGACTGAGTTTGAAATATCCACTATTTAAACCTCCATTGGATCAACGCTACAAATAGTTTTATTTAATTTCTTCTACCTGTTATAATATGGAATCATATTTGTAACTATATCCTTTATTTGATAAATGTTAGGATTTTAGACAATTTTCTGTGTGTATGAGATAATCTTGTCATTACATTAAACAGCACATTTCAACCTCAGCTGTTTTTTGACAACAGAAATTGATAGTTGTTAGCACCTTCCTGTATTCCACTATCAATTATGCAGACTTGTTTTCCCAAAACAAAGCTAGTCATGGAGCATAATTTGTGAGATACGAATAATTTCAGACAGACTCAGCAGCCTGCAATAAATAGAGCACTTTTTTGGCAGCACTGTGATCAGCACTAGACAAAAAATGCTGGAAAGCCATGGAGTGCTCTGCATACTCTGCCTCAAGTGAAGGCAGTGTGACCGGGTCTGTGCTTTCATGAGCCCGTGTCAAGTGGTTCAAATGGTCTGCTCTGAGTGTCAGTTTCTGCAGAAGAAATCATGATTTTCTGAGAGGGAAGTTTTAAGGACAATAGCTGCTTAGTTATTTTCAAAAATATGCAGTAGCATTCATAAGGCAATACAGGTATCTGGGAGCTGAACCCTCTTAAACTAGAATAAATATGGAATAAGTGAATATGCCTTTTTTGTGAAACTGTCTTTGGTATTCTTTCCTAATGAATTCCTACAGAATGAAAGTAGCTTGCCCTATGCACTTGAGGGGAGACAAGTGGGTTGTCCATTTGCTCAACACTGGAGAAGACAGTGAGAAAGGACAGAGCTGGATGAGTCACTTCAGTGACCTGCAGGTCCTTCCCAGCTGCTCTTTTTCCTATGGGACCTTTCTTCACATGACTGGAAGTACGTCTGCCGTGGGATCAAAACCCAGACACTGTGGTCATGAGGCAAATGGGCTTCAGGGAAGCTGGTGATGTTCCAGTGGGTGTTTGTGTGTTGCAGCCCATGCTGAGATAAATACCTGCTTTGTAATAAAACCCTGAAAGTCTGTATCTGTCCTGTAATGTGAAATGGAGAAAGCGAAATGTCTGCCCTGGGTCTTCCAGGCCACATGGAGCTTCCTTTCCAAGGGATAAGCATCACTTAAACTCAGTTGGAGATGACATGGCCGTTCCAAAATATCTTCTGCCAAAACTGGATGTTTTTTTCAGACATCAGAGGAACTGTGAATTCTTCAAAAGCCTTGGCACAGCTGTAGCAAACTACTTAATTTCTTCTATGTGTTATTTCCTCTTTGGGTATGAAAGTACTAATTAATGCTTGGCACACTCATTTTTTTGTTTCTTAGTGTACTAATAGTACCTTTTTCCCCTCCAAATTCACAAAACCCATGCATATTCCTGGCTTCCATGAACTTCATTGCTCTATTAATTGAGGATGATGAACTAGACCTTTATTTTTTTGAAGTGTTCACTGTTCATTTGCTCTTACAGAAACAAGGAAAGATCTCATTAGATTTTACTAAGAGATAAGATAGCATAAAAGCAGTAAATATAGTAATTTCCCATTTTTGTGCTCTTATCTCCTGAATAAATGTGAAGTACTTTAAACATATGTAAGAAAGTGGAGTTTTTAACCACATAGGAAAAAAATGCTCCTATGAATGAACTGATGGATTTCAAGGTTATGTTCTAGTTTTCTACACAGTAGCATCTCTGTAACTACAGATATATGTAAATATTTTGTTGTTCGGGAGTAAAGACATTAATTTGGTATGTCTAAGTACATTTTTGACTCATCCACATTTGGTCTTCTTACAACTAATCTGGTTTTTAACTCTAATACACTGTACTGACAGGGCAAGTCACCATTTCTTTTATGAACTTAATATATAAAGACATGTTCAGCAGTGTCTGAGAAACACTTGACCAAAGGAGTTATGAGAACCATCGGAAAGGCTTCATGGAATGATGGGTTTGGATCCAATATGTCCCTTGAGGGTATATAGAAAACAAGGCAGGGACAACTAACTAAACATGCTGAAAATACATGGCCTCATTTCTTCTGTGAAGATGTTCTAACTATGTTGTTTGGGACAAATAAGTAGTGACGTTACCTATGAGACCAAAATTATGGCTTCACAGTATCCCCTATATCCACGTAACATAAAAATAATTTTGCAATGTTATATAGAGATTGCATATATGTATGTCTAATAATGTAAGTTCATAGACTAATAGGGCAATATTAGCTCATTAACTCTAGCTTTGTGTTTAAAATTGTCATACTCTCCAAACAATTTGTCTTACTTTTAATCTCTATGCTGTTCCTTTATTTTGCATGTTGTGAAACTGGTTTGACAATTATAATAATTCTGTAAGCTGGGAAGTTTTATTAAATACCTGTTTGTGGAGCAGCATCAGAAAATAAAAGAAAATGGTTTTCTGTGTTTATGTGCAAACACATAAGTTATATAAATATGTGTGTATATAAAAAAGAATTTAACTTCATTAAGCCATCACATCCCCTTTGTGAAACTTTTTTTCCTTTCTAGAGGTATTATAATCTTTTCCAAGATCCTGGAATTCTGTTAATTTCTTCTCTCTAGGTAGACTTTAATTCTTTCTCATGCAAGATAAACCCATTTTTTTTTTTACATTAATGTATAAATTTCAAACTGAAATAATCCTTTTTTTCAGTGAACTTCCCTATCCTGAACCTAAGTAATCACCAAACTTTCCATGGATAGGAAGGAAAGTAGAAATTTAGGCCTCTCCTAAACACCAAAATATGATTCTTATATTTTTGTGTATTTCTTAATTGATAGGGATGTTGAAGTGGAGGTGATCTGCCAAGGGAGCACTGTGGTGATATTTCCTTATGTGACAGGGAAGGGCTCCCCAGAGCATGTGGTTGGTTGTGATGGACAGATTCACTGATACTCCTTGGAAGCATAACAGGGACAATGGGGTTAAAGAAAACGTGGAGACATTAATACTTCTCCTGGTGACTGTGTTACAGTGTAAAAATAGCTGGCTACACTTAAACCAGGAGCATGGAGCAAGCACCCTGTCGTCAATTAGTTCACTTTCCTAATGAGCTTGCATGGCTGTGGTACCTGCCTTTCTTTATTTCAATGCTAGCTTTAGTTTGCCTTGCTGGAGAGTGGATACTGAAGGCAGCAGCAAGAAGAGATCCTGTTACATGGTTTTAAGCTAAACAGAAATCCAATTTTGACTCACGCCTATTCTAACTGCTCGTTAAGTTCAAGCAGTTTCCACTTCAGTGGCCACTACATGGTGACTACTTGATATGATTATCAAGTATCCCTAGCCCAGTGTCTAAACTTGGGAATCCTCCTGAAGCAGTGATTTCAGGTGTGTTGGTTTGGTTTCTGTTTTTGTTTGTTTGGTTGGGTTTGGTTTTTTATTTTATTTCAGAGAATATTTTTTGCAGTGGAGTAGACTACTATATATACTTATTATTATAGAGAATTTTGGCATGTTGATAATTTTCTTGCATTAATTTTCTTTCACATACTTTTAGGATCACTCCTAGTACTTCTGGGAGTTCATGAAAAATTACAGTCTCCTTTATTTCAGCAAAAATGAAGCAATATTTAGTAGACACAGGAAATAATCAGTCAATCCAGATTTTGTTTATGAAATATATGTAACTATGTATCAGGTCTATTTGTGTGTTTGTATGCACCATTACAACTCCCTTCTGTAAGCAGTAAGAGCTACCAGTAGTATCCTTGTTTAACATCGGGTATATACTCTTCCTCATTCCTGTTAAATTCAGAGATTTAACAGAGTACAGCATTTAACTTACATTAAGCTTAGACATTTTTAGGTAACAATTTTTTCAAATTATGCTAAGTGACTATGAAATTCTGACATTTAATAAAAAACTTTTGAACATAGGTAATACCTTGCTTTAAAATCCATAGGTCATGTCATAGCTGCAGGCAGCATACAGGCAGCTACAATACTCTGTCCTTTAATTGCTTTCATTAAACATTTCTGAAATGAATTTGAAATATTTTATAATATATTGAAGTTAAGAGCTGATTATGGATGACCTTGTTCCAGTAGTTTCATAATAAATGAACTTAAAATTATCCATAGCAAAGTATGGATAAATTTGTTTTATACTGATAAAACAACTTGTTCCATTATCAAAGATAAAGTAGGGTGACAAGCCAGGAAATGAGTATTGATTTACCAAAATATGACAAAAACAATAGAATAATTTCTAAAAGATTGATGCTGTGGGTCATTCTCTGTTAACAGGCATTGCTGATAATAAAAGGTGAAAGAAGTTGCTCTTTTTATAATGAAAAGAAAAAGTCTCCCCGTTTTCTCAAGACTGTTTTGAGTGTAGCCAAATATTTACTTCCTCCCACAGATTTAAATATTAGAATTTAATAGCTACTTCTTTTTGATGCACACCATTAGACTCTTTCACAGAAGTAATTTATCACTGTATATTTAAATCATGAGTCAGCAAGTCCCAGAGGAGAAATGAACCTCTTTAATGTCATACTTCTTATCCATCTCAGCTTGTCTGATATTCTGTATTTCCAAATTTAGCATAATAAGATTTAGATTCACACAACTGATGCATATAAAAGTATGTACATGTGTGTTTGTATTAAGCATATATATTTTATGAGAGATGCTACAGTAATTTCATTATTCAGTTACACTATAGATGTAGGTTTACCCAGATGTCTAAATAATCCATATCCTAGATGTCACGTTGTCTACTTCTGTAATAATACTTTTAATTAACCAATTATACATTAGACTAATTTTCTACTATGTAATTATTTTTGCATTGTCTTCTGCAGAAAATAAATCAACCATACTGCTTAGCCTTGCTTAGTTGGTATAGCCATAATTAAAT
Source organism: Lepidothrix coronata (assembly GCF_001604755.1). Classification (NCBI taxonomy): domain Eukaryota; kingdom Metazoa; phylum Chordata; class Aves; order Passeriformes; family Pipridae; genus Lepidothrix; species Lepidothrix coronata. Next base: position 16,989,141 of record NW_016690180.1, read on the forward strand.
CTTTGATTATATTCATGACTATACAAAGTTTTTTCCTTGATGAGTTTCTTTGAAACATACTGAAAAAAAATAACTAATTTTGCTAGAAAAAAATAATTCTTGCCCTTTCCAAAATAGCAAGAACTTTCTCCTAAGCCTTTAAGAAACTGTAAAGAGAGAATTTCACCCTTTGACTTCAAGTGTGAAAGAATAAGTAGTGTTATGAGAAGGTAAAAAGTCAACTGATGAGCAAAATAGACATGTTGTGTTCAAAATCAGACAACCTGAACCTGATTAGAAGAAAAGTGGTACCCAGTAAGTAGGGGTGGAGAGTTGAAGGAATGAAAAGTGCTCAGTTCCTTAATTTGTTTTAAATGGGATGGAAAATTGGGATGGAACATTGCTGCAGTCAGGAGGGATTTAGCCATAGATTACAAAAACGTAGTTGTGATTTTTGCTTTTTTAAGTTGTGATTCTGAATCTGAATGATTACAGAGTAGGTCTGTGAATGTTGGTCATATATAATTCTCCAGGAATTAGATTTCATTCCATTTGCCATCTCTCTCTTATTTATTTGCACACAGACAGGCATTGAGGAAATAAAAAAACAATATAATTTGCCTTTGAATGAATGTTCTGTGCCATTTCTATATCTGATTCATTTGCTGAACTGCAGGGCACTTACTGCCTGCCTGTGTATTTGTAAGTTCTTCCTACCAGGTATTACAGCAGAAGGTTTCTTTCACATTTTTGCCTGTGAATCTGCAGCATGGTTGTATAACACAACAAAGCATCATTCAAAATTTCTGTGAGCTGTTTTATGTTTCAAGACTTTTATTGTGCAAAAAAGGAACATAAAAAGAAGTAATTGTGATTAAGTAAGAAAAATGACCCTGCAGTGATTTTGAATTTTAGAGTAGAGAATTAGTCTTCCAAACAGAATCCAATTCACTGGGGACAAGGAGTCTATGGACTCTGGTCAGGATTTTCAATTGATTTAGTTCTTGAGACAAGTCAGTTCTTCCTATTAAAAGGCTTTGCTGCCACACTGTGGAAAAAATATTTATTCCACTTAAAGTACTTTACAAAGACCACATAAGCAGCGTTCCTTTCTCTCCCCAGCATCCACCCCACCCCTCAAAAAGATAAAGAACTGTAAAATTGTGGGATAGTTAACAATCTAGTTTCAGTTTCAGCTTTGACCTTTGTTGTATACCCTAAGGCAGGAAAACAATGGTAATAACATGAAGAATATGATTTTAGTAAAGGAATGATAGAAATCAATTGAAGGATTCCTCTGATTTATAAATGACAGGTCCAGAAAACAATTATACAGAAGAAGATATATCCAAAGTCGCTGTCATTGCAGATTATAACAAACTAAAAATAAGTTTAAAAAAAAAAAAGTAGAACCAAAAGAAATTTTCAGGTAGGACTCTTTTTAATTCATATTTTAATTTTTTTTTCAGTCTGGGTTGATTTCTGTTTTTAATGAGCCAAGATGCTGATTTATGTATTAGTAATGTAAGGTGTGACTGAAAGAAATTTATAATTTTTTTTTCTTTTTTTTTCTGTGGTTGTTTTGATTTGTTTTGTTTCTTGTTTTATTTTCTTGATGGTCATTTCATTTTCAAAGCATTGATTCAATGACCAGAATGCTAGTTTGGTGTAGTGCACTGGGGATAGTACTTGATACAGATTTCAGTACAAAAGGCACTCAAGGCTCATAAAGTATTGAATAAAAATGCCATTTCTAGTGCTAACACTAGAAGGGAAAAGAGCATAGTGTAGATATTCTTGCAACCCTTCAGGTGGACCAATGGGCAAAACTCACCATGCAGTTCTTGCCTTTAGCACTTGGACAGAATTTTCCTAGCAGGGAGCAACTCCATACACAATTTCTACTGGCAAGCAAATGTTCACATGAGAACATGCTGCTTCACACCAAGAAAAGCTTAAGCACATGCCGGTGGTGTTATTTCTGGTACCAGGTGAGAGCTGCCTGCAGGCTCCCTGGGAATGACTGATGGAGCGTGTGCTGTGGCCTGTGCCACGTGTGGGATGGTACAACCCTGCCCCCTGCTCAGGTCACCTGGCAAGGGGATCATTATCTTCTTCATGAGCAGTGTTCTCCCATGAGCACACCTACACTTGGGAGCTGGGAGGTAAGCTCTACATCATCTTACCAGTCTGGCATAAGATGTTCTCTATTTTCCTTATTTAAAAACACTATCTGCATTTTACATGGGATGTTGATGAAACAAAGTTATGTGACAGGACCCCAGGCAGTGCAGCGACTCCTGCCATGAATAACTACTAAACCTTAAACTTGGGGAAAAAAGATTGTTCTCAGTACATTTTTCTTGTTGCCCTTATCACTTCTTTCATGTCATACATTCTTATTTCTTTACTTTCTACAGATACTATTTTCTGTCTTCTACTTTCTTTTATAGTAATTTTTTGAATTGATCTTTTTGGCTAAGCTGAAGAGGAGTGCACTTCAGGCTATATGGTGTTCTTCAGTGCATGACATGAAAGTGGAAATTAATAAAGAATAGCTTTCAGGCTTCAAGTAAGGATTGCCCCCATTAATCATAGGCTGAGCCACAGTAAACAGGTGAAGGTGAAGCTGAAGATGACACAATTTGGCTGTATTAATTTGTAATACTTTCAAGACATTGGTATCTACACTGTCCTAAGAGTTCTTAATAGAGCCATTAAAAACATGAAAACACAGAATAACACAAAACCATGTTTTATATTTGGATTATAAATACTGAGATAAACGTATGGATTCTCAAAGCTGTTAAGTCTAGGCGTATTATAAACACCTCAGCATAGCAAGAGATAACCATACAATTAAAATAACTGGGATTTCATACAGTTACATAGTAATGTATTCTCTTTCTGAGATTGGAAATGTTAGAACAAGGCTTGACCACTTAAATAAAAAAATCTCACAGCTAATTTTTTTTTTAACTAGAATTTTCATAAAGCTCCTTGGTGTCCATGTTTAAAAATAGAATATATTTAACTATCTCCTTATGGAAATAAACTTAAGAAAAATGTAGTATACAGAAAAATTGTTCACTGTATTACTAAACATAAAACCTACATACTGTCTAGTGTAATGTTAAGTAATAATATTAAGAATAGAGAAAAAGTTCATGAGAAATTCTTTTACATACAGA